>NC_092759.1:47932049-48273706 GCF_047496795.1 Chiloscyllium punctatum | reverse complement strand
TTTGGATCTCCATACCTAATAAAGGACAAACCTGACATTGACGGAGAGCAGTGAAGGATGACCAGACTGGTCTCTGGGATGACAGGCTTCTTGTGGGAGCAGAGATTGGGGTGACTGTGCCAGTATTCCATGGGGTTTAGGAAAATGAGTTGAGATCTCAGTGAAATATACAAAACTCTGACAGGGTGAGACAGATTGGAAGTAGGGATGATAATTCCCCTGGCTGCAACGCCTAAAACAAGGGATCACAGTCTTAGGTACAGCAGGTCACACTGCATTGAGATGAGAATAAATGTCTGCTCTCACTGACTGGTGAACATGGGGAATTCGCTCGCACCTGGAAACCAAGACATTGATTATAAATAAGGATTTCGAGACAGTAAAGGGTTGGTGGGAGAGCAGGAGTACAGTGTGGAAATGAAGGGCCAAGCATCATTACATTGAACTGTGTAGCAAACTGGATGGACCAAACATACTACTGCACCTCCTATTTTATAACTTCCCAAGGTTACTCACATTAACGGGTATGTATATCGTGTGGGGTAAGTGTATTGAGGAGATTTTATTCATGAACTAGAATGGGGGAGACTCAAAGTGTTGTATGACCTACTCCTTTCCCGCTGTTTCTGTGCAGTCTGTGGGAAAGCTCTGTAAATGTTGTCACGAGCTGTCAGATGTTCGGAAGGGTGTCTTTGCAGGGTCGACAGGACTGTGATCCCATTCCCTTTTCCGACACTGATGCTGAGGCCGGGTGTTCTGTCCGGTTTCATCCTTTCAGACCTCGGAGTAGTTTGATACAAATGAGTGCCTTGCTTGGCCGTTTCTGAGACCATTGATATGTCTGTCACATGTCAGGGTCTTTGGAGTCAGTTTTAGGCCAGATCAGGAAATCATGGAGATTCACTTCCTAAAAGTACATTGGAGAAGGAAGTTCTGTTTCCAATCGATATTGGCTTCAAGGTCACTGTTACTGACCCCAGATTTTAGATCTCGATATTTTATTAATTGTTTTTAACTTCCACCACCTGCCAGAGCATTAGCCTGGTCTGGATTATTAATTCAGTGACATTTCCACAACAGCACCATCTCCACATGGGGACCGATCGGAAATCACACTGAGCAGGTTGTTTCTGTGCTGCTTGACAGCTCTGTCAAAAAGAACTCCCACCGATTTGATTGCCGTGATGGGACTGAGGGGGTGGTAATTTGTCGGACTGTAATATGCTCATCATAGCGGACTGGACATAGTGAGTAATGTTCCACATTGTCAGGGAGATGTCAGAGTTGGAGCTGGAATGAAACAACTTCCCCAGGGACACGGCATGTTGTACAGCACAAGTCTTCAGTCCTATTGCAGAAATGGAGTCTGGACCCATTGCCTTTGTCGTATCTAATGAGTTCAGCTGTTTCTTCATGTCACGTGCAGCGAATCGAATTAGGTGAAGACTGGCATCTGTGATTTTGTGGGCATCAGGATGAGGGTGAGATGTATCATCGACTCAATACTTCTGGCAGAGGATGGTGCAGATAAAACATCCTTCTCTTTTCCACTGATATGCAGGTCTGTTCGATTATTTAGGATGGGGGTGTTTGTGGAGCCCTCTCCTCCAGTCATTTGTTTAATCGTCCATGACCATTTATAACTGAACGTGACAGGACTGCAGAGCTTCGATCAGATCTGTTGGTCAAGTCTGATGAGTTACCATCAGGTTAAAGTTCATGTGATTCTAACTCTGACATGTTCACCCACACTCGTCACTGAGCCATAAATGGTGTTGAATGTAATGACAGACTGAGGTGTTACCCTGGCCAAAAGTTACATATTGTGGTTGAATGCAGGTCTGCCTCTCCTGCTGCTGTGGTCTACAGCACGATATGAATACGCAGTTTCGAGCTGCAATACCTGCAATGCAATTCTGCTGTCTGTTCCCCAATTCTCACTGAGAGCCATTCACCCATCAGCTCTGCACTCAGTGACCTAACCTGGTTTCTGATGTGGAAATAATTCAATTTTCAAACTCTCATTCTGCTGAGGGACTGTCTCCCCGGGTCTTGCTTCCAATCTGACACATTCTGCAAAAACATTTAACTGATCTTAAATCAAATGTTTAATTCACCTGAATCTTTTTCCTTGAGAATCTTTTTCCTGTGTTTAAAGTGAATGTGTTTCCTCTGTTTCTCTCCCTGACCATGATTAAGAATTCTGCAGTGTCAGTGATGCCAGCGTTATGTAGTTTCAGAGCCAATGAATTCTCTGGATTCCCAATCATCTTCACCACATTGTATGTTTCCTCTTTTGGTTTGATTCCTTATGACTCATGGTTGCCTTGTCCTCCCATGAGTATGTTTTATCTTCTTGGGGTTGAATTTCTGGTATTATCTTCCAAATATCCCCAGAAACTCCTCCCATTGTTGCTCCATGGTCTTTCCTCCTCAGCTCCCCTTCCAATTAACTCTGGCCAACTCCTCTCGCATGCCTTTGTAGTTACATTGCTTAATTATAACCACATTACATCTAGAAGATCGCATTAGATATAAACTGACAGAAGGAGCTTTGAGAGATGGGACATGAAGAAAAATTGGTGGATTTCTTCACTACATACAAAGGGAGAATGAAAAAGAGTATATCGATATGGAGATGCATAAAATGAGAAAACTAGATTAACGAAGGAAATAGATGTACTTCCCTCAATGTTTTGGCAATTCCTGTGTGATGTGGTCCTTTTTACAGTGCATGTACAACAGAGTAATATGTTCAAATGCTGGGTCTGATGACATAACTTTTTTCTCAAATAATATGACAGACACTAGTTTTGGAAAGAACCCAGCAGGACAACATATTTAATTGCTTGTAGAAAGGAGATTAACTGAAATAAGTTGGGACACGAGAAGTAAGAATTTATAACACACATCCTGATAAGAATAAGAGATTAGATTTGGGAATCCCAGAAAAGGGGGAACGTTGCCTCTGTAGATAAACCTTCCAAGCGACCTTCCACCCAGCTCCACCCCGACCCTCCTATTTAATTCTCAACCCCCTTCCCCCTCCCTTACCTCCCACTTTCCTGATGAAGGACTTATGCCTGAAACGTTAACTCTCCTGCCCCTCGGATGCTGCCGACCTACTGTGCTTTTCCAGCCCCACAATATTCAACTCTGATCTCCAGCATCTGCAGTCCTCACTTTCCCTCGGCCTCTAATAGTAAGAGATGGAAGTATTTTCACTCTTTCTGACATGTTTCTCAACAGCGTGATAATTTGTGAAATGGGGACAGAAATTATGCATCCCCTTGTGTAACATTTCGTTGGAGTGCGAAATCAAGGTTGGGGAAGTAACAGTGAGAGTGACTGACAGAGTGACAGTTCCAGGAATACAGTGTGTTCTTGGGAATGATTTAGCAGGATTCAATGTGGGAGAGGCACCCCTTGTGGTGGAGATGCCAAAGTAAAACGACAGAACTGGGGAATTAAAAGAAAAATACCCAGGGATTTTTCCAGACTATGTAGTAATAAGATCCCACTGTCATTCGTTACAACAGGAAGGAAAACCGAAAGAAAAAGCCAAAGGAGTTGATGCACGGAAGACTCAGGCTAAAGCATTTCAAATGTCCTGGAATGCACAAGGACGTGGTTAATTTTTGTTGTACATGTTAGCACTGCTGCCTCACAGCGCCGGAGACCCGGGTTCAATTCCCGTCTCAGGCGACTGACTGTGTGGAGTTTGCACGTTCTCCCCGTGTCTGCGTGGGTTTCCTCCGGGTGCTCCGGTTTCCTCCCACAGTCCAAAGATGTGCAGGTCAGGTGAATTGGCCATGCTAAATTGCCCGTAATGTTAGGTAAGGGGTCGATGTAGATGTAGGGGTATGGGTGGGTACGCTTCGGCGGGGCGGTGTGGACTTGTTGGGCCGAAGGGCCTGTTTCCACACTGTAAGTAATCTAATCTAATCTAAAAAAAATGTCATACATGCCAAATGACAGGTACGTCACAGGCAGTAATAAAACCAGTACCTTTGATGCCAATTCCTGTATTCGAAGAACCTTTCACGTGGGTTATGATTATTTGTGGAGCTCTCTTTCCTTCCTAACATAAAAGTGGAAAGCAATATCTGCTGATCATAATGGATGTGTCTACCCAATGTCCAGGGATAATTCCATTATGGGGTGCTAAGGCAAAAAGGGAGGTGGAGGAGTGGGTAGCTTTCTTTACTCGCTGTGGGCTACGCAGTGTGATTCAGTCCGACCAAGGGTCTCATTTTACCGATCAGCTGATTAAGGACGTCATGGATAGTTTCGGCATACAGCAGTTTAAATCAAGTACATTCCAAAACTGAATCCCAGGGAGCCTTAGAAAGTTAAAATCAGATGCTGAAGACAATATTAACAGCAGACTGTCAGAATTACGCGAATGATTGGAATAAAGGCATCCCATTATATTGTTTGCCATTAGGGATGCCCCAAATAAATCTACTCAGTTTACTTCCTTTGAGTTAATATTCGTACATAAAGTGAGAGGCCCTAAGAAATCAATTATATATGAATTGTCAGGACCGAAGTCGGAGATCTCACACTTGGATTATGTATCTGAGGTGAGGGAGAAATAAGATGGAGTAGGTGAGTTACTAAACAGCACCTGAATAGGGCACAGCATAGTGTGAAGCAGGTAGCGGATAAAAACTCTGAAACTTTTAGGATTTCCCGTGGGGATGACGTATTAATATTGCCACCAGCGGTAGGAAATCCCTTCAAAGCCAGGTTTTGTGGCCCCTTTCAAGTTAACAAAATTGTTGAGTCGGTTAAACTATCTGAGAAAGATACCGGAGATGACAAAAAACAGTTAGAGAATGTCATGTGAATGAATAATGCTCCAGACACATTTAAGACTCAGGAACAGAGTTGTGGTCAGATGAACAAATTGTGTAGTTTATCTGTATGATGTAGTGATTTTTAGCAAGTGATTGAAAGCTCTCATGTTACAGTTGGCAGAGCATTTTGAACGATTACAAGAAGCAAACTTGGTAATACACTTAGTGAAAACAGAATTTGCGAAGTTAGAGGTGATGTTCTTGGGACATTACATTGGACATGGAAGGTTGACCCCATGGAAAACAAAGACGAAGGGCTTTGAGGAATTTCCACGACCATCCTCGAAGAAAGAGGGGCTTCGATTTTTGGAACTGAGTGGATTCTATCGGAAGTTTGTTGCAAACTTCAGCAGCGTATTGGCACCTCTAATGGATTTACTAAGGAAGAACACAGAATTGTGGTGGACAGAACAATGCCAGGAGGCATTTGAGATTTTAAGGCAGGATTAATCACCGCATCAGGTTTAGATACACCAAATATTTTGAAAACCTTTGAAAATTGTGTCTGATGCTAGGGATATAGGGCTTGGAGATGTATTGATACAGAAAGATGATGGTGGGATTGAATGGCCAATTGTCTACTTCTCGAAAAAAACTCAATATCCACCAGAACAAAAATACAAAATCTCCATTATTGGAAAAGAATTATTAAGTTTCGTACTGGCCTGACAATATTTTAATGTTTATATGACAAACAAACTGTCGGAGATGGTTGTGGACAATGACAAATCTCTCGCATTTTTTAGAATCTTTAAAGATCAGAATATGAGACTATTTCATTGGAGTCTTATGTTACTAACTTTATACTTACAAAATTTACATACTGTTGGTCCTAAAATGTGACAGCAGATGTGTTATCTCAGATTTAAAGGAAAACCTTTAGATAAGATTTGACTTATTCCAGTGTTATATAGTTGTGCAGAATTAATATGAATGTTATAACTGAGATTAATACTTTTGTATTGCATAGTAATGGGATTAAGAATTAGAGGAAAAGGAATTATGCCATCTTTTAATTCTGATGGTTCATTTTCTTTTCTCAAAGGGGGAGGTGTTATGAAGCCGAAAGCATGTCTGATCACTTTAAGACAGGATGTGTCTTGTTGAATAGAAAGTACAGCGACAGATGCCAGCTAAAGGTCAGTCTGCTCAACATGTCACAATTAGCTGGGAAATGGACACCTGAGTTTTGGTTGCTGCTTTGTCGGCAATTCAAATCCAACCAAAGGATACAAGAAGCTGACGGAATTTGAATATTACTGTTTGGACAGCAATCAAATTATGAGAATTATTGTATTATGAGGAGTATATGAACCCAGCATTTTGAATACTAGACGGAGAACCACTGCCATCCAATAGCAGATTAAATGCTGTAGAGCAGGAGTGCTAACTAGCCATGTCAAATACTCTCTATCAAAGATACATGTTCATGAAAACCTACTTGCAGCAAAAAAAGACCCAGGGAGATCAGCAGCTGGAAGCTTGAACTCAGCGGGGAAGATAGAGAATGTGTGGTCTTGAGATTGTAATGTTTAATATGTGGGTTGTTGTTAATGTCCCCCCTTCAAACACATCTGCTGGCAGCTCATCCACATACCATCTTCTGTGTAAAGAAGTGGTCCCTCAGTTTCCCTTTTATTCCTTCCCCTCTAACCTTAAACTGATCCCCTCTAATCCTCGATTCTCGAAACCTTGGAAAAAGACTGAGAGCATCAACCCTATACATACCCCTCGTGATCTTATACAGCTCTATATGCTTCCCCCCCCCCCCCCCCGGTCTCCTACATTCTCAAGAAAATGTCCTAGCTTGTCCACCCTCTCCCTATAACTCAGACCATTGGATCCTGGCAACGTCCTTGTAAATTTCTTCTGCACTCTTTCTAATTTAATAACATCCTCCCTAAAACAAGGTGACAAAACTGAACACAAACTCAGTGTGGCCTTACCAACATACCATAACTGCAACATAAATTCCCAACTTCTAAACTCAATTTCCTGCCTGACGAAGGCCAGTGTGCCAAAAGCCTTCTTGACTGCCCTGCCTACCTGTGACTCCATTCTCAGGGAACCGTGCACCCGAATTCCAAGGTCTCTCTGCCCACACCACTTTAGGCCCGCCCATTCACCGTGAAACTCCTACCTTGATTTGAGATTCCAAAATGCAAGACCTCACACATCTATATTAAATTCCATTTGCCATTTCTCGGCCCACTTGCCCACCTGATTAAGGTGCTGCTGCAATTTCTGATAAACTTCCTCACTGATCATGCTCCCACTTATTTTACTGTCATCTGCAAACTGACGAATCATGCCTTGTACATTCTCAACCAATTCATATATAACAAACAGCTATGGACCCAGCCTCCAGTCTGACAAGCATCCTTCCACTAAACCCTCTGCTTCCGAACATCAAACCAACTGTGTAACAAATTGGCCAGTTCCCCCAGCATTCCACTTGATGGAACCTTCCAGAGCAGCCTGCCATGTGGAACCTTATCAAAGGCCTTACTGAAATCCATAGAGACTATGTCTACGGCTCTGCCCTCATCAACTTTCTTGGTCACTTCATCAAAGAACTCTAACAAATTTGGGAAGCATGATCTCCTACTCACAAATCTATGCTGACTGCTCCGAATCAAACCCTGTGTAAGTAATGGGTGCAGTCAATGGCATGCTGTCCTTCATTATAAGATGATTCGAGTACATAAGTAAAGCCATCTTCCTGCTGTTGTCGAGCCTTGCTGAGAGAGCATTAGGGGCACTCTCTATGGATTTGATCTCCTTTGTAATGAATGATCTCCTTACCACAGACACGGTAACATGAGGATAGAGTAAAGAAGCTGAGTGTTTAATCTGTAGAGCTTGAGAGATGAAGAAATGGTGACGCTGAAACATGAGGAGTGGCAACGATCATTTACTTCCAAAAGAGACATTGATAGGGTGCGAAATTCCATACTTTACCCAGAATTGATTGGTTTGATTTATTGCTATGTGTACCTCAGTACAGGGAAAAACTTTGAGCAGTGGAGTCAGGTCATAGTAAGCATGGACAGACAGATCATAGGGTAGAAATAGACTTGGACAGAGTAAGGCATACAGGTTACACTGAACATGACGTGCATTTGACAAGATCAACATGAACATGGTCAGCATTATTTGAACTTAGTGAGTCCATTCATCAGTCTAATATGACTTTCTTAATAGTTTATATGCCTTTACTAACTGTCCAAATGTAATTGTGCAGTTGGCGTGTGAGCCCGTACTGAACGCCATGTTGTTCACAATCCCCAACAGCAGCTACAATACCTTCCATCTGAAACAGGTAGCCATTCCCATCCACTTCTGCCCTACATAGAGAATACCAGGCTGGCTTCTCGAGATGGAAGTTGCCTTCTTGAGACTTCACACAAGACATATGGCTTATCTCCTCACCACTCGAAAACCACGTTAAAGTCCCACATGTGTGTCATGAACAATAGAGCCAAGAGGAGCAACGTAGAGCAGTCTGTCTGTCCAGCCTCTGCTCCACTTGTTCATCATGTTAGAGCATCAATTAGGAGACAGTGAGGACTGCCGATGCTGCAGATCAGAGTGTCGATTGCTGGAAAAGCACAGCAGGTCAGGCAGCATCCGAACAGCAGGAGAATCGATGTTTCGGGCATGAGCCATTCAACAGGAATCAGCCTCATTCTGTCCCTGTGTAAGTACGTTGAGGGGGGAATGGCCTCTTACTGTTCCTGTGAACGTGACTCAAGGGGCTGAATGGCCTCATCCCATTGCTGAGTAAGTGACCCAAGGGACTGAATGGCTTCTTCCTTGTCCAATTGGAGAGGGCCAAGGGCCGGATTGGGTTACCCCTGGTTCCTGTTTGACAGCTCGAAGTGCTGACAAGTGTGATGATGCTGCAACTTTAAGAGGTTATTTTGTCCTGGTTTCTTTTAAGAGAGAGATTGAATGATCGTTACCAAGCTGGCTAGTTAAGATCACTTGAGTAAACAGTGAGGGAGGCCTTTATTTTAATGCAGACTGAATGGGTGTGGCCAGCTCTCACAGATTAGGATCTCTGGTCTTGGTTTTCAGGAATATCAGAAACTATTGGGGTCTCCACAGAGATGGAATCGTCAGTGACTATCTCCTGGCTGCTACTCTCTCTGAATTTTCTCTTGATGCTGTTTTTAATTCCTGGATTGGAGAAATGTTTGTGACAATCTGTGTCTGAATATTCCTTTTTGCCAGGGGCTGTGTTTATGGGAGTTTCCTATGTTGGAACAGTTCATTAGTAATAGTTCCTAGATCTATAATTCTGTTCACTTGGCCAATAGAATTACGTTATTCTAAATTCCCCTTTCTTTGGTTTCATGTTATCTTTCGTGTTTAAGTAGATGGTGTTTTGCTTCACACCAAATAGTTTGACCAGTCACATTGTATCTGTGACAGACACTTTACATTTCCTTTAAAATAAGAAAACATAAATGTCTAGGCTATTGCCGTCAAATATTTTCGAGGGGCTCTGGTGTGGTCCATCACACTAGACTCCTTCTCTTCCTGAGTAATAGGCTGGAGGCACTGAATGGACTGTCACTGTTCTTCTCCAATAGTGTCAATGGGCTGAATGACTTCCTCATATTCCTGTGAAACCAGCGTGAAGTGCTGAATGAACTCTTGTTTTACTGTGGCAATGTGCAGTGTCAGGCAGTGCTATTACATGAATGTTACCGACACTTTAACAACACAAGCCTCAATGGAGTCTGGGTCTTGCTGCACATGGACACAGACCGGTTCAGGAGCTTAGGGGGGAACAAAATGTTCTGAACATTGTGGAATCTTCAGTGACCATCTCCAAATCTGATCTTATGGTGGGGAGGGTGGGGGCGGGGAGACACTGATGAAGCAGCTGAAGCTGTTTGTGAAGAGGAAGCTACCCTGAGGATCTCCCACAGAGGTGACCCAGGACTGAGATGATGAACATCTTCCTTTGTTGCATGTTTGAGACCAAACACTGGAGAGTTTACTCAGATTCCCATTAAGTCCAGTTTTGTTAAGCTCCTTGATGTCAACAGACGTCAACCACTGCCCTGATATCAGGGACAGCTATTTTTATCTAAACCCTTGTGTCAACCCTTTTGTTCATATCAATAAGCCATGATATAGGAGCAGCACGTGTTTTCTTCAAACAGGTGGTATTGAATGTCAGGATTTCTCTTCTCAAGAGTGGTCAGGGAACTAGATGACTGAAAGTATTTGAAGAGGAGTTCCATGGATATTGACCTGCCAGAGAGTTGAGGGCTATGAAGAATTAGGTATGAAAGAGGATTTGAGACAGGGAGCAGATCAGTCATGATCTTAGTGAAGGGCAAGGCAGTCTTGTGGAGTGAACGACCTGTTCCTGTTTCTGATGTTCTCCCATTCTGTTATTGGAAAGTTACTGTGTGTTATTTTCAAGGATGTTCTGTTATTGAATGTTGCAGTCAGGAAGACCAGAGGATTTTGAGAGCCATCTATGGGTGAGGTATGTGGGCTGTATTCACAATGAATCTGGGTCTACAACATGACCAACAAATGGAGCATCAGTTGCAGCGAGAGGAAGCTCTATGAAGAGAGATAAGGAGCCTCTTTCATACCCAGCCTGGGTTTTCCAATTACATTTCCCAAATCACCTCAAACTGTGTGGGACAGTCTTGAAGGACCGGATGGTCTCCTCTGCTTCTGTGCACCAGGTTATAGCAGTAAGTAGCCTCCAACTGCTCCTGCCTAGCATGTATAAGGGGCTGAATGGAACACAGGAACAAGGGACTGAGGAACAGGAGTGGGTCATTACAGACTTTGAGCCTTCTCTACCGGGCACTAAGATTGTAGCTGATCAGGTTGGGGTCTCAGCCCCACTTTCCTGTCTATATCCCATTGTGCATGACTCACTTCTCTGTCAAATATTTAACTAATGCAGCTTTCAATCAATGTGAACATAGAGGCACAATAAGCTTCCAGTGAAGAGAATTCCCACTTGAAAGGTCCATTCAGAATTATTCGTCATCCCTCTCATAGAATCAGAGAGTCATGCAGAACGGAAACAGTCCCGTTAGTCCAATCTGTTCACTCAGATCAGATATCAAATCTGATCCAGTCCCATTTGCCAGCATTTGGCAATAATCCTCCTCTTTCAGATAATTTTTAAATGTGCGATTCTAACCGCCTTCAGCACTTCCTCTGACAGCACTTTCTGTACACACACCACTCTCTGTGTGAAACATTTATCTTCAGGTCCCTTCTAAACCATTCGCCCTCTCCCCTTCAACCTATGCCCTCTTATTCTGGATCCCCCTATCCTTGGTAGCAGAACATGGCTGTTCAGAATATCCATGCCTCTGATGGTTTTATAAACCTCTATAATGTCACCCCTCAATGTCTGACAGTCCAGGGGGAAAACACCTCAACCTAATCAACCTCTCCCTAAAGCTCAAACCACCAGTCCTGGAACATCCGTGTAAGTCATTTCTGCAGAAAACCGAGTTGTACGCAGTATTCTTAAAGTGGCCTCACCAACATCCTGTACAGATGCAACATGCCACCACAACCCCTATACTCAATGTTCTGACAGATTAAGGCAAATGTGCCAAATGTGTTCTGCACCAGTCTGTCTACTTGCGACTCCACTTTCAAGGAACAATATACCTGCAGCCCTATGTCCCTTTGTTTCACAACACGTCTCAGAACCTTACCATGAAGTATATAATTTCTGCCCTGGTTTGCATTCACAAAATGCAAAACCTCGTATTTATCTAAATAAAACTTCATCTGTCATTCCTTGTCCCTTTATCCCATGTAATTGCGGTCTCGTACTCTGAGATAATCTACTACACCACTTTTCTGATATAATCTGTAACCTTACGAACAATAGCCTCAATATTCACATCTAAATCCTTTACATAAATGATGAAATGCAGTGAAATCAGTACTGATTCTTGCAGCACACTTCTGCTCGCAAGCCTCCAGTCTGAAAAATATCCCTCTTCCTTCAAGCCAATTGTGACTAAATTTCTCTGTATCCCATGTGACCGAAACTGAAGAATCTGCCTACCAATCAGAATGAAATACCAACTATGAAGAGGGGCTGAGTAGGTTAGGTTGATTTTCACTAGAAAAAAGCAGATTGAGGGGGGACTTGAGTGAGGTTTACAAAATCATGAAGGGTATAGACAGGGTGGATAGAGACGAGCTTTTTCACAGGTTGAAGGATTCAGTAACGAGAGGTCGTGCTTTCAAGGTGAGAGGTGGAATTTTAAAGGGGGTTACACGCGGTAAGTACTTCACACAGAGGGTGGTGGGCGTTTGGAATGCGTTGTTAGCAGAGGTGGTAGAGGCAGGAACGGCAGATACATTTAAGATGCGTCTGGACAGATGCATGAGTCGGTGGGGAGCAGAGGGATACAGATGCTTAGGAATTGACCGACAGATTTAGACAGTAATTTTGGATCAGTTCAGGCTTGGAGGGCTGAAGGGCCTGTTCCTGAGCTGTAAACTTTCTTTGCTCTTTGTTCTTTAAATGAATACCTTGCTGAAGTCCATATAGACAATGCCTACCAAACTTCCTTCATCAATCTTCTTTGTTGACTCTACAAAAATCTCAACCAAATTAATGAGACATGATTTCCCATGCAGAAAGCCACGTTGTCTACCCCGATCAGCCCTTGCCTTCCCAAATGTATGTAAATGCTCTCCCTCAGAATCCCGTCCAACAACTCACCCACCACTGACATCAGGCTCACCGGTCTATAGTTCCACGGCTTTTTGGGGTCACTGTTTCCTTTTCGAGTCCTACTCCTCCACTGCTCATAACAAATGTTCAATGTAACCAGGTCGGTGATATGGCCAAAGATATCAGTCTCAGACTAGGTCAGGGTCAGTTTTAGCAACAAGTCAGGCTAGTTTCTTTAATCTGCTAAAACAACACGTTTATGATCCAGAGCAATGTTACTCAAACTATGATGGAAAGATGAATGGTAAACTGTTTGGGTATTGCAAATATATAATCAATGGCTTGGAAAGGATGGACGCTAAGAAATTGTTTCCGTTAGGCGACGAGACTAGGACTCGTGGGCACAGCCTTAGAATTAGAGGGGGTCAATTCAGAACAGAAATGCAGAGACATTTCTTCAGCCAGAGAGTGGTGGGCCTGTGGAATTCATTGCCGCGGAGTGCAGTGGAGGCCGTGACGCTAAATATCTTCAAGGCAGAGATTGATAAATTCTTGATGTCACAAGGAATGAAGGGTTACGGGGAGAATGTGGGTAAGTGGAGTTGAAATGCCCATCAGCCATGATTAAATGGCAGAGTGGACTCGATGGGCCGTATCATCCGCAAACTTGCTCACCCAACCTTCTAGAGCCTCCTCCAGGTCATTTATAAAAATGACAAACAGCAATGGTCCCAAAACAGATCCTTGTGGAACACCGCTAGTGACTGCAATCCAAGATGAACCTTTACCATCAACTACTACCCTCTGTCTTCTTCCAGCCATCCAATTCCTAATCCAAGTCTCCAACTCACCCTCAATGCCATACCTCCGTATTTTTTGCAGTAGACTACCATGGGGAACCTTATCAAACGCCTTACTAAAATCCATATACACCACATCTACCGCTTTACCCTTGTCCACCTCCTTAGTCACCTTCTGAAAGAATTCAATAAGGTTTGTGAGGCACGATCTGCCCTTCACAAAACCATGTTGACTATCCTTGATCACATTATTCCTATCCAGATGTTCATAAATCCTATCCTTTACAATTCTCTCCAAGACTTTGCCCACAACAGAAGTGAGGCTCTCCGGCCTATAGTTACTAGGGTTATCCCTACTCCCTTTCTTGAAGAAGGGAACCACATTCGCTATCCTCCAGTCTTCTGGCACTATTCCTGTAGACAACGATGACATAAAAATCAAGGCCAATGGCTCTGCAATCTCCTTCGTTGCTTCCCGGAGAATCCTAGGATAAATGCCACCAGGCCCAGGGGACTTATCTATTTTCACCCTTTCCAGAATTTCCAACACCACTTCCCTACATACCTCAAAGCCATCCATTCTAATTAATTGTGACTCAGTATTCACATTGGCAACAAACTATGTCTCCATCACATTCCCTGTTCCAAGTATGTGCATCATTGCTGATGTCAAACTCGGAGCTAAACCCAAAGCAGAAAATGGTCTCAGCCGATTTGAAATATGTTTACATGGTCCTACGTCATTAAAAAATAAAATATTTAATGTATTCAGAATAACTGTGTTAAAAAGCATGCATTTTTTAACAAATACAGAAATTGCTGGAAAAGCTTGGCAGGTCTGTCAGCATCCTGATGCCTTTTACTTGCTGTAGTTGTACCAGCCTCCACCACTTCCTCTGGCAGCTCATTTCATACGCACACCACCCTCTGTGTGAAAAGGTGCCCTTTAGGCCTAATCAAAACCTTTGCCCACTCACATTCAACCAATGCCCTCTAGTTTTAGTCGCCCCAAATCTGGGGAAAAACCCTGACTACTCACTCTATCCAGGACCGTTCTGATTTTATAAACATTTACTGCTGAGAAATGGGACTCCAATCAATACGAATAACTGTACTTTCAGTCATCCTGGGCCTAAATTCTGAAATGCAATACTGACACCTCTTCCTTCTCCATCAAGTCACAATTCGAAATCCATTTTAATCAGATTGTTCAGATGTATCATGAGGCACGTCTGTGGGCATTACACCTAGGCCTTTGTGCCCAGAGGTAGGGACACTAGCATCACTCAGCAATACCCATAAAGCTGGAACAGTGTTCTCCTGTGTATTTGTTCATTAGCCTGTTCTGACATGCTGTGACATACCTCTGCAACAGGCAGGACTTAAATCCAGGCCTTATAGTCCAGAGCTAGGAACACGACCACACAAGTTCAGGAATTGGAAACTAATCCAGAATTCTGGCTCAGAGGCAGGGACACAACCCACTACACTACCATACCCAGGTTTTGGGTCATAATTTAGTGCCCACTTTCAGCTCGGTGTGGATTTATTAAAATAGGGTTCCCATTACTGAACTACACAAAACACTTTGTATTGTTAAACAAATGGAAGATATTTGTCTCAATTGTAGGATGTTGAGTGTATGTGCTGTGCTATCAAAATGAACTATGAACATCTTTAATAGCTATTATCTGTAGTCTGCAATAATAGGGAAAGAAATCCTGCAGCCACACTCTGCCCAATGAAGGGTCTCAAGTGGATATTTATTACTGAACACCAAAGACGAAGGAAGGGCCTAATTTCTGGTCACAAAATACCGATCACTCTTACCTAACTCTAACGTGCGACTCCCCTCTTCCTGGCCGGTGATTCCTGTCCAGCCTCTCCTCCCCACTGACTGTGTCAGCAATCTGTCCCTCCTCCCTCTAACCACACAAGGCAAACCAAGCTCAGGGTCTTTGTGAAAATCAAGCCCGTAGTGTGCAGGCCTCATGGAGTGGGATGGGCATTTTAAAACGAAAGGGGTAGGGTGAGGTGGCAGTAATATCACACACTGGGCTGAGGGGTGGCAGATGGAGTTTAGTTTGGATTAATGCGAGGTATTGGATTTGGTAAATCAAACAAGAGCAGGACCTATACAATTCAAAGTAGGGCCTTTGGCAGTGTTGTAGAACAGAGACCTAGGCCGTCAGGTTTAATTCTTTAAAATTTGCATCTCATATAGATCGTGTGGTTAAGAAGGTGTTTAACAAACTTGTATTCATTGGTCAGACCTTTGAGTATCGGAATTGTTGTGATTGTACCAGACATTGGTGAGACCCCTTCTGGAATACTATGTCCAGTCTGGTCATCCTGCCCGCTCATTCCATCGGCACACCACCTCTGGGTGAAAAATCTGCGCCTTAGGTCACTTTTAAATGTTTCCCCTCTCACCTTAAGCCTATGTCCTCTAGTTTTGGATTCCCCTACTCTTATAAAATACCTTGACTATTCACTTTGACATCACTGACCTTGCCATTATTAAGCTGGAGAGGGTTGAGAAGAGATTAACCTGGATATTGTTGGGAATGGAGGGAGTGAGGTATAAGGAGAGGCTGGATCGGCTGGGACGGTTTTCACCGGAGCACATGAGATTAAGAGGTAACTTTACAGAGGTTTATAAAATCATGAGGGTTACAGAGAAGCTGAAGGGCTGATGTACTTTTCCCTAGAGTTGGGGATTCAAAACTGAGGGATATTTTAAGATGCGAGGAAAACGATTTACAAAAGTCATGAGAGGTAATTATTTTCGACAGAACTTGTCTTGTGTTTGGAATGACTTCCAGAAGAAGTGGTGAAAGCAGCGACAGTTACAATGTTTAAATGACATTTTGATCAGTACATGGACAAGACCTCAGTTTGGATGGCGCTGTGAGCAGCTGCCCTCTCCCTCCCCCTCTCTGAATGAATCCCTGTTGGTTTTTCACCCTCTGCCAGTGCATGTGCAGTGGCGTGTGGAGGCCAGCAGAGGGTGGCATTGCATCACTTTAAGCACCACAGAGACTGCCAGACCTGCCCCACGCAGAGATACACAGATACACACAGCAATTGTTAGGACACAACATTGAGCTCATCTGGTAACTTAAACTAAACATAAAGAAATGCTCAATTCGCCTCGTAAATTGTTAAAATATGAGGACAGAGACCACCCAAATTCCACTGTTTAAATAAAAACATCAATTTATTTTTTCAATCTGAAAGTGAACATTTTACATTAACTATTCACAATTCTGGAACCCTCTTTCTCTTAACTGCTTATTACCCGACTCCAGCTCTACAGCAATATACTGTGTCTGGGTCTGCCATCCTCTCATATCACAGGAGCTTGTAAGCTATCATTTCAGAACAGCATTCACCCTCTCTTAAAGGTACAGTACACGCTTTCAACTTCATCACATTGTACCCTGATGTATATAGATAAGTGGAACCTATCCGGGTTTCTCTTGCTCTGTGGTTTGTCAATATTTCATCTACTCTATCTTGTATGTGTCAGGATTTGTGTTGCTCCATTGACAGCATGTCATTACTTGACTCTGTACGTGGGGATATATCAGCATTTCACTTGCTCACACTCGTGAGTGTGGGCAGGATTTCAGTTGTTTCATGGTGTCAGTGACGCTATAACAATCTCAATGTTTGTAGATGGCACCGAACCTGGAAGAACTGTGAAGGCTATGGAGGAGAATGTGGAACTCTAACAGGGCAGTGACACGTTGGTGTAGTTTTCGGGCAGATAGAAATCAATGCAGAGCAGTGTGAGGTGATGTACTGTGGTAGGAAGGACAAGGAAAGATAGTTTAAAACAGGCCATACCGATATAATGGGGCTGCAGGAACAGAGAGCGCTGCGTGTATATGAGTACAGATTGTTGAAGATATAAGGACAATTGGGGAGAGCACTAACTATCACAGATTAGTTTCAGTATCTGAGCTGTTTACAGGAGGAGGTGTAGGAGGGAGCCTCCGTGCTCCCTTCCTGGGAGGTGGTGGTGACAATGTGTTGTGAGCCCATCATCCTGCCTACCCAGACCGTGGGAATTGCATTTGTACCAGTTCGACACAAAAGGGAGATGGCATCAGGGCCACGGCTTCTAAGTTGTGCCAGGGAGAAACGGAGCTTCCAGTGGGTGTAAAGTGAGAATTGCCCTTCATTGAACATTGCTCCTTACTCGGTCGGTGGGATGTGGATGTTTCAGAATCTCCACACGAGGTGTCCCGGTCCTCTCCGTCTCCTACCAGGGACCTCCCCGCATAGCAGGGGTGGGGGGGGTGGGGGGGAGGCAGTGAGGGAACGGATATGGGAGAAAGGGAGGGAGGGAAGGCGGGAGTGGTTGGCCCTGTTGTTAGTGCTGGTGTAGGTGGGGAATGGGGAGAGTCAGTCCACAGTATTGTATTCATGCAGTGTTATTAGTGTAAAGGAAGGGGTGACACAGAGAGAGAGTTGCTGCATGAGAGAGAGAGAAAGAGAGGTGGGGGGAATAGATGCTGCATGAAGTAGTGAGAGTGGTGAAGCATGAGCCTTGTTCGGGAGTAGATGCTATAACAGATGTACAGTGAGTGTGAGAGAGCAGAGAGAATACAGTAACCCTTATCCTGACAGAACGGGGACCGTTATTGGTACTTGTCCTGTATTGCTGGACATTTCCTCAGACCGCAGATACTGCACTGAGCTGGGTGGTAAGATCAGACCATGCTTGGTGGGTCTGGTGGTGTAGCCCCCTCTGGGAAGAGAAGGATCCTCGTCTGTACTAGCCCATCCACCAGGACCTCCATGCCCCTGTTGACAAACTGCGGTGTAATTGCCCCTTATCTGCCATACTCGGGGTAAACTGTGCAGGGAAGCTCCAAACTGAGAAAGCTCAACCGTGTGCCCCTTGGCCTTTTAAAGATGGCACCAGTGTCAGGGTTCACGGAATATCCAGGGGCACCCGGGCGATGGTGAGTACCTCCAGCCATGATGGGTGGAGGAATCGGGCTGTTATTGTATGAGAGGGACACCATGGGGTGGGGTGGGTAATTAATGAGTTGAGTTCCATATGATAGCACCAGGAAACTAGCTCAGCCTCGTGCGGATGATCCCTCTGTCTCTCTCAAGGAAAATCAAACAAAGATAAATTATTGTTAGAATCTGCCCAATGAGTCATAGATTCTGTTGAAACTAATTGCAATTACAAAGACGCAGACAAAATGCTCATCTGACTTCACACCAATATACCTTTTTCCCAACTTTCCTGGGAAGACTGCCTCATGTTACAGAATGCTATCGAAGTGTCTACATTTCACCATTCTGAAAACTGGTAACGCATCCTTCCATGACATTGCCTCTCAGAAACCCCCTCTGTCTCCTTTCCAAACCCCTACCATTTGGTGAAATTTAAACTGATTCCCCCGCCATCTTACCCTGGCACTGATATTCACAACCACAGCACGCCCTTATCATGGACCATTGGAGATATGGAGATGAAAATGGGTGGGAGCTGTATATACTATCAATTCCAAGTTTCTCCACGCTGGCCAGGATCTAACACACCATGACTGAGCAATGTACCGGGGTGGTGTACACAGTCATACATGCTGGGAATTTAATTGCTCCAGGATTACAGATCAATGCACTGGGGTGGTGTACACAGTCCTACATGCTGGGAATTTAATTGCTCCTGGTTTACAGATCAATGCACTGGGGTGGTGTACACAGTCCTACATGCTGGGAATTTAATTGCTCCTGGTTTACAGATCAATGCACTGGGGTGGTGTACACAGTCCTACATGCTGGGAGGGTAACTGCTCCTGGGTTACAGATCAATGCGCTGGGGTAGTGTACACAGTCCTACATGCTGGGAGGTTAACTGCTCCTTGTTGACAGATCAATGAACTGGGGTGGGATACACAGTCCTACTTAATGGAAGGGTAACCGCTCCTGGTTTACAGATCAATGCACTGGGGTGGTGTACACAGCACTACATACTGGGAGGGTGAATGCTCCTTGTTTACTGGTCAATGAACTGGGGTGGGGTACACATTCCTACATGCGGGAGGGTAACTGCTCGTGGTTTACAGATCAATGCATTGGGTTTGGGGACACAGTCCTACATGCTGGGATCATAACTGCTCCAGGTTTACAGATGAATGCACTGGGGTGGTGTACACAGTCCTACATGCTGGGAGGGTAACTGCTCCTGGGTTACAGATCAATGCACTGGGGTGGGGTACACAGCCCTACATGCTGGGAGGGTAACTGATTCTGGGTTACAGATCAATGCACTGGGGTGGGGTACACAGCCCTACATGCTGGGAGGGTAACTGCTCCTTTATTACAGATAAATGCACTGGGGTGGTGTACACAACAATACTTACTGGGAGGGTGGAAGCTCCTGGGTTACAAATCAATGCACTGGTGTGGTGTACACAGCTCTACATGCAGGGAGGGTAACTGCTCATAGTTTACAGATCAATGCACTGTGGTGGGGTACACAGCGTTATATGCTGGAAGGGTAACTGCTCCAGGTTTACAGATCAATGCACTGGGGTGGTATACACAGTCCTGCATGCTGGGATGGTGACTGCTCCTGGTTTACTGATCAATGAATTGGGGTGTGGTACACAATCCTACATGCTGGGAGGGTAAATGCTCCTTTATTACAGATCAATGCACTGGCGTGGTGTACACAGTCCGACATTCTGGGAGGATACCGGCTTCTGGTTTACAGATCAATACCCTGGGTTGGTGTACACAGCACTACGTGCTGGAAGGGTAACTGCTCCTGGGTTACATGTCAATGCACTGGGTTGGGGTACAGAGCAATACATACTGGGAGGCTGGAAGCTCCTGGTTTACAGATCAATGCACTGGGGTGGTGAACACCGTCCTACATGCTGGGATGTTAACTGCTCCTAGATTACAGATCAATGCACTGGGGTGGTATACTAAGTCCTACATGCTGGGGGGGGGGGGGGGTAACTGCTCAAGGTGTACAGATAAATGCACTGGGGTGGTTACACAGTCCTACAAGCTGGGTGGGTAACTTTTCCTGGTTTACAGATCAATGCACTGGGGTGGGGTACACAGCTCGACATTCAGGGAAGTTAACTGCTACGAGTTTTCAGATCAATGCAGTGTGGTGCGGTATGCAATCCTACATGCTGGGAGTGAAACTGCTCCGGGTTTACAGATCATTGCACTGGGGTGGTGTACACAGCTCAACGTGCAGGGAGGATAACTGCTCCTGGCTTACAGATCAATGTATGGGGTCGTGTACACAGTCCTACATGCAGCGAGGGTCACTGCTCAAGGTGTACAGATCAATGCACTGCTTAGTGCACACCGTCCTACAAACTGGGAGGGTAACTGCTCCTGGTTTACTATTCAATGCACTGGGATGGGGTACGCAGTCCTACATGCGGGTCGGGTAACTGAATCTGGTTTACAGATCAATGCACTGGGGTGGTGGACACAGTCCTACATGCTGGGAGGCTAGCAGCTGCTGGGTTACAGATAAATGCACTCGGATGGTGCACACAGTCCTACATGCCGGAAACAAAACTGCTCCTCATTTACGGATCAATGCACTGGGGTGGTTTACACAGTCCTACATGCGGGGGGGGGGGTAATTTCTCCTGGTTTACAGATTAATGCACTGGGATAGTGTGCTCAGCTCTACATGCAGGTAGGCTAACTGCTCCTGGTTTACAGATCAATGCACTTGGGTGGTGGACACAGTCCTACATGCGGGGAGCGTAACTGCTCCTGGGTTACAGATCAATGCACAGGAGTGGGGTACATAGATCTACATGGTGGGAGAGTAACTGATCGAGGTGTACAGATCAATGCACTGGTGTGGTGCACACAGATCTACGTGCTGTAATGGTAGCTGCTGCTGGGTTACAGATCAATGCACTGGGGTGGTGTACGCAGGCCTATGCGCTGGGAGGGTAACTGCTCCTGGTGTAGAGATCAATGCACTGTGTTGGGGCACACAGTCCGGCATGCTGGGAGGATATCTGCTCCTGGTTTACAGATCAATGCACTGGGGTGGGGTACACAGCACTACATTCTGGGAGGTTAACAGCTCCTGGTTTACAGATCAATGCACTGGGGTGGGGTACACAGTCCGACCTGCTGGGAGGCTAACTGTTCCTGGTTTACACATCAATGCACTGGGGTGATGTGCGCCATCCTACATGCTGGGAGGGTAACTGCTCCTGGTTTGCAGATCAATGCACTGGGTTGGTGTACATAGCACTACATGCTGGGAGGATAACTGCTCCTGGATTACAGATCAATGCCCTGGGGTTGTGTACGCAGTCCCACATACTGGGAGGGTATCTGCTCCTGTTTTACAGTTCAATGCAGTGAGGTGGGGTACACAGTCTTAGTTGCTAGGAAGGAAAAAGCTCCTGGGTTACAGAGGTAAAAGGTGGCGCCAATGCAGTCATCAATGTAGCGGAGGAAGAGGTGGGTAGTGGTGCCAGTGTAATTGCGAAAGATCAACTGCTCTACGTAGCCTACATAGAGACAGGCATAGCTCAGGCCCATACGTGTGCCCATGGCTACCCCTTTGGTCTGGAGGAAGTGGGAGGATTCAAAGGAGAAATTGTTAAGGGTGAGGACCAGTTTGGCCACACGAATGAGAGTGTCGGTGGAAGGGTACTGTTGGGGACGTCTGGAGAGGAAAACACGGAGGGCTTGGAGGCCTTGATCATGGCGGATGGAGGTGTAGAGGGATTGGATATCCATGGTGAAGATGAGCCGTTGGGGGCCGGGGAAACGGAAGTCTTGGAGATGGTGGAGAGCGTGGGTGGTGTCTCAAATGTATGTGGGGAGTTCCTGGGCTTGGCGGTTTAGGACAGTGTCGAGGTAGGTAGAGATGAATTCAGTGGGGCAGGGGCATGCTGAGACAATGGGTCGGCCAGGGTGGTCAGGCTTGTGAATCTTGGGAAGGAGGTAGAACTGGGCAGTGTGGGGTTCCCGGACTATGAGGTTGGAAGCTGTGGGTGGGAGATCTCCTGAGTGGGTGGGGTTATTGTCGAGTGGACAGTAGGAAGAGGTGTCCTTGAGTTGACGTTTGGCTTCAGTGGTGTAGAGGTCAGTGCGCCAGACTACCACTGCGCCCCCTTTATCCGATGGCTTGATAGTGAGGTTGGGATTGGAGCAGAGGGATTGGAGGGCTGCGCATTGTGAGGGTGAGAGTTTGGAGTGGGGGAGCGAGGTAGACAGGTTGAGACGGTTAATGTCCCGGCGGCAGTTGGAAATGAAGAGATCGAGGGCAGGTAATAGGCCAGCGCGGGGTGTCCAGGTGGATGGGATGAAGTTGAGTCCTTTGCTGAGGACTGATCGTTCGTCCTCAGTGAGACGGAGGTCTGGGCGGATGGTGAAAACTCGGCAGGGCTGGGAGCTGGGATCAGGTGTGGGTGTAGAGCTGGGAGTGGGAGCGGAACCTGTAACTGGAGTGGGTGTGATGTTGAGGGGAATGGGGGTGGAGTCATGAGCAGGGGTAGTGTTCCCCTCAGGGTTCTGTGGGGTGGGGTTAGTGACAGTGGGGTCTGTGGGGGGCATGTCAGCAGAATTCAGGTGAGTGGCGCTGGTGGGGGCGGAAGTGATGGTGATCATGGCAGTAGGGGTGGCGGAGGTCACTGAACATGTGGCATCGGCGATAATGTGAAGGGCGGAAGTGATGTCACGTGTGATGCATGAGGAATTGTGAGGGGTGGAAGTGTTTATGGGAGTGGCCATAATGGGGGCGGAAGTAACATTATCAATCAGCATGGGGGTGGCAGCTGCATGGCTAATGGGGGAATAGATTCTGAAACCAGGAGAATCTTCTGGAATGTTTGAGGAGTGCTGGTTACCGAGGTGGGTACATAAAAGTTTGTTGTACTTACAGTTTTTGATGTTTGAGATGGAGTTGAAGTACTGTTTGTTGAGAGTATGAATTGTCCTGACGATGTAGTGCAGAGTGGATCATTTGCAATTCTGAGAGAGTATGGCCCTCAGCTGAGGCAGGGCTGACTGTAGAGAGGTTAGGTGCCGGTGCATTGCTGCAAGCGTGGAGCAGAGTATCTTGAAGGAGAACTGTTGCTGGTGTTTTTGAATCTGTAGTCTGTACTGTTTGTCCTGTTCGGGTCCGAACTCTACTGGTTTAAAGGTGGTCTGGAGTCCGTGTGGGATGAGTTGGTTATGGAGGCAGGCACTGAGGAAGCAAATGTGGCTGTGGCAGCGAGTTTGTTTCACGACATGGTTGAAGACCTTCATGGCAGAGGAAATGACCTGGGAGTTGCAGTGGGAGAGGGACTCCCTGAGATTCTTGTCGAGAGAGGAGGAAAACTGCTTCAAGGCAGGCATCCTTGAAAGAGGATTCGCAGTAGGGTAAAAATCAACGAGGTAAAAACAATGACTGCAGATGCTGGAAACCAGATTCTGGATTAGTGGTGCTGGAAGAGCAAATGTAAACTCGAGGATACCTCTTCCCACTGCCCCGTCGACCATGACACCACCCTCCATCACAAAACCATCATCTCCCAGACCATACAGAACCTCATCACCTCAGGAGATCTCCCACCCACAGCTTCCAACCTTATAGTCCGCATTGCCCGGTTCTACCTCCTTCCTAAGATCCACAAGCCTGACCACCCTGGCCGACTCATTGTCTCAGCATGCTCCTGCCCCACTGAACTCATCTCTACCTACCTAGACACTGTCCTATCCCCCAGTCCAGGAACTCCCCATACGTTCGAGACAACACCCACGCCCTCCACCTCCTACACCACTTCCGTTTCCCCGGCCCACAACGCCTCATCTTCACTACGGATATCCAATCCCTCTACACCTCCATCCGCCATGAACAGGGCCTCCAAGCCCTCCGTCTTTTTTCCTCTCCAGACGTCCCTAACAGTACCCTTCCACTGACACTCTCATTCGTTTGGCCGAACTGGTCCTCACCCTTAACAATTTCTCCTTTGAATCCTCTCACTTCCTCCAGACCAAAGGGGTAGCCATGGGCAACGTATGGGCCCCAGCTATGCGTGTCTCTTTGTAGGCTACGTAGAGCAGTTGGTCTTCCGTAATTACACCAGCACCACTCCCCACCTCTTCCTCCGATACAGTGATGACTGCATTGGTGCCACCTCGTGCTCCCGCGAGGAGGTTGAGCAATTCATCAACTTCACCAACACATTCCACCCTGACCTTAAATTTACCTGGACTATCTCTTTCATCTCCCTCCCCTTCCTGGACCTCTCCATCTCCATTAATGACGAACGAATTGATACTGACATTTTTTACAAACCCACCGACTCCCACAGCTATCTGGATTTCACCTCTTCCCAACCTACCTATTGCAAAAATGTCATCCCGTATTGCCAATTCCTCTGCCTCCGCCGGATCTGCTCCCAGGAGGAGCAGTTCAACCACAGAACACATCAGATGGCCTCCTTCTTTAGAGACCGCAATTTCCCTATCCACGTGGTTAAAGATAATCTCCAATGCATCTCGTCTACATCCCGCACCTCCACCCTCAGACCCCACCCCTCCAACCGTAACAAGGACATAACGCCCCTGGTGCTCACCTTCCACCCTACCAACCTTCGCATAAACCAAATCATCCGCCGACATTTCTGCCACCTCCAAACAGACCCCACCACCAGGGATATATTTCCCTCCCCACCCCTCTCCACCTTCCACAAAGGCCGTTCCCTCCGTGACTATCTGGTCAGGTCCACGCCCCTCTACAACACACCCTCCCATCCTGGTACTTTCCCCTGCCACCGCAGGAACTGTAAAACCTGTGCCCACACCTCCTCCCTCACCTCTATCCATGCCCTAAAGGAGCCTTCAACATCCATCAAAGTTTTACTTGCACATCCACTAATATCATTTATTGTATCAGTTGTTCCCAATGCGGTCTCCTCTACATTGGGGAGACTGGGCGCCTCCTAGCAGAGCGCTTTAGGGAACATCTCCGGGACACCCACACCAATCAACCACACTGCCCCGTGGCCCAACATTTCATCTCCCACTCCCACTCTTACGAGGACATGGAGATCCTGGGTCTCCTTCACCGCCGCTCCCTCACCACCAGACGCCTGGAGGAAGAACGCCTCATCTTCTGCCTCGGAACACTTCAACCCCAGGGCATCAATGTGGACTTCAACAGTTTCCTCATTTCCCCTTGCCCCACCACACCCTAGTACTAAACTTGCAGCTCAGCACTGTCCCCATGACTTGTCCGGACTTGTCCTACCTGCCTATCTCCTTTTCCACCTATCCACTCCACCCTCTCCTCCCTGACGTATCACCTTCATCCCCTCCCCCACACACCCATTGTACTCTATGCTACTTTCTCCCCCCTCCCACCCTCCTCTAGCTTATCGCTCCACGCTTCAGTATCACTGCCTTTATTCCTGATGAAGTGCTTTTGCGTGAAACGTCGATTTCAAAGCTCCTTGGATGCTGCCTGAACTGCTGTGCTCTTCCAGCATCACTAATCCAGAACTGGGTTACAGATCAAGGCACTGGGGTGGTGTGCATAGTCCTACATGCTAGGAGTGTAACTGCTCCTGGGTTACAGATCAATGCACTCGAGTGGTGAACACAGTCCTAAATGCTGGGGGTGTAATTGCTCCTGGTTTACAGATCAATGCACTGGGTTGGTGAACACAGTCCTACATGCTGGGAGGGTAACTGCTCCTGGTTTACAGATCAATGCACTGGGGTGGTGTACACTATCCTATATGCGGGGTGGGTAACTGCTCCTTGTTTACAGATCAATGCACTGGATTGGGGTTCACAGTCCTACATGCGGGGGTGGGTAACTGCTCCTGGCTTACAGATCAATGACCTGTGGTGTAGTATTCAGTCATACATGCTGTGTGGGTAACTGCTCCTGGGTTACAGATCAATGCACTGGGGTGGAGTACACAGCTCTTCATACAGGGAGGGTAACTGCTCCACGTGTAGAGATCAATGCACTGGGGTGGTGGACGCAGTCCTAAATGCTGGGAGGGTAACTGCTCCTGGGTTACTGATCAATGTACAGGTGTTGTGGATACAGTCCTACATGCTGGGAGGGTATCTGCTCCTTGTTTACAGATGAATGCACTGGGTTGGGGTTCACAGTCCTACATGCTGGGAGGGTAACGGCTCCTGGTTTACAGATCAATGCACTGTGGTGGGGTACACATCTCTACATGCTGGGAGTGTAACTGCCCCTTGTTTACAGATCCATGCACTCGGTGGGGTGGGGGGGGGTGTAAACAGTCCGACATGCTGAGTGGGTAACTGCTCCTGGTTTACAGATCAATGCACTGGGGTGGGGTAGATGGTCCTACATTCTGTGAGGTTAACTGCTCGTGGTTTACAGATCAATGCACTGGGGTGGTTTACAGAGTCCTACCTGCAGTGAGGGTAACTGCTCCTGTTTACAGATGAATGCACTGGGGTGGTGTACACAGTCCTACATGCTGGGCGGGTAACTGCTCCTAGTTAACAGATCCATGCACTGGGGTGGGGTACACAGTTCCAGATGCTTGGAGGGTATCTGCTCCTGTTTTACAGATCAATGCAGTGGGGTGTGGTCCACTGTCTTAGATGCTGGGCGGATAACTGGTCCTGGCTTACAGGTCAATGCACTCGTATGGTGTACACAGTCCTACATGCTGGAAGTGTAACTGACCTGGTTTACAGATCAATGCACTGCGGTGGGGTACACAGTCCGACATGCTGGGAGGGTAACTGCTCCTGGTTTACAGATCAATGCACTGGGATGATGTTCACAGTCCAACACGCTGTGATTTTAACTGATACTGGTTTACAGATAAATGCACTGGGGTGGTGTACACAGTCCTGCATGCTGGGCGGGTAACTGCTCCTAGTTAACAGATCCATGCACTGGGGAGGTTACACAGTCCTACATGCTGGGAAGGTAACTGCTCCTGGTTTACAGGTCATTGCACTGTGGTGGGGTACACAGTCTTACATGCTGGGCGGGTAACTGCTCCTGGTTCACAGATCAATGCTCTGAGTTTGGTTACATAGCTCTACATACAGGGAGGGTAACTGCTCCAGGTGTACGGATCAATGCACTTGGGAGGTTGCACAGTCCTACGTGCTGGAAGGGTAACTGCTCCTGGTTTATAGATCAATGCACTGGGGTGGGGTACACAGTCCTACATGCTGGTTTACAGATCAATGCAGTGGTGTAGGGTTCACACTCCTAGATTCTGTTCAGGTTACTGCTCCTGGTTTACAGATCAATGCACTGGGGTGGGATTCACGGTCCTACGTGCGGGGAGGGTAACTGCTCCTGAGGTAAAGATCAATGCATTGGGGTAATGTACACAGTCCGACATGCTGGGAGGTTAACTCCTCCTGGGTTACAGAATAATGCACTGGGCTGGTGCATACAGTCCTACATGCTTGGGTGGGGAACTGCTCCTGGTTTACAGATCAATACACTGGGATGGTGCACACAGTCCTACATTCTAGGAGGGTAACTGCTCCTGGTTTACAGATCAATGCACTGGGGTGGTGGACACAATCCTACATGCTGGGTGGGGAACTGCTCCTCTTTTTGCAGATTAATTCACGGGTGATTAGTGCACAGTTCGCCGTGCTGATCAGACTAACTGTTTGAGGTTCATAGATAATGTAATGGTGTAGTGTGTGCAGCTCCCCATACTGGATGGATATTTCTTTCAGGTTCACTCATTAGTGCACTGCTGAATTCTGCACGGCTCCCGGTGCTGGACAGATATCTCGTCCGGGTTTATACATCAATGCACTGATTTCCTCTGCACAGCTCGCCATCCTGGACAGATACCTAGTCTGGGTTTATAGATCAATGCACTGCTGTGGTCTACACAACGCCCCGTATTCCTGTGTAGCAGCTTTGAAATGCAGAATGTTCCCTTCCGTTTCTTGTGTAACAGGTATGAGAGATTAAAAGATCAGCTCCAATCGCTAAGTAACAGCCTCCAATGGCTGAATGGCCTCATTCTGTTCCTTTTTAAAACTCTTGATGGGCTGAATAGCCTGCTTCAATATCGGTGCAGTTGTGAATGGTGCTGAACATTTTGAAAGCATCAGTGAATAGGCCACTTCTGACTTTATGATGGAGGGAAGGCCATTGATGCTGCGGCTGTTACTAGCCCACAGTGCCTCATGGATGGCCAGTTTCCATGTGCTCAGTCCTTTTAGAAGTATGTCCTACTTCACAGGAGGGAGTGCCACATCACACAGTGAGCAGTACGCCTAATATGATTTATCTCTCCATCAAGGAAGCTCTCAGCCTCATTCGTGATTAAGGTCTGCTGCCCGAAACGGTGGTTTTCCTGCTCCTGGGATGCCGCCTGACCTGCTGTGCTTTTCCAGCAACACACTAATCTTGAGTATGCCAAATATGGGGCTGAGACTGTGCCTCCACCAGGACTGTCTACTGGCTGCTCTGACAGATACTGTCAGGGACAGATCCCCCTGGGACAAGGGGTTTGGTGAGAATATTTCCCCCAGTCTGACTGTTGTGTATTGAAGCCTGTCCCTGCTCAGGCAGCGGTGGGCCTGTGGGGACACTCTTAGTGATGGACATTGAAGTCCCACACCCAGAGGACGGTCTGTGTCCTTATCACCTTCAGTGCTTCCTCTGATTTGTTTCCAACACCGAGGGGAACTGAGTTATCACCGAGAGGATGGGTGGGGGGGGCAGGAGATTACCATCATCAGGCGATTTCCTTGACCATGATCTGTTACCATGAGATTTCCTGGGTTCTGGAATCAATGTTGGGGAATTGCAGGGTAACTCCTTCCCTGACTGTATCCCAGGGTGTCCCCACCGCTGGTGGGTCTGTCCTGCCGGTGTGACAAGATATACCCAGGGATGGTGATGGGGCTTCATGAAACACTATGGGCGTCACGGTGGCACAGTGGTTAGCACTGTTGCCTCACAGCGCCAGAGAACCGTGTTCAATTCCAGCCTCAGGTGACTGACTGTGTGGAGTTTGCACATTCTCCCCGTGTCTGCGTGGGTTTCCTCTGGGTGCTCCGGTTTCCTCCCACAATCCAAAGATGTACAGGTTAGCTGAATTGGCCATGGGAAATTGTCCATAGTGTTAGGTGAAGGGGTAAATGTAGTGGAATGGGTCTGGGTGGGTTGCACTTCGGCGGGTCGGTGTGGACTTGTTGGGATGAAGGGCCTGTTTCCACACTGTAAGTAATCTCATCTAATCTAAATTACCCATCAGGCCTGATCCTGTGAGTATGACGGTGTCAGACTGTTTCCTGACTGGTTGGGCGTTGCGGGAAAAGCACAGCAAGTCAGGCAGCGTCGGAGATGCAGGGGAATGAACGTTTCAGGCATAATCCCTTCATCAGAAATGAGGCTTGTGGGCTGGGCAGCTGAGAGATAAATGGGATGGGGCAAGGCAGGAGCTGGGGCTACGGGAAAGGGAACTGGGAATGTGATCAGGAGATGGAGGTGGGGAGAGGTGATAGGTCAAAGAGGGGGGTGGGGTGGGTGGGAGGGAAGGTCATAGACAGGTTAAAGAGTTCCCCGGAACTATCTGTCCCCGACATTCTATAACTGCCATTCCCCGGAACATTCTGTCCCCAACATACTATAACTGCCATTCCCTGGCACGTTCTGTCCCGAACATTCAATAACTGCCATTCCCCAGAACATTCTGTCCCTGACATTCTATAACTGATATTCCCTGGAACATTCTGTCCCTGACATTCTATAACTGCCATTCCCTGGAACGTTCTGTCCCCGACATTCTAGAACTGCCATTCCCCGGAACGTTCTGTCCCTGACATTGTTTGTGAACGGCCAGACATCAGTGAATTGAAAAAACGATAAGATCCCCAGAGAAGAGATCCTGTTCCTGGGAGAAGGAAGCACTGTTCCGAAGGCCGCTCATGTAGTTAAAGGGGGAAATAAGTTTTCCCTGCGTTTACATTTCTTCACGACACAGGATCGACCACAATGTAGACCAAAACACAGGAATTCCCAAACTCCGTTTGTCTTCAGGAAACTGGGAGAGAATCCTTCAGGACAGCAACGTTCCCACCCTCCATATTAGGAACTGGGAAGGAGTGACCTGTGTCTGCTCTCGAGTGATTGAGTGTGTGGGAATGTTCTAGAAACCGTCTGTCCTTATGGATGTGTCTCTGTGTGTTTGGGGAGGGAGGGTTTCTTGTGGTTTATGTCACATTTTTTTGTCAGTAATACAGACCTTCCCATTTGTTATTCCAGCTCCAATTATTTTAATAAATCCCTGAATACTGGGACACATTTAAAAATCTCACTGGGTCCCCGATCAAATGGATCCCTTTGCCTCCAGGCTGATGGATAATGGGTTTGTTTTCCTTCCTCACAGTTAACGTAGTGACCATCTACATCCTGCTTTACAAAGATTGTGGATTGTCTCCATGTGTCAGACGTTACCTGGGGGCCATGGCAACGGCGGATCTCCTGGTCATTATCCTCGACCTGATACTGAGACACATTCCCATTGTTTATAAGCAACAGTTTTATTTCCTGATGGACTCCGTTCCCGTGTGTAATATCCACGCCGTCTTGCTTTATGCAGCCACTGACTGCTCTGTCTGGTTCACCGTCACTTTCACGTTTGATCGGTTTGTGGCCATTTGTTGCCAGAAGCTGAAGAGTAAATATTGCAGTGAGAAAACGGCGGCTGTGGTTCTGGGAGCAGTGACTGTGCTGAGCTGTTTAAAGAACATTTTCTGGTATTTTATGTTCACGGCTCTGTATGTGCTGGAGAACGACCCCTGGTTTTGTGATGTAACAATCGATGTTTATGACTCCATTTTCTGGGTCACATTTGAGTTCCTCCACCACATTCTAACCCCGTGTGTCCCATTACTCCTGATTCTGCTGCTCAATGTTCTCACCGTCAGACAAATTTTAGTGACCAGCAAAGCTCGCAGGAGACTCCGCACTCACACCAATGGGGACACTCAGTCTGACACTGAAATGAGAAACCGAAAAAAATCCATCATTTTACTGTTTGTGATCTCGGCCAATTTCATCCTGTTATGGTCAATGTTAATGCTGTATTCTATATGGGCCCGGATGTATGATTTTGGATATTACTCTCTGTATCTCGATTGGTTTGTGCAGGAATTGGGCTTCATGCTGCAGCTCCTCAGTTGCTGCACAAACACCGCGATTTATGCCGTGACCCAGACTAAGTTCAGGCAGCAGCTGAAGGATGTGCTGAAATATCCCTTCACCCAAATCCATCCATCCATCAAATTCCGTCATTAATCACACCATCCGGGATTTTCTCATTTCAGTTCAGTTTTTCAGCGATGAAGCAGCCTGTCGCTGTGGTAACAGACTGAGGGTGGCGCTGGTTTGTCCATCCTTATCCCACGGCGGGGTGACATTGTGAAATTTCAATGTTTCTCACAAAAACAGGGGCCAGTGAGAAAAGGCACCATCCCACTGACTGTATTCATTATTGCCATGTGTAAACAATAAAAATGCTCATTAAAGCGTGCCGAGCAGCAGAGTGAATGGTGTTGTTGTGTGTCTTTGTGTTGGAGAAGCTGAGCTGGAGAGAGACAGACTCAGTCCCAAGTCCTGGCCCTCAGGGAAGGGGAGGGCATCGGGCCCTGAGCTCAGGAGCTGCGTTTAACTCCCTCTGTCCTTACTTTCCCTTCTGGGTCTCCCACTACAACTTGGCTAACAGCAGAATTCACCTTGCTCCCCATTCTCCCTCCATATATCCCTCCCAATCTCACATTGCGCTGTTATTTCTCTCTCCTTTTCCCACTTACACACTCAATTCCACTGTCCTTGCCTTCCCCAATCTCATTCACTCTCTCTCCATCTCGCGATCATAACCTCCCAATGTTACTGTCTTCCTGGAATCCTTCGGTGCTGGGGTAACAGAAGAGGGTTGTCGATCTTCAGGCCGATGTTAGGGAACAGAGATTGGGATGACAGGGCAACAGTATGGAGCTTGGGCCAAACGCCATTGCACGGGGACATAGTGGATGTGAGAACATGAGCCGTTACGAGGGGGTAACAGGTGGAGTGGCACCGTGGGCTGGGGCTGAGACTGTTACAAAAGGATATAGCAAACAGAACACATTGCGTGGGACATACTGTCTGTTATTCAGGGAATAAAATGGGGATGGGTTTAAAGGCCATTTTGGTGGGAATCAACAGGGTCGGTGCTCACAGGCAGGAGCTCAGTTTAAGGTGTGTGAGGAGTGTGATGGTGTGAGACTGCGTGAGCGTGTGAGCGTGATGCTGGGGGTGTGTGCGAGAGAGTGAGCGTGATGGTGGGTTAATGTGTGGGGGAGTGTGTGTGATTCTGGGAGAGTGTGCAAGGGAGTGAGCCTGATGGTGATGGAATATGTGGGGGAGAGAGCGTGACGGTGGGAGAGAGTGTGGGGAAGTGAGAGTGACGATGGGGCGTGTGCAGGGGAGTGAACGGGACAATTTGAGTGTGCGGGAGTGTGAGCGTGATGGTGGGGCAGTGCACGGGGTCTGAGAGTCAGGCTGGGGCTGTGTGTGGGGGAGTGAGCGATACAATGGGGGAGAGTGTGCTTGAGTGAGTCTGATGGTAAGGATTTGTGCAGGATGAGTTAGCATGACAGTGGGGGTATGTGTGGTGGAGGGTGTGTGAAGGTGTGCGACTATGCAGGGGAGTGAACATGACGGTAGGGGAGTTTGTGGGGGTGATCGTGACAGTGGGGGTTGTGTGGCGCAGTGTAAGAGAGTGTGGTGGAGTTTGTGGTGGTGAGCATGACAGTGGGGGTGGTGTGGGGCAGTGTGTGTGAGTGTGATGGAGTGTGTGGCGGTGAGCGTGACCGTGGGGGTGGTGTGCGACAATGTGTGTGATGGTGGAGTGTGTGGGGGTGAGCGCGACAGTGGGAGTGTTTGGGGCACTGTGTTTGATGGCGGTGGAGTGTGTCCGAGTGAGAGTGACGGTGGAAGTTGTGAGGGGCATTGTGTGATGTAGTGCGTGTGAGGGGGGTCAGAGTGTTGGTAACAGAGTGACTGTGAGGGTGTCAGGGTGACGGTGATGGAGTGAGTGTGAGGGGGTCAGGGTGACGGTGATGGAGTGAGTGTGAGGGTGTTAGTGTGACGTTGATGGAGTGGGTTTAATGGGGTCAGTGTGACAGAGATGGAGTGAGTGTGAGGGGATCAGTATGACGGTGAAGAGGTCAGGGTGACGGTGATTGAGTGAGTGTGAGGGGGTCAAGGTGATGGAGAGGAAGTGGGTATGTCGGGGTCAGGGTGACGGTGATCGATGAGTGTGAGTGGGTCAGGATGACGGTGATGGAGTGAGTGTGAGGGGGTCAGGTAGACGGTGATGGAGTGAGTGTGAGGGGGTCAGAATGATGGAGAGGAAGGATTGTGTCGGGGTCAGGGTGACGGTGATCGAGTGAGTGTGAGGGAGCCTTGGTGACGTTGATGTCGTGAGTGTGAATGGGTCAGTTCGAAAAGATGGAGTGAGTGTGAGGGGGTCAGAATGATGGTGACAGAGTGAGTGTAATGGGGTCAGGGTGACGTTGATGAAGTGAGTATGTCGGGATCAGGGTGACGGTGATTCAGTGAGTGTGAGGGGGTCAGTGTGAGGGAGATGGAGTGAGTGTGAGGCGTCAGAATGATGGTGACAGAGTGAGTGTGAATGTGTCGGGGTGATGGTGATGGACTGAGTATGAGGGGGTCAGTGTCACGGTGATGGAGTGAGTGTGAGGGAATCAGGGTGATGCTGAGCGAGTGAGTGTGGGGGTCAGGGAGACGGTAATGGAGTGAGTGTGAGGGAATCAGGGTGACGTTAACCGAGTGAGTGTGAGGGGGTCATTGTGACTGTGATCGCGTGAATGTGAGGGGGTCACGGTGACAGTGATGGAGCGAGTGTGAGAGTGTCATGTTGACAGTGATGATGTGAGTGTGAAAGGATTAGTAAGACGTATATGGCGTGAGTGTGAGGGTGTCAGTGTGACGGTGATGGAATGAGTGTGAGGGGGTCAGTGTGATGGTGATGGAGTGAATGTGAGGAGGACAGGATGGGGATGATGGAGTGAGTGTGAGAGGAGAGGATGGAGATGATAGAGTGAGAATGAGGGGGTTAGTGTGTCGGTGATGGAGTGAGTGTGAGGGTGTCAGTGTGACGGTGAAGGAGGGAATGTGAGGGGATCTGGGTCACGGTGATGGAGTGAGTGTGAGGGGGTCAAGATGACCCTGATGGAGTGAGTGTGAGGGTGTCAGGTTGACGGTGATGGAGTGAGTGTGAGGGGGACAGGGTGACGGTGACAGAGTGAGTGTGAGGGGATCAGTTTGACGGTGATGAAGTGAGTGTGAGGGGGACAGCGTGACAGTGAAGAAATGAGTGTGAGGGGATCAGTGTGACGGTGATGCAGTGAGTGTGAGGGAGACAGGGTGATGGAGATGAAGTGAGTGTGAGGGGGTCAGGGTGAGGGTGATGGAGTGTCTTTGAGGGGGTCAGGGTGACGGTGATGGAGTGAGTGTGAGGGGGTCAGTGTGATGCTGACGGAGTGAGTTTAATGGAGTCAGTGTGACGGTGATGGAGTGAGTGTGAGGGTGTCAGGGTGACAGTGTCGGGATGATTGTGAGAGGTAAAGGGTGACGATGATGGAGTGAGTGTGAGATTGTCAGGTTGACGGTGATGGAGTGGTTGTATGGGAGTCAGTGTGACGGTGATGGAGTGAGTATGAGGATGTCAGGGAGACAGAGAAGGCGTGAGTGTGAGGGTGTCAGGGTGACACTGATGGAGTGAGTGTGAGGAGGGCAGGGTGACGGTTATGGTGTGAGTGTGAGGGGGTCCAGGTGACAGTGATGAAGTGAGTTTGAGGTGGTCAGGGTAACACTGATGGAGTGAATGTGCGGGAGTCAGTGTGAAGGTGATGGAGTGTATGTGTGTGAGGGGTTCAGGGTGACGGTGATAGAGTGTGAGTGTGAGGGGGTCCAGGTGACAGTGATGAAGTGAGTGTGAGGGGGTCAGGGTGACACTGATCGAGCGAATGTGAGGGAGTCAGAGTGATGGTGATGGAGTGAGTGTGAGGGGGTCAGGGTGAGGGTGATGGAGTGAGTGTGAGGGGGTCAGGGTGAGGGTGATGGAGTGAGCGTGAGGGGGTCAGGGTGAGGATGATGGAGTGAGTGTTAGGGGGTCAAGGTGACGGTGCTGGAGTGAGAATGAGGCAGTCTCGGTGACAGTGATGGAGTGAGAGTGAGGGGATGAGTGTGACTTTGATGGAGAGAGGGTGAGGGGATCAGTGTGATGGTGTTGGAGTGAGTGTGAGGGGGTCAGGGTGATGGTGACGGAGTGAGTGTGAGAGAGTCAGAATGACGGTGATGAAGTGAGTGTGAGGGGGTCAGTTTGACGGGGTTGAAGTGAGTGTGAGAGGAGTCAGGGTGAGGGTGAAGGAATGAGTGTGAGGGGGTCAGGGTGACAGTGAAGGAGTGAGTGTGAGGAGGTCAGAGTGACAATGATGGAGTGAGTGTGATGGGGTCAAAGTGACGGTGATGGCGTGAGTGTGAGGGGGTCATGGTGACATTGATGGTGCGAATGTCAGCGGGTCAGGGTGACTGTGAAGGAGTGAGTGTGAGGGGGTCAGGGTGATGTTGATGGAGTGACTGTGAGGGGGTCAGTGTGACGCTAACAGAGTGAGATTAATGGAGTCAGTGTGACGGAGATTGAGTGTGTGAGGGTGTCAGACTGATGGCAATGGAGTGAGTGTGAGGGGGTAAGTGTGACGGAGATGCTGTGAGTGTGAGGGGATCAGTGTGATGGTGATGGAGTGAGTGTGAGGAGGTCAGGGTGACACTGAAGGAGTGAATGTGAGGGAGTCAGGGTGATAGTGATGGAGTGAGTGTGAGGGCGTCAGGGTAACGGTGAAGGAGTGAGTTTGACGGAATCAGGGTGGCGGTGACCGAATGAGTGTGAGGGGGTTAGGGAGACGCTGATGGCGTGAGTGTGCGAGGTTCAGGGAGACAGTGATGGAGTGAGTGTGAGGAGGTCAGGGTGATGATGATGGAGTGACTGTGAGAGGGTCCAGGTGACAGTGATGAAGTGAGTGTGAGGTGGTCAGGGTGACAGTGATGGAGTGAGTGTGAGTGGGTCAGGGCGGCGGTGATGGAGTGAGTGTGAGGGGGTCAGGGCGGCGGTGATGGAGTGAGTGTGAGGGGGTCAGGGCGGCGGTGATGGAGTGAGTGTGAGGGGATCAAGGTGACGGTGATGGAGTGAGAATGAGGCAGTCTGGGTGATAGTGATGGAGTGAGTGTGAGGGAATCAGGGCGACGGTGACCATGTGAGTGTGAGGCGTTCAAAGTGACCATAATCGTGTGAGTGTGAGGCGGTCAGGGAGATGGTGTGAGTGCGAGGGGATCAGTGTGAAGTTGAAGAAGTGAGTGCGAGAGAGTCAGGATGACGGCAATACAGTGAGTGTGAGGGGGTTAGTGTGACGGAGATGGAGTGAGTGCGAGGGGATCAGGGTGACTGTCATGGAATGAGTGTGAGGGGGTTAGGGTGACCGTGATGGAGTGAGTGTGAGGGGGTCAGGCTGACTGTGGTGGAATGAGTGTGAGGGGGTCAGGGCGGTGGGGATGGAGTGAGTGTGAGAGGTTCAGAATGACGGTGATGAAGTGAGTGTGAGAGGGTCAGTTTGACGTGGATGGAGTGAGTTTGAGGAGGTCAGACAGACACTGATGGAGTGAATGTGAGGGGGTCATGGTAACGGTGATGGAGTGAGAGTGAGGGGGTCATGGTGAGGGTGATGGAGAGAGTGCATGTGGGTCAATGTGACAGTGCTGTAGTGCATCTGAGGGGGTCAGTGTGAGGGCGATGGAGTGAGTGTGAGGGGCTCAGTGTGACACTGATGGAGTGTTTTTCATGGCGTCAGTGTGACGGAGATGGAGTGAGTGTGAGGGGGTCAAGTTGATGGTGAATGAGTAAGTGTGAGGGAGTCAGGCTGAAGGTGATGGAGTAAGTGTGAGGGTGTCAAAGTGATGGAGAAGGAGCGAGTGTGTCGGGGTCAGGGTGATGGTGATGGAGTGAGTGTGAGGGGGTCAGTGTGACGCAGATGGCGTGAGGGTGAGGTGGTCACGGTGATGATGATGGAGTGAGTGTGAGGATGTCAGGGTGATGGTGATGGAGTGAGTGTGCGGGGGTCGGTGTGACGCTGTTGGAGTGTGTTTAATGGGGTCAGTGTGACGGAGATAGAAGTGAGTGTGAGAGGGTCAGGTTGACCGTGATGGAGTGTGTGTGTGTGAGGGGGGTCAGTGTGACTGTGATCGAGTGAGTGTGAGGGGATAAGTGTGACATTAATGCAGTGACTGTGAGGGGATCAGGATGAAGGCGATGGAGTGAGTGTGAGTGGGTCAATGTCACGGTGATGGAGTGAGTATGAGGGAATCAGGGTGACGGTGACTGAGTGAGTATGAGGGTACAGTGTGACTGGGATCACGTGAGTGTGAGGGGGTCAGGGAGACGGTGATGGAGTGAGTGTGAGGGAATCAGGGTGACGTTGACGAGTGAGTGTGAGGGTGCAGTGTGACTAGGATCGCGTGGGTTTGAGGGGGTCATGGTGACGGTGATGGAGTGAGAATGTGGGGGTCAGGGTGAGGGAGATGGAGTGACCGTGAGGGGGTCAGGGTGAGGGTGATGGAGTGAGTGTGAGGGGGTCAGGGAGACGGTGATGGTGTGAGTGTGAGGGAATCAGGGCGACGGTGACCGAGTGAGTGTGAGGGTTCAGTGTGACTGGGATCACGTGAGTGTGAGGGGGTCAGGGTGATGGTGATGGAGTGAGTGTGAGGTGATCAGTGTGAAGTTGATGGAGTGAGTGCAAGAGAGTCAGGATGACGGCAATACAATGAGTGTGACGGTGTTAGTGTGACGGAGATGGAGTGAGTGCGAGGGGATCAGGGTGACTGTGATGGAATGAGTGTGAGGGGGTTAGGGTGACTGTGATGGAATGAGTGTGAGGGGGTCAGGGTGACTGTGATGGAATGAGTGTGAGGGGGTCAGGGCGGTGGGGATGGAGTAAATGTGGGGAGATGAGTGTGATGGTGATAGAGTGATGGTGAGGAGGTCAGGGTGACGGTGATGGAGTGAGTGTGAGGGTGTCAGTGTGACGCTGATGGAGTGAGTTTAATGGGGTCAGTGTAACAGAGATAGAGTGAGTGTGAGAGGGTCAAGTTGACCGTGATGGAGTGAGTGTGACGGGGTCGGTGTGACGGAGATGGAGTGAGTGTGAGTAGGTCAGGGGGAGGGTGATGGAATGAGTGTGAGGGGGTCAGGTTGAGTGTAATGGTATGAATGTGAGGGCTTCAGTGAGATTGAGATAGAGTAAGTGTGAGAGGGTCAAGGTGATGTTGATGAGTGAGTGTGAGGGGGTCAGGATGGCGGTGATGTAGTGAGTGTGAGGAGTTCAGTTTGAAGGTGATGGAATGAGTGTGAGGGTGTCAGTGTGACGTGGACGGAGTGAGTTTAATGGGATCAGGGTGACGATGATGGAGTGAGTGTGAGGATGTTAGGCTGACGGTGATGGAGTGAGGGTGAGGGGGACAGTGTGACTGTGATTGAGTGAGTGTGAGGGGGTCAGTGTGACAGAGATAGAGTGAGTGTGAGGAGGTAAGGGAGAGGGTGATGGAGTGAGTGCGAGGGGGTCAGTGAGTTGAGATAGAGTAAGTGTGAGAGGGTCAGGGTGATGTTGATGAGTGAGTGTGAGTGTGTCAGAGTGACGGAGATGTAGTGAGTGTGAGGTGGTCAGTTTGACGGTGATGGAGCGAGTGTGAGGGTGTCAGTGTGACGCAGATGGAGTCAATTTAATGGGGTCAGTGTAATAAAGATTGAGTGAGTGTGAGGGTCAGTGAGACAGTGATGGAGTGTGTGTGTGTGGGTCAGTGTGACGGTGATGGAGTGAGTGTGAGGGGGTCAATGTGACAGTGATGTAGTGCATCTGATGGGGTCAGTGTGAGGGTGATGGAGTGAGTGTGACCGGGTCAGGGTGAAGGTGATGGAGTGAATATGAGGGTGTCAAAGTGATGGAGAAGGAGTGAGTGTGTCATGGTCATGGTGACGGTGATGGAATGAGTGTAAGTGTGTCAGAATGACGGTGATGGAGTGAGTGTTAGGGGGTCAGGGTGATGGTGAAGGAGTGTTTGTGAGGGGGTCAAGGTGACACTGATGGAGTGAGCTCGAGGAGGACAGGGTGAAACGGATTGAGTGAATGTGAGGGAGTCAGGGTAACGGTGATGGGGTGAGAGTGAGGGGGTCAGAGTGACGGTGAAGGAGTGAGTGTGGGGGGTCAGGATGATCATGATGGAATGAGTGTGAGGGGGTCAAGTTGATGGTGATGGCGTGAGTGTGAGGGGGTCATGGTTATGTTGATGGTGCGAGTGTAAGGGGGTCAGGTTGACGGTGATGGATTGAGAGTGAGGGGCTCAGGGTGACTGTGAATGAGTGAGTGTGAGGGGGTCAGGGTGATGTTGATGGAATGACTGTGAGGGGGTCAGTGTGACGCTAACAGAGTGAGATTAATGGAGTCAGTGTGACGGAGATTGAGTGTGTGAGGGTGTCAGACTGATGGCAATGGAGTGAGTGTGAGGGGGTAAGTGTGATGGAGATGCTGTGAGTGTGAAGGGATCAGTGTGATGGTGATGGAGTGCGTGTGAGGAGGTCAGGGTGACTCTGAAGGAGTGAATGTGAGGGCGTCAGGGTGACGGTGAAGGAGTGAGTTTGACGGAATCAGGGTGGCGGTGACCGAATGAGTGTGAGGGGGTTAGGGAGACGCTGATGGCGTGAGTGTGCGAGGTTCAGGGAGACAGTGATGGAGTGAGTGTGAGGAGGTAAGGGTGACACTGATGGAGCGAGTGTGAGGGAGTCAGTGTGATGATGATGATGGAGTGACTGTGAGAGGGTCCAGGTGACAGTGATGAAGTGAGTGTGAGGTGGTCAGGGTGACGGTAATGGAGTGAGTGTGAGTGGGTCAGGGCGGCGGTGATGGAGTGAGTGTGAGGGGGTCAGGGTGAAGATGATGGAGTGAGGGTGTGGGGATCAGTGTGATCGTTTTTGAGTGAGTGTGAGGGGGTCAGTGTGACAGTGATGTAGGTCTGAGGGGGAAAGGGTGACGATGATGGAGTGAGTGTGGGGGGGTCAGTGTGAGAGTGATGGCGTGAGTGTGAGGGGGTCAGGGTGACAGTACCAGACTGAGTGTGAGGGGATCAAGATAATGGTGATGGAGTGAGTGTGAGGGGGTCAAGATGATAGTGCTGGAGTGAGTGTGGGGTGGTCATGGTGACGGTGATGGAGCGTGTATGGGGGGTCAGGGTGACGTTGATGGAGTGAGTGTTTGGGGGTCAGTGTGATGGCGAGGGAGTGAGTGTGCGGGCGTCAGGGTGACAGTGATGAAGTGAGTGTGAAGTGTTCAGGGTGAGAGTGATGGAGTGATTGTGAAGGCTTCAGTGAGGTGGAGATAGAGTGATTGTGAGAGGGTCAGGGTGACCGTGATGATGCGAGTGTGAGGAATTAAGTGTGACAGTAATGGAGTGACTGTGAGGGGATCAGGTTGAATGTGATGGTGTGAGTGTGAGGGTTCAGTGTCATGGTGATGGAGTGAGTGTGAGGGGTCAGTGTCACGGTGATGGACTGAGTGTGAGGGGTCAGTGTCACTGTGATGGAGTGAGCGTGAGGTAATCAGGGTGATGGTGACCGAGTGAGTGTGAGGGGTTCAGTGTGACTGTAATTGCGTGAGTGTGGGGGTGTCAGGGAGACCGTGATGGAGTGACTGTGAGGGAGTCACAGTCATGGTGATGGTGTGAGTGTGAGCGGGTCAGTTTTACAGTGATGTAGAGCATCTGAGGGGGTCAGTGTGAGGGCGATGGAGTGAGTGTAAGTGGGTCAATGTGACAGTGATGTAGAGCATCTGAGGGGTTCAGTGTGAGGGCGATGGAGTGAGTATGTGAGAGTCAGGGTTACAGTGATGGAGTGTGAGGAGGTTAGGGTGACTGTGAAGTTGTGAGTGTGGGCGGTCAGGGTGATGGTAATGAAGTGAGTGTGACGAGGTCAGGGTGACGGTGACAGAGTGAGTGTGTTGGGATCACTGAGATGGTGATGGAGTAAGTGTGAAGGGATCAGAGTGACTGTGATCACGTGAGTGTGAGGGTTTCAGGGTAACGGTGATGGAGTGAGTATGAGGAGGTCAGTATGACGGTGATGGAGTGGGTCTGAGAAGATCAGGGGGACGGTGAAGGAGTGAGTCTGAGGGAGTCAGTGTGACAGTGATAGAGTGAGTGTGAGAGGTCAGGGTGACTGTGATTTAGTGAGTGTAAGGGTAACAGTGTGGCGATGATGGAATGAGTGTGAGGGCGTCACATTGAGTGTGATGGAGTGAGTGTGAGGAGATCAGTGTGATGCTGATGGAGTGAGTGTGAGGGGGTCATGGTGACCGTGAAGTTATGGAGTGTGAGGGGGTCAGATGATGCTGATGGAGTGAGTGTGAAGGTGTCAATGTGAAGCTGACGAAGTGAGTTTAATGGAGTCGGTGTTACGGAGATAGAGTGTGTGTAAAAGTGTCAGGGTGAAGGTGAAGGAGTGACTGTGAGGGGGGCAGTTTCACGGTGATGGAGGGAGTGTGAGGGTAGCAGTTTGACGGTGATGGAGGGAGTGTGAGGGGTCAGTTTGATTCCGGCAGAATGAGTTTAATGGGGTCAGTTTGACGGAGATGGAATGAGTGTGGGGGTGTGGTCAAGGTGACCATGATGTATTCAGGGTGAGAACACTCCGTCATGATGACGGTAATGGAGTGAATGTGAGGGGTCAGTTTGACGGTGATGGAGTGAGTGTGAGGGGGTCAGGGTGATTGTGATGGAGGGAGTGTGAGGGGGTCAGTGTGATGGTGATGGAGTCAGTGTGAGGCAGTCAGTGTGACGGGCATGGTGTGAGTGTGAGGGGGTCAGTGTGACGGGGATAGAGTGAGAGTGGGGGGTCAGGATGATCATGATGGAATGAGTGTGAGGGGGTCAGGTTGATGGTGATGGCGTGAGTGTGAGGGGGTCATGGTTATGTTGATGGTGCGAGTGTGAGGGGTTCAGGTTGACGGTGATGGATTGAGAGTGAGGGGCTCAGGGTGAACGTGAAGGAGTGAGTGTGAGGGGGTCAGGGTGATCGTGATGAAATGAATGTGAGGAGATCAGGCTGACACTGATGGAGTGAATGTGAGGGAGTCAGGGTGATGGTGATGGAGTGAGTGTGAGGGGGTCAGTGTGAGGGTGAAGGAGTGAGTGTGAGGGGATCAGGGTGATCGTGATGAAGTGAGTGTGGGGGGTCAAGTTGACGGTGATGGTGCGAATGTGAGAGGGTCAGGGCGAGGGTGAAGGAGTGAGTGTGACGGGGTCAGGGTGACGGTGATGGAATGAGTGTGAGCGGGTCAGGTTGATTGTGATGAAGTGAGTGTGAGGTGATCAGGATGACACTGATGGATTGGGTTTGAGGAAGTCAGGGTGAAACTGATGGAGTGTATGTGAGGGAGTGAGGGTGACGGTGATGGAGTGAGAGTGAGGGGGTCAGAGTGACAGTAAAGGAGTGTGTGTGAAGGGGTCAGGGTGATGGTGAAAAAGTGTTTGTGAGGGGGTCAGTGTGACGGTGATGGAATGAGAATGAGGCAGTCTGGGTGACAGCAATGGAGTGAGTGTGGGGGATGAGTGTGCTGCTGATGGAGAGAGGGTAAGGGGATCAATGTGATGTTGTTGGAGTGAGTGTATGTGGGGGTCAGGGTGACACTGATGGAGTGAGTGTGAGGGGGTCAGGCTGATGGTGAAGGAGTGTTTGTGAGGGATTCAGGGTTACCACGATGGAGTGAGTGTGACGGAGATGGAGTGAGTGTGAGGGTCAGGGTGATGGTGAAGAAATGTTTGTGAGGGGGTCAGGGTGATGGTGAAGGAGTGTTTGTGAGGGGGTCAGGGTGACACCGATAGAGTGAGTTTGAGGAGGTCAGGGTGAAACGGATGGAGTGAATGTGAGGGAGTCAGGGTGAAGATGATGGAGTGAGACTGAGGGGGTCAGAGTGACGGTGAAGGAGTGAGTGTGTGGGGTTCAGGATGATTGTGATGGAGTGAGTGTGAGGGGGTCAATTTACGGTGATAGCGTGAGTGTGAGGGGGCCATGGTTACGATGATGGTGCGAGTGTGAGGGTGTCAGGGTGACACTGATGGAGTGAGTGTGACGGGGTCAGGGTGATGGTGAAGGAGTGTTTGTGAGGGGGTCAGGGTGAGGATGATAGAGTGAGGGTGAGGGGGTCAGAGTGACGGTGAAGGAGTGAGTGTGAGGGGGTCAGGGTGATCGTAATGAGTAAATGTGAGGTGGTCAAGCTGACACTGATGGAATGAATTTGAGGGAGTCAGGGTGAGGGTGAAGGAGTGAGTGTGAGGGGGTGAGGGTGATCGTGATGAAGTGAGTGTGAGGGGGTCAAGTTGACGGTGATGGCGTGAGTGTGAAGCAGTCACGTTGACAGTGATGGAGTGAGTGTGAGGGGATGTGTCTGATGTTGATGGCATGAGGGTGAGTGGATCAGTGTGATGGTGATGGAGTGTGTGTGTGGAGATCAGTGTGATGGTGACGGAATGAGTGTGAGGCAACTAGGTGACGGTGATGGAGTGAGTGTGAGGGTGTCATGGTGATGGTGATGGAGTGAGTGTGAAGTGGTCAGGGAGACGGTGCTGGAGTGAGTGTGAGGAAATCAGGGTGACGGTGAACGAGTGAGTGTGAGGGGTTCAGTGTGACTGTAATCACGTGAGTGTGAGTTGGTCAGGAGGACGGTGACAGTGATGGGGCTGTCACGGTGATGGTGATGGAGTGAGTGTGAGGGGGTCAGGGTGAAGATGATGGAGTGAGGGTGTGGGGATCAGTGTGATCGTTTTTGAGTGAGTGTGAGGGGGTCAGTGTGACAGTGATGGATTGAGTCTGAGGGGGACAGGGTGAGGATGATGGAGTGAGTGTGGGTGGGTCAGTGTGAGAGTGATGGCGTGAGTGTGAGGGGGTCAGGGTGACAGTACCAGACTGAGTGTGAGGGGATCAAGATGATGGTGATGGAGTGAGTGTGAGGGGGTCATGGTGACGGTGATGGAGCGTGTATGGGGGGTCAGGGTGACGTTCATGGAGTGAGTGTTTGGGGGTCAGTGTGATGGCGAGGGAGTGAGTGTGCGGGCGTCAGGGTGACAGTGATGAAGTGAGTGTGAAGTGTTCAGGGTGAGAGTGATGGAGTGATTGTGAAGGCTTCAGTGAGGTGGAGATAGAGTGATTGTGAGAGGGTCAGGGTGACTGTGATGATGCGAGTGTGAGGAATTAAGTGTGACAGTAATGGAGTGACTGTGAGGGGATCAGGTTGAATGTGATGGTGTGAGTGTGAGGGTTCAGTGTCATGGTGATGGAGTGAGTGTGAGGGGTCAGTGTCACGGTGATGGACTGAGTGTGAGGGGTCAGTGTCACGGTGATGGAGTGAGTGTGAGGTAATCAGGGTGATGGTGACCGAGTGAGTGTGAGGGGTTCAGTGTGACTGTAATCACGTGAGTGTGGGGGGGTCAGGGAGATGGTGATGGAGTGACTGTGAGGGAGTCATAGTGATGGTGATGGTGTGAGTGTGAGCGGGTCAGTTTTACAGTGATGTAGAGCATCTGAGGGGGTCAGTGTGAGGGCGATGGAGTGAGTACGTGAGAGTCAGGGTTACAGTGATGGAGTGTGAGGAGGTTAGGGTGACTGTGAAGTTGTGAGTGTGGGGGGTCAGGAAGATGGTAATGAAGTGAGTGTGACGAGGTCAGTGAGACGGTGATGGAGTAAGTGTGAAGGGATCAGAGTGACTGCGATCACGTGAGTGTGAGGGTTTCAGGGTAATGGTGATGGAGTGAGTGTGTGGAGGTCAGCATGACGGTGATGGAGTGAGTGTGAGGGGTCAGTGTGACAGTAATGGAGTGAGTGTGAGGTGTCAGGGTGACTGTGATTTAGTGAATGTAAGTGTAACAGTGTGGCGATGATGGAGTGAGTGTGACGGCGTCACGGTGAGTGTGATGGAGTGAGTGTGAGGAGATCAGTGTGATGCTGATTGAATGAGTGTGAGAGGGTCATGGTGACCGTGAAGTTGTGAGTGTGAGGGGGCCAGATGATGCTGATGGAGTGATTGTGAGGAGGTCAGGATGACGGTGAAGTTGTGAGTGTGAGGGTGTCAATGTGACGCTGATGAAGTGAGATTAATGGAGTCCGTGTGATGGAGAAAGAGTGTGTGTAAATGTGTCAGGGTGAAGGTGAAGGAGTGAGTGTGAGGGGGTCAGGGTGATGGCGATGGAGTGAGTGTGAGGGGTTCAGTGTGACTGTAATCACGTGAGTGTGAGGTGGTCAGGAAGACGGTGATGGAGTGAGTGTGAGGTAATCAGGGTGACGGTGACCAAGTGAGTGTGAGGGGTCCAGTGTGACCGTAATCGCGTGAGTGTGAGGGGGTCAGGGAGACAGTGATGGAGTGAGTGTGAGAGGGTCAGGGTGACCGTGATGATGTGAGTGGGAGGGGATAAGTGTGACGGTAAGGGAGTGACTGTGAGGGGATCACGGTGAAGGCGATGCAGTGAGTGTGAGGGGGTCAGTGTCACGGTGATGGATTGAGTGTGAGGGAATCAGGGTGACGTTGACTGAGTGAGTGTTAGAGTTCAGTGCGAGTGGGATCGCGTGAATGTGAGGTGGTCAGGGAGACGTTGATGGAGCGAGTGTGAGGGGGTCAGTGTCACGGTGATGGAGTGACTGTGAGGGGTTCAGTGTGACGGAGATGGCATGAGAGCGAGGGGGTCAGGGTGACGATGATGGAGTGAGTATGAGGATGTCAGGGTGACGGTGATGGAGTTAGTGTGAGGGGATGAGTGTGATGTTGATGGAGTGAGTGTGAGGGGGTCAGGGTGAGGATGATGGATTAAGTGTGAGGGGGTCAGGGTAACGTGATGGAGTGAGTGTGAGGGGTCAGATTAACCAGGTTGGAGTGGGTGTGGCGCGGTCAGTGCGAGTGTGATGGAGTGAGTGTGAGGGGGTCAGGGTGACGGTGATGGAGTGAGTGTGAGGGGGTCAGGGTGACTGTGATGGAGTGAGTGTGAAGGGGTCAGGGTGACGGTGATGAAGTGAGTGTGAGGGGGTCAGGGTGACGTGATGGAATGAGTGCGTGGCGGTCACTTTGACTGTGATAGAATGAGTGTGAGGGGGTCACTTTGACTGTGATAGAGTGAGTGTGAGGGGGTCATTTTGACGGTGATGGAGTGAGTGTGAGGGGGATAGGGTGACGGTATTGGAGTGAGTGTGAGGGGGTCAGTGTGACGTTGATGGAGTGAGTGTGAGGGGTTCAGGGTGACGATGATGGAGAGAGCGTTAGGGGATGAGTGTGATGGTGATGGAGTGAGTGTGAGGGGGTCAGGGTGAAGATGATGGAGTGAGGGTGAGGGGATCAGTGTGATCGTGATTGAGTGAGTGTGAGGGTGTCAGTGTGACAGTGATAGATTGAGTCTGAGGGGGACAGGGTGAGGATGATGGAGTGAGTGTGGGGGGTCAGTGTGAGAGTGATGGCGTGAGTGTGAGGGGGTCAGGGGGACGGTACCAGACTGAGTGTGAGGGGGTCAAGATGACGGTGATGGAGTGAGAGTGAGGGGGTCATGGTGACGGTGATGGAGCGTGTATGGGGGGGTCAGGGTGACGTTGATGGAGTGAGTGTTTGTGGGTCAGTGTGAGAGTGATGGCGTGAGTGTGAGGGGGTCAGGGTGACGGTACCAGACTGAGTGTGAGGGGGTCAAGATGACGGTGATGGAGTGAGAGTGAGGGGGTCATGGTGACGGTGATGGAGCGTGTATGGGGGGGTCAGGGTGACGTTGATGGAGTGAGTGTTTGGGGGTCAGTGTGATGGCGAGGGAGTGAGTGTGAGGGCGTCAGGGTGACAGTGATGAAGTGAGTGTGAAATGTTCAGGGTGAAAGCATCTGAGGGGTTCAGTGTGAGGGCGATGGAGTGAGGGTGAGTGGGTCAATGTGACAGTGATGTAGAGCATCTGAGGGGTTCAGTGTGAGGGCGATGGAGTGAGTATGTGAGAGTCAGGGTTACAGTGATGGAATGTGAGGAGGTTAGGCTGACTGTGAAGTTATGAGTGTGGGGGTCAGGGTGATGGGAATGAAGTGAGTGTGACGAGGTCAGGGTGACGGTGATAGAGTGAGTTTGTTGGGATCACTGAGATGGTGATGGAGTAAGTGTGAAGGGATCAGAGTGACTGTGATCACGTGAGTGTGAGGGTTTCAGGGTAACGGTGATGGAGTGAGTATGAGGAGGTCAGTATGACGGTGATGGAGTGGGTCTGAGAAGATCAGGGGGACGAAGAAGGAGTGAGTGTGAGGGGGTCAGTGTGACAGTGATAGAGTGAGTGTGAGGGGTCAGGGTGACTGTGATTTAGTGAGTGTAAGGGTAACAGTGTGGCGATGATGGAATGAGTGTGAGGGCGTCACGTTGAGGATGATGGAGTGAGTGTGAGGAGATCAGTGTGATGCTGATGGAGTGAGTGTGAGGGGGTCATGTTGACCGTGAAGTTATGAGTGTGAAGGGGTCAGATGATGCTGATGGAGTGAGCATGAATGGGTCAGGATGACGGTGAAGTTGTGAGTGTGAGGGTGTCAATGTGACGCTGATGAAGTGAGTTTAATGGAGTCCGTGTGATGGAGATAGAGTGTGTGTCACGGTGAAGGTGAAGGAGTGTGAGGGGGGCAGTTTGACGGTGACGGAGTGAGTTTAATGGGGTCAGTTTGACGGAGATGGAGTGAGTGTGGGGGTGTGGTCAAGGTGACCATGATGTATTGAGGGTGAGAACACTCCGTCATGATGACGGTAATGGAGTGTATGTGAGGGGTCAGTTTGACGGTGATGGAGTGAGCGTGAGGGGGTCAGGGTGATTGTGATGGAGGGAGTGTGAGGGGGTCAGGGTGATTGTGATGGAGTCATTGTGAGGGGGTCAGTGTGATGGTGATGGAGTCAGTGTGAGGCAGTCAGTGTGACGGGCATGGTGTGAGTGTTAGGGGGTCTGTGTGTCAGGGATAGAGTGAGTGTGAGGGAATCAGGGTGATGGTGATGGAGTGAGTGTGAGAGGGTCTGGGTGATGTGATAGAGTGAGTGTCAGGGGGTCAGGGTGACGGTGATGGAGTGAGGGAGCGGGGGTCAATGTGACGGTGATGAAGTGTGTGTGAGGGGTTCAGGGTGATGGTGAGGGAATGAGTGTGAGGTGGTCTGTGTGACATGATGGAGTGTTGAATGGGGTCAGGGTGACGGTGAAGAGTGAGTGTGAGGGGGTCATGGGATGATGATAGAGTGAGTGTGAGGGGATCAGGGTGACGGTGATGGAGTGAGTGTAAGGGGGTCATGGGGATGGTGATAGAGTGAGTGTGAGGGGGTCAGGGTGACGGTGATGGAGTGACTGTAAGGGGGTCAGGGTGACCGTGATGATGTGAGTGGGAGGGGATAAGTGTGACGGTAATGGAGTGACTGTGAGGGGATCACGGTGACGTGGTGGAGTCAGTGTGAGGGTGTCACGGTGACGGTGATGGAGCGTGTTTGAATGGGTCAGGGTGACGGTGATGGAGTGAGTGTAAGGGGGTCTGGTGACGTGGTGGAGTCAGTGTGAGGGGGTCACGGTGACGGTGATGGAGCGTGTTTGAATGGGTCAGGGTGATGGTGATGGAGTGATTGTAAGGGGGTCTGGTGACGTGGTGGAGTCAGTGTGAGGGGGTCACGGTGAGGGTGATGGAGCGAGTTTGAATGGGTCAGGGTGACGGTGGTGGAGTGAGTGTGAGGGGATCAATATGACGGTGATGAAGTGAGTGTGAGTGGATCAGTATGACCCTGATAGAGTGAGTGTGAGGGGGTCATGGGGATGATGATAGAGTGAGTGTGAGGGGGTCAGGGTCACGGTGATGGAGTGAGTGTAAGGGGGTCATGGGGATGGTGATAGAGTGAGTGTGAGGGGGTCAGGGTGACGGTGATGGAGTGAGTGTAAGGGGGTCTGGGTGACGGTGATGGAGTGAGTGTAAGGGGGTCTGGGTGACGTGGTGGAGTCAGTGTGAGGGGGTCACAGTGACGGTGATGGAGCGAGTTTGAATGGGTCAGGGTGACGGTGGTGGAGTGAGTGTGAGGGGATCAATATGACGGTGATGAAGTGAGTGTGAGTGGATCAGTATGACCCTGATAGAGTGAGTGTGAGTGGGTCAGTGTGATGCTGATGGAGTGAGTGTGAGGGGGTCTGGGTGACGTGATGGAGTGAGTGTGCGGGGTTCACTGTGACAGTTTTGGAGTGAGTATGAAAAGGTCAGGGTGAGGGTGATGGAGTGAGGGTGCGGGAGTCAATGTGACGGTGGTGGAGTGAGTGTCATGTGGTCATGGTGACGGTGATGAATTGAGTGTGCGGGTGTCAGTGTGACGGTGATGGAGTGAGTGTAATGGGGTCAGGGTGATGGTGATGGAGTGAGCGTGAGGGGTTCTGGGTGATGTGATGGAGTGAGTGTAATAGGGTCAGGGTGACGGTTAAGGAGTGAGTGTGAGGGAGTCATGGGGATGAGGATTGAGTGAGTGTGCAGGGGTCAGTGTGACGGTGATGGAGTGAGTGTAATGGGGTCAGGGTGACAGTGATGGAGGGAGTGTGAGGGGGTCAGTCTGACGGTGATGGAGTGAGTGTGTCGGGGTCAGGGTGACGGTGATGGAGGGAGTGTGTGGGGGTCAGGGTAACGCTGACAGAGTGAGTTTCATGGAGTCAGTGTGACGGAGAATGAGTGAGTGTGAGGGGGTCAGGGTACCAGTGATGGAATGAGTGTGAGTTGGCCATAGTGACGGGGAAGGAGACAGTGTTTCAGGGTCAGTGTGATGGTGATGGAGCGAGGATGCGTGGGTCAGTGAGACGGGGATAGAGTGAGTGTGAGGTAATCTGGGTGATGGTGATGGAGTGAGTTTGCGGGGGTAAGTGTGACGGTGATGGAGTGAGTGTGAGGAGGTCTGGGTGATGTGATGGAGTGAGTGTCAGGGGGTCAGTGTGACATTGATGGAGTGAGTGTGAGGGGGTCATGGTGACGGTGATGGAGTGAGTGTAATGGGTTCAGGGTGACGGTGATAGAATGAGTGTGAGGGGGTCAGGGTGACGGTGATGGAGTGAGTGTGTTGGTGATGGAATGAGTGTAATGGGGTCAGGGTGATGGTGATGGAATGAGTGTAATGGGGTCAGGGTGATGGTGATGGAATGAGTGTGAGGGGGTCTGTGTGACATGATGGAGTGTTGAATGGGGTCAGGGTGACGGTGAAGAGTGAGTGTGAGGGGGTCATGGGGACGATGATAGAGTGAGTGTGTGGGGGTCAGGGTAACGGTGATGGAGTGAGTGTGAGGGGGTCATGGGGACGGTGATAGAGTGAGTGTGAGGGGGTCAGGTTGATGATGATAGAGTGAGTGTGAGGGGGTCAGGTTGACGGTGATGGAGTGAGTGTGAGGGGGTCTGGGTGACGTGGTGGAGTGAGTGTCAGGGTGTCAGGGTGACGGTGATGGAGTGAGTGTGAGGGGGTCACGGCAACAGTGATGGAGCGAGTTTGAATGGGTCAGGGTGGCGATGGTGGAGTGAGTGTGAGGGGATCAATATGACGGTGATGAAGTGAGTGTGAGTGGATCAGTATGACCCTGATAGAGTGAGTGTGAGTGGGTCAGTGTGATGCTGATGGAGTGAGTGTGAGGGGGTCATGGTGACCATGAAGTTGTGAGTGTGAGGGGGTCAGATGATACTGATGGAGTGAGTGTGAGGGGGTCTGGGTGACGTGATGGAGTGAGTGTGCGGGGTTCACTGTGACAGTTTTGGAGTGAGTATGAAAAGGTCAGGGTGAGGGTGATGGAGTGAGGGTGCGGGAGTCAATGTGACGGTGATGGAGTGAGTGTAATGGGGTCAGGGTGACGGTGATGGAGTGAGTGTAATGTGGTCATGCTGACCGTGATGAAGTGAGTGTCAGGGGGTCAGGGTGACGGTGATGGAGTGTGTGTGCGGGTGTCAGTGTGACGGTGATGGAGTGAGTGTACTGGGGTCAGGGTGATGGTGATGGAGTGAGCGTGAGGGGTTCTGGGTGACGTGATGGAGTGAGTGTAATAGGGTCAGGGTGACGGTTAAGGAGTGAGTGTGAGGGAGTCATGGGGATGGGGATTGAGTGAGTGTGCAGGGATCAGTGTGAAGGTGATGGAGTGAGTGTAATGGGGTCAGGGTGACGGTGATGGAGTGAGTGTGAGGGGGTCACGGCAACAGTGATGGAGCGAGTTTTAATGGGCCAGGATGGCGATGGTGGAGTGAGTGTGAGGGGATCAATATGACGGTGATGAAGTGAGTGTGAGTGGATCAGTATGACCCTGATAGAGTGAGTGTGAGATTGTCATTGTGATGCTGATGGAGTGAGTGTGAGGGGGTCATGGTGACCGTGACGTTGTGAGCGTGAGGGGGTCAGATGATGCTGATGGTGTGAGTGTGGGGGTGTCAGGATGACGGTGAAGTTGTGAGTGTGAGGGGATCAGGGTGATGTTGATGGAGTGAGTCTGTGAGAGTCAGGGTTACAGTGATGGAGTGTGAGGATGTTAGGGTGACTGTGAAGTTGTGAGTGTGGGGGGTCAGGGTGATGGTAATGAAGTGAGTGTGACGAGGTCAGGGTGACGGTGATGGAGTGAGTGTGATGGGATCACTATGACGGTGATGGAGTGAGTGTGAAGAGGTCAGGGTGACGGTGACAGAGTGAGTGTGTTGGGATCACTGTGACAGTGATGGAGTAAGTGTGAAAGGGTCAGAGTGACTGTGATCGCGTGAGTGTGAGGGTTTCAGGGTAACGGTGATGGAGTGATTCTGAGGAGGTCAGTATGACGGTGATGGAGTGGGTCTGAGGAGATCATGGTGACGGTGAAGGAGTTAGTGTAAGGGGGTCAGTGTGACAGTGATGGTGTGAGTGTGAGGGACAGTGTGACAGTGATGGAGTGAGTGTGAGGGGTCAGGGTGACTGTGATTTAGTGAGTGTAAGGATAACAGTGTGACGATGATGGAGTGAGTGTGAGGCCGTCACGGTGAGGGTGATGGAGTGAGTGTGAGGAGATCAGTGAGAAGTTGATGGAGTGAGTGTGGGAGGGTCAAGATGGCGGTAATGGAGTCAGTGTGAGGGGATCAGTGTGACTGCGATGGAGTAAGTGTGAGGGGATCATGGTGACGGTGATGGAGTGAGTGTGAGTGCGTAAGTGTGATGGAGATGGACTGAGTGTGTGGTGGTCAGGGTGACGGTGAAGTTGTGAGTGTGAGGGGTTTTAGAGTGATGGTGATGCTGTGAGTGTGAGAGGGTCAGCGTGACGGTGATGGATTGAGTATGTGGGAGTCAGGGTGACAGTGATGGAACGTGAGGAGGTCAGGGTAACAGTGATGGAAAGATTGTGAGGGTGTCAGGAGGGTGATGATGGAGTGATTGTGGGTGTTGTCAGGGCGACGGTAATGGAGTGAGTGTGAAGAGGTCAGGGTGACAGTAATGTAGAGAGGGTGCGGGTCAGGGTGACGGTGATTGAGTGAGTGTGAGGGTATTCATGTAATGGTTAAGGATTGATTGTGAGAGTTTTCGGGTGTCGGTAATGGAGTGAGTCTGAAGGGAGCAGGGTGATGATGAAGGAGTGAGTGTGAGGGGGTCAGTGTGACAGTGATGGAGTGAGTGTGAGCGGTCAGTGTGACAGTGATGAAGTGTGTGTGAGGGGTTCAGGGTGATGGTGATGGAATGAGTGTGAGGGGTTCAGGGTGACTGTGATGGAGTGAGTGTAAGGGGTTCAGGGTGAACAGTGATGGAGTGAGTGTGAGGGGGTCACGGTGACGGTGATGGAGTGAGTTTGAATGGGTCAGGGTGACGGTGGTGGAGTGAGTGTGAGGGTATCAATATGACGGTGAGGGAGTGCATTTGAGTGGATCAGTATGACCCTGATGGAGTGAGTGTGAGATTGTCAGTGTGATGCTGATGGAGTGAGTGTGAGGGGGTCAGGGTGATGGTGATTTAGTGAGTGTGAGGGGGTCAGGGTGACGGTGATGGAGTGAGTATGTGGGAGTCAGGGTGACAGTGACGGAGTGTGAGGAAGTCACTGTGACAGTGATGGAAAGATTGTGAGGGGGTCAGGAGGGTGGTGATGGCGTGAGTGTGGGGGTTGTCAGGGTGACGGTAATGGAGTGAGTGTGAGGAGGTCAGGGTGGCAGTGATGGAGTGAGTGTGAGGGATTCAGGGTGACGTTGAAGAGTGAGTGTGAAGGGGTCAGGGTGACGGTGATGGAGTGAGAGTGAGTGTGTCAGGGTGACAGTGATAGAGTGGGTGTGATGGGTCATTGTGATAGTGATGTGAGGGGATCAGTGTGATGGTGCTGGAGTGAGTGTGTGGTGATCACTGTGACGGTGATGGAGTAAGTGTGAAGGGGTCAGAGTGACTGTGATCGCGTGAGTATGAGGGTTTCAGGGTAATGGTGATGGAGTGAGTGTCAGGAGGTGAGTATTACAGTGATGGAGTGAATCTGAGGAGATCAGGGTGACGATGAAGGAGTGAGTGTGAGGGTGTCCATTTGACAGTGATGGAGTGAGTATGTGGGAGTCAGGGTGACATTGATGCAGTGTCAGGCGGTCAGGGTGACAGTGATGGAAAGATTGAGTGGGGGTCAGGAGGGCGGAATGGAGTGAGTGTGGGTTTGTCAGGGTGACGGTAATGGAGTGAGTGTGAGGAGGTCAGGGTGACAGTGATGGAGTGAGTGTGAGGGAGTCAGGGGGATTGTGATGGAGTGAGGGTGAGGAGGTCAGCGTGATGGTGACAGAGTGAGTGTGATGGGATCACCATGACTATGATGGAGTAAGTGTGAAGGGGTCAGAGTGACTGTGATCACGTGAGTGTGAGGGTTTCAGGGTAACGGTGCTGGAGTGAGTGTGAGGAGGTCAGTATGACGGTGATGGAGTGAGTCTGAGGAGATCAGGAGTGAGTGTGAGGGGGTCAGTGAGACAGTGATGGAGTGAGTGTGAGGGGACAGTGTGACAGTGATGGAGTGAGTGTGAGGGGTCAGGGTGACTGTGATTTAGTGAGTGTAAGGGTAACAGTGTGACGATGATGGAGTGAGTGTGAGGGGCTCATGGTGATGGCGATGTAGTGAGTGTGAGGAGATCAGTGTGAAGTTGATGGAGTGAGTGCGAGAGGGTCAGGATGACGGTGATGCAGTGAGTGTGAGGGTATCAGTGTGACAGAGATGAAGTTAGTGTGAGGGGATCATGGTGACGGTGATGGAGAGAGTGTAAGGGGGTCAGGATGACGGTGATGGAGTGAGTTTGCGGGGATCAGATTGACCTAGATGGAGTGAGTGTGAGATTGACAGTGTGATGCTGATGGAGTGAGTGTGAGGGTGACAGGTTGACGGTGAAGTTGTGAGTGTGATGGGGTTAGAGTGATGGTGATGCAGTGAGTGTGAGGGGGTCAGCGTGACGGTGATGGAGTGAGTATGTGGGAGTCAGGGTGACAGTAATGGAGTGTGAGGATGTCAGGGTGACAGTGATGGAAAGATTATGATGGGGTCAGGAGGGTAGTGATGGAGTGAGTATGGGGGTTGTCAGGGCGACGGTACTGGAGTGAGTGTGTGGAGGTCAGGGTGTCAGTGATGTAGAGGGAGTGCGGGTCAGGGTGACGGTGATGGAGTGAGTGTGAGGGTTTCAGGATGTCGGTAATGGAGTGAGTCTGAAGGGAGCAGGGAGACGATGAAGGAGTGAGTGTGAGGGGGATAGTGTGACAGTGATGGAGTCAGTGTGAGCGGTCAGTGTGACAGTGATAGAGTGAGTGTGAGGGGTTCAGGGTGACAGTGATGGAGTGAGTGTGAGGGGGTTAGGGTGATGGTGATGGAGTGATTGTGAGTGTGTCAGGGTGACAGTGATAGAGTGGGTGTGAGGAGTTCAGTGTGACATTGATGCAGTGAGTGTGAGGGGGTCAGGGTGACAGCGATGAAGTGATAGTGAGGGGGTCAGGGTGATGGTGCTGTAGTGAGTCTGAGAATGTCATCGTGACAGTGATGGAGTAATTGTGAGGGGATCAGTGAGATAGTTTTGGATTGAGTGTGAGGGGATCACTGTGACGGTGATGGACTAAGTGTGAAGGGGTCAGTGTGACTGTGATCGCGTGAGTGTGAAGGGTCAGGGTGATAGTGATTGAGTGAGTGTGAGGGGGTCATGATCATGTTGATGGAGTGGGTGTGACGGGGTCAGGGTGATTGTGATGGGGTGAGTGTGAGGTGGTAAATGTAACGGTGATAGAGTGAGTGTCAGGTGGTCAGGCTGATTGTGATGGAGTGAGTGTGAGGGTGTTTGGGTGATGGTGATGGAGTGAGTATGAGGCGGTCAGGGTGATTGTGATGGAGTGATTGTGATGGGATCATGGTGACGGTAACGGGATGATTGTGAGAGGTTAAGGGTGATGTTGTTGGAGTGAGAGTGAGGGGTCAGGGTGATATTGATGGAGTGAGGGTGAGTGTATCAGTGTGGTAGAGATGGAGTAAATGTGAAGGGGTCAGTGTGACTGTGATCGCTTGAGTGTGTGAGCGTCAGGGTGGTGGAGATGGAGTGAGTGTGAGGGGTTCATGGTGACTGTGATGGAATGAGTGTGAGGGGTTCATGCTGACTGTGATGGAGTGAGTGTAATTGTATCAGTGTGATGATGACAGAGTGAGTGTGAGGGCGTCACGGTGACAGTGATGGAGTGAGTGTTGAATCGGTCTGGGTGAAGATGATGGAGTGAGTGTGAGGGGATCAGTGTGAAGTTGATGGAGTGAGTGCGAGAGGGTCAGGATGACGGTGATGCAGTGAGTGTGAAAGGGTCAGCATGACGGTGATGCAGTGAGTGTGAGGGGATCTGCGTGATGGAGATGGAGTGAGTGTGATGTGGTCAGGGTGACTGTGATGGAGTGAGAGTGAAGGGATCAGTATGACGGTGCTGGGCTGATTGTGAGGCGGTCAAGGTGATGGTGATGGAGTGAGTCTGAGAGGGTCAGCGTGACGGAATAGAGTGAGAGTGAGGGGGTTAGGGAGATGGTGATGGAGTGAGTGTGAGGCGGTCAGGGTGACGGTGATGCAGTGAATATGTGGGAGTCAGGGTGACAGTGATGGAGTGTTTGGTGGTCAGGGTAACAGTGATGGAAAGATTGTGAGGGGGCCAGGATGGTGGTGATGGTGTGAGTGTGGGTTTTGTCAGGTGACAGAATTGAAGTGAGTGTGAGGTGGTCAGGGTGATGGTGATGGAGTGGTTGTGAGCGTGTCAGGTTGGCAGCGATAGAGTCAGTGTGAGAGGATCACACTCACCGTGATGGAGTAAGTGTGAAAAAGTCAGTGTGACCGTGGTCACGTGAGTGTGAGGAGGCCAGGGTGATGGTGATGGAGTGAGTGTGAGGGGGTCAGGGTGACTTTGATGGAGTCAGTGTGAAGGGATCATGGTGACGGTGATGGGATGATTGTGAGAGGTTAAAGGTGATGGTGAAGGAGTAAGAATGAGGGGAAAGGGTGACATTGATGGAGTTAGGTTGAGTGAATCAGTGTGATAGAGATGGAGTAAATGTGAAGGGTTCAGTGTGACTGATCGCTTGAGTGTGAGAGGGTGAGGGTGATGGCGATGGAGTGAGTTTGAGGGATCAGTGTGATGGAGATAGACTGAGTGTGATGTGGTCAGGGTGATGGTGATGGAGTGAGTGTGAGGGTGTCAGGGTGATGGTGTTCAAGTGAGTCTGAGAGAGTCAGCGTGACGGTGATAGAGTGAGAGTGAGGGGGTTAGGGAGATGGTGATGGAGTGAGTGTGAGGGGGTCAGGGTGACAGTGACGGAGTGTGAGGAGGTCAGGGTGACAGTGATGGACAGATTGTGAGAGTGTCAGGAGCGTGGTGATGGAGTGAGTGTGGGGGTTGTCAGGTGACGGCAATGGAGTGAGTGTGAGGAGGTCAGGGTGACTGTGATTGAGTGACTGTAAGGATATCCGTGTGACGATGATGGAGTGAATGTGAGGAAGTTACGGTGACGGTGATGGAGTGAGCGTGATGGGATCAGTGTGAAGTTGATGGAGTGAGTGTGAAAGGGCCAGGATGACGGTGATGGAGTCAGTGTGAGGGGTTCGGTGTGACAGAGATGGAGTTAGTGTGAGGCGATTATGGTGACGGTGATGGAGTGAGTGTGAGGGAGTCAGGGTGACGGTCATGGATTGAGTGTGAGGGGATCAGTATGACCCTGATGGAGTGAGTGTGCGATTGTCAGTGTGATGCTGATGGAGTGGGTGTGAGGGAGTCAGGGTGATGGTGATGTAGTGAGTGTGAGGCGGTCAGGGTGACGGTGATGGAGTGAGTATGTGGGAGTCAGGGTGACAGTGATGGAGTGTGAGAAGGTCAGGGTGACAGTAATGGAAAGATTTTGAGGGGGTCAGGAGGGTGGTCTTGGAGTGAGTGTGGGGGTTTTCAGGGTGACGGAAATGGAGTGAGTGTGAAGGGATCAGGGTGACTGTGATGGAGTGAGTATGTGGGAGTCAGGGTGACAGTGACGGAGTGTGAGGTGGTCAGGGTAACAGTGATGGAAAGATTGTGAGGGGGTCAGGATGTTGCTGATGGTGTGAGTGTGGGGGTTGTTAGGTGACAGAAATGGAGTAAGTGTGAGGTGATCAGTGTGACAGCGATGGAGTGAGTGTGAAGGGTCAGTGTGACAGTGATGGAGGGAGTGTGAGTGCGTCAGTGTGACAGTGATAGCGTGGGTGTGATGGTGTCAGTGTGACAGTGATAGATTGAGTGTGAGTGGGTCAGGGTGACAGTGATGAAGTGATAGTGAGGGGTTCAGGGTGATGGTGATTGAGTGAGTGTGAGGTGATCAGGGTGATGGTGATGGAGTGCGTATGTGGGAGTCAGGGTGATAGTGATGGAGTGTGAGGAGGTCAGGGTGACAGTGATGGAAAGATAGTGAGGGGGTCAGGAGGGTGGTGATGGAATGAGTGTGGGGTTTGTCAGGATGACAGAAATGGAGTGAGTGTGAGGTGGTCAGTGTGACTGTGATGGAGTGATTGTGAGTTTGTCAGTTTGACAGTGATAGAGTGAGTGTGAGGGGATCACTGTGACATTGATTGTGTAAGTGTGAAGAAGTCAGTGTGACTGTGATCGTGTGAGTGTGAGGGGGCCAGGGTGACGGTGATGGAGCAAGTCTGAGGGGGTCAGGATGATGGTGATGGAGTGAGTGTGAGGTGGTCAGGGTGATTGTGATGGTGTGAGTGTGATGGGGTCATGGTGACGGTGACGGGATAATTGTGAGAGATTAAGGGTGACGGTGATGGAGTGAGAGTGAGGGGGAAAGCGTGACATTGATGTGGTGAGTGTGAGGGGATCGGTGTTAGAGTGATGGAGTGAGTGTGAGGGTGTCAGGGTGATGGTGATGGAGTGAGTGTGAGGTGGTCTGGGTGACGTTGATAGATTGAGTGTGAGGGGATCAGTGTGACGGTGATAGAGTATGTGTGGTGGGGTCCGAATGACAGTGATCGCGTTAGTGTGAGTGGGTCAGGGTGACGATGATGTAGTGAGTATGAGGGGTTCAGGTTGACTGTGATGGAGTGAGTGTGACAGTGTAATGGTGACGTTGACGGGATGATTGTGAGAGGTTAAGGGTGATGGTGATGGAGTGAGCGTGAGGGGGTCAGGGTGACATTGATGGTGTGAAGGTGAGCGGATCAGTGTGATGTGGATGGAGTAAAAGTGAAGGGGTCATTGTGACTGTGATCGCTTGAGTGTGAGAGGCTCAGGGTGATGGAGATGGAGCAAATGTGAAGGGGTCAGTGTGACTGTGATCGCTTGAATGTAAGGGTATCAGTGTGACAATGATGGAATGAGAGTGAGGGGGTCATGGTGTTGGTGATGGAGCGATGCGAATAGGTCAGGGTGATGGTGGTGGAGTGAGTGTGAGGGGATCAGTGTGAAGTTGATGGAGTGAATGCGAGAGGGTCAGGATGACGGTGATTCAGTGAGTGTCAGAGGGTAAGGATGACGGTGATGCAGTGAGTGTGAGGGGGTCAGTGTGATGGAGATGGAGCGAGTGTGAGTTGGTCAGGGTGATGGTGATGGAGTGAGTGTGAGGGGATCAGTATGACGGTGATGGAGTGAGTGTGAGGGGGGTCAGCATGACGGTGATAGAGTGAGAGTGAGGGGGTTAAGGTGAAGGTGATGGAGTGAGTGTGAGGTGGTCAGGGTGACAGTCATGGATTATGTGTGAGGAGATCAGTATGACCCTGATGGAGTGAGTGTGAGATTGTCAGTGTTATGCTGATAGTGTGAGTGTGAGGGAGTCAGGGTGATGGTGATGCAGTGAGTGTGAGGCGGTAGGGGACGGTGATGGAGTGAGTGTGAGGGGTTCAGTATGACTGTGATTGCGTCAGTGTGAGGGGTTCAGGGTGCCAATGATAGAGTCAGTGTGAGGCGGTCTGGGTTACAGTGATGGAGTGAGTGTGAGGGGATGAGTGTGACATTGATGGAATGAGTGTGAGGGGGTCAGGGTGATGGTGTTGGAGTGAGTGTGAGTGTGTCAGGTTGACAGTGATAGAGTGAGTGTAAGGGGATCACTGTGACAGTGATGGAGTAAGTGTGAAGAAGTCAGTGTGACTCTGATCATGTGAGTGTGAGTTGGCCAGGGTGACAGTGATGGAGCAAGTGTGAGGGGGTTAGGATGATGGTGATGGAGTGAGTGTGAGGTGGTCAATGTGATGATGATGGAGTGAGTGAGGAGGCAGAGTGACTGTGATTGAGCGAGTGTGAGGCGGTCAGGGTGACTGATGGAGTGAGTGTGATGGGGTCATGGTGACGGTGACGGGATGATTGTCAGAGGTTAAGGGTGTCGGTGATGGAGTGAGAGTGGGGGGAAAGTGTGACATTGTTGGAGTGAGTGTGAGGGATCAGTGTTAGAGTGATGCAGTGAGTGTGAGGGGGTCAGGGTGACAGTGATGGAGTGAGTATGAGGGTGTCAGGGTGACGGTGATGGAGTGAGTGTGAAGGGGTCTGAGTGACAGTTATAGAATGATTGTGAGGGGGTCAATGGGACGGTGCTGGAGTGAGTGTCAGGGGATCAGTGGGACGGTGCTGGAGTAAGTGTGAAGGGGTCAGTGTGACTGTGATCGCCTAGTGTGAGGCGGTCAGGGTGACAATGATGGAGTGAGTGTGAGGGGATTAGTGTGACGTTAATGGAGTGAGTGTGAGGAGGTCAGTGTGACGTTGATGGAGTGAGTGTAAGGGGATCAGTGTGACGGTGATGGAGTGAGTGTGAGGGGGTCAGGGTGATGGTGAAGTTTTGAGTGTGAGGGGGTCAGGGTGACGGTGATGGAGTGAGTGTGAGGCGGTCAGGGTGTTGGTGAAGTTGTGACTGTGAGGGGATCAGGGTGACGGTGATGCAGTGAGTGTGAGGGGGTAAGGGTGACGGTGAATTTGTAAGTGTGCGGGGGTCAGGGTGATGGTGATGGAGTGAGTGTGAGGGTGTCAAGATGATGGTGATGGGGTAAATCTGAGACGATCATGGTGACAGTGATGGAGCAAGTGTGAGTGGGTCAGTGTGACGGTGATGGAAAGAATGTGAGGGGGTCAGGAACGTGGTGATGCAGTGAGTGTTGGGTTTGTCAAGGTGACGGTAATGGAGTAAGTGTGAGGAGGTCAGAGTGGCAGTGATGGAGTGAGTGTGAGCGGGTCAGGGTGATGAAGATGGAATGTGTGTGGGGGTCAGGATGACAATGATGGAGTGAGTGTGATGGGATCACTGTGACGGTGGTGGAGTGAGTGTGAATGTATCAGTGTGTCTGTGATGGTGTGAATGTGAGGGTTTCATGGTGACGGTGATGGAGTGAGTCTGAGGGGTCAGGGTGACAGTGATGGAGTGAGGGTGAGAGGGTCAGGGTGATGATGATGGAGTGTGTGAGGGGGTCAGGGTGACGCGGTGATGGAGTGAATATGTGGGAGTCAGGGTGACAGTGACGGAGTGTGAGGAAGTCACCGTGACAGTGATGGAAAGATTGTGAGGGGGTCAGGAGGGTGGTAATGGAGTAAGTGTGGGGTTTTTCAGGGTGACGGTAATGGAGTGAGTGTGAGGAGGTCAAGGTGGCAGTGATGGAGTGAGCGTGAGGGGTCAGGGTGACAGTGATGGAGTGAGTGTGAGGGGGTCAGGGTGACAGTGATGGAGTGTGTGTGATGGGATCACTGTGAATGTGATGGAGTGAGTGTGAACGCGTCAGTGTGTCTGTGATGGTGTGAGTGTGAGGGTTTCAGCGTGAGGGTGATGGAGTGAGTCTGAGGGGATCAGGGTGACAATGATGGATTGCGGGTGAGAGAGTCAGGGTGACGATGGTGGAGTGAGTGTGAGGGTGTCAGGATGATGGTGATGGAGTGAGTGTGAGGGGGTCAGTGGGATGGTGATGGAGTGAGTGTGAGGGGATCAGTGTGATGGTACTGGAGTGAGTGTAAGGGGATCACTGTGACAGTGATGGAGTAAGTGTGAAGGGGTCAGTGTGACTGATCGCGTGAGTGTGAGGGGGTCAGGGTGAACGTGACGGAGTGAGTGTGAAGGCGTCATGCTGACGGTGATGGAACGATTGTGCAAGGTTAAGGGTGACAGTAATGGAATGAGTGTGAGGAGATCAGTGTGAGAGTGATGGAGTGAGTGTGAGGGAATCACAGTGACAGTGATTGAGTGAGTCTGAGGGGGTCAGGGTGATGGTGATGGAGTGTGAGGTGATCAGTGACACCCTCACACTCATTCCTTCACTGTCACCCTGACCCCCTCACACTCACTTCATCAGTGTCACCCTGACCCCCTCACACTCACTCTGTCACTGTCACCCTAACACCCTCACACTCACTTCATCACAGTCACACTCTTCCCCTCACACTCACTATCACTGTTACCCTGACGTCCTCACACTCACTCCATCACCGTCACACTCATCCCCCCACACCCACTCCATGGCCACTGCCCTGACCTCCTCACACTCACTCCTCCACTGTCACACTGACCCCTTCACACTCACTCCATCACTTTCACCCTTATCGCCACACACTCATTCCATCATCGTCACCCTGACACCCTCACTCTCACTCCATCACCGTCACCCTCACCATTTCAGACTCTCTCCATCACTGTCACACTGACCCCCACACACTCAATCCATGACTGTCACCCTGACCAAACCACACTCACTCCATCACCGTCACCCTGACCCCCTCACACTAACTCCATCACCGTCACTGTGACCCCCTCACGCTCACTCCATGATCGTCACCCTGACACCCTCACACTCATTCTGTCACAGTCACACTGACCCCTTCACACTCAATTCATCACCATCATCATGACCCCTCACACTCACTCCATCACTGACACACTAATCCTTTCACACTCACTCCATCACTGTCACACTGACCCCCTCACACTCACTTCACCACCGTCACACTCTTCCCCTCACACTCACTCTGTCACCATCACCCTGACCTCCTCACACTCACTCCATCACCATCACACTCATCCCCCCACACCCACTACATCCCCACCGCCCTGACCCCCTCACATGCACGCCATCACTATCACGCTGACCCCTCACACTCATTCCTTCACTGTCACGCTGACCCCCTCACACTCACTCCATCACATTCACCCTGACCCACTCACACACACTCCATCTCCGTCACAATGACCTCTTCACACTCACTCCATCACCATCACCCTGACCCCCCACACTCGCTCCTTCACCATCACCATGAACCCCTCACACTCACTCCATCACAGTCATAGTGACCCCTTCACACTCACTCCATCACCGTCACCCTGTCCCACACACACTCACTCCATCACCATCATCCTGATCTTCTCACACTCACTCCATCACCGTCACCCTGACCCCCTCACACTCACTCCATCACCGTCACAGTGACTCTCTCACACTCACTCCAGCAGCATCACACTGACCCCCTCACACTCACCCCATCACCTTCAGACTAATCCTCTCAGACTCACTCCACAACCGTCAACCGGTCAACCTCACACTCACTTCTTCACTGTCACACTGACCCCTTCACACTCACTCCATCGCCTTCACCCTTACCGCCACACACTCATTCCATCATCGTCGCCCTGACACCCTCACACTCACTCCATCACCTTCATCCTTACCGCCACACACTCATTCCATCATCGTCGCCCTGACACCCTCACTCTCACTCCATCACTATCACCATGACTGCCTCACATGCACTCCATCACCGTCATCCTGATCTTCTCACACTTAATCCATCCCCGTCACCCTGACAACCTCACACTCAATCCATCACCGTCACCCTGACCAACTCACACTCACTATTTCACTGTCACGCTGAACCCCTCACACTCAGTTGAGGGGTTAGGGATGGTGTGTGGATAGAGGTGAGAGTCAGTGTTAGGTCGGTGTGAGGACGGCAGTGGGATCAGGCTTGTGGCATTGTATGGACGGTGGTGAGTGTCAGGCTGGGGGTGGAGTGTGGGCAACGGTGAGGGTGAGGCTGTGGCAATGTTGAATGTCATTGTGAGTCAGCATAGGGAGCAGTGTGTGGACGGTGCTATGGGTCAGAATGGGGGTGGTGAGAGGACGTTGGGGAGGGTCAGGCTGGCGGTGGAGTGTGGCTTTCGGTGAGAGTCAGACCCTCACCGACGTCCACACACCATCCACAGCCTGACCCTCACCACAGTCCACATCCTGCCCACAGCCTGACTCGCAACGGCTTTCAACACCACCCACAGCCCGACAATCACCGCCATCCACACACCACCCCCAGCCTGACCGTCACTGACGTCCACACACCGCCCCCAGTCTGACACTCATACCTGTCCACACACAATGGCCCCTGCCTGAACATCACCGTTGCCCAAAAACCACCCCTAGTCTGACACTCAACGAAGTCCACGCACCCCACAGTCCGACTCTCACCGACGTCCCCATACAGTCATCAGCCTGACCCTCACTGACATCCACAAACCGACCCTAGCTTGACTCTCACTGATGTGCACCCACTGCCCACAACCTGACCCTCACCACCGTCCATGCACCGCTCCCAGCCTGACCCGTACACTGGTCCACTCACTGCCCACAGCCTGGCCCTCATCGTCTCCATGCGCCATCCCCAATCTGACTCTCACCGTCGTCCACGCACTGTCCCCAATCTGACCCTTACCGACGTCCACACACCATCCCCAGTCCGACCCTCACCGAAGTCCACACACCGCCACCAACCTGGCACTCACGATTGTCCACACACCATCACCAGCCTGACCCTCACCGACGTCCACACACCACCAATAGCCTGACATTCACCGATGTCTGCACACCGCACCCAACCTGACACTCACTGCTGTCCACACACCATCCCAGTCTGACTGTCACCGCCATCTACATACGGTCCCCAGCCTGACACTCACCAACATCCACACTCCGCTCCCAGCCAGACCCTCACCACCGTCCACAAAACGCCCCCAGCCTGACTCTCACCAACATCCACTCACCAGACCCAGCCTGACCCTCACCGATGTGCACCCACTGCTCCCAACCTGACCCTCACCGCCGTCCACGCACCGCCCCCAGCTGACCATCACTGCCGCCCACTCACCATCCACAGCCTGACCGTCACCGCCGTCCACGCACTCCCCAAAGCCTGGGCCTCACTGACTCCATGCACCGTCCCTAATCTGACACTCGCCGATGTCCAGGCACCATCCCCAGTCTGACTCTCACCGACGCCCAGGCCCTGTCCCCATCTGACCCTCAGTGACATCCACGCACTTTCCCTAATCCCACCCCCACCGACGCCCACGCACTGCACCCAGTCTGACCCTCACCGATGTCCACGCACCACCCCCAGCATTACCCTCATCGATGTCCACACACCGGCCACAGCCTGACCAAAGCCGCCGACCACACACCTCCCCTTTCTAATCTTCAAGAACATCCGCACAACACCTCCAACCTAACTCTCACTGATGTCCACTAACCATCCCCAGCCTAACGCTCACCGAATTGCACACTCAGCCTGAAGCCTGACACTCACTGCCATCCACACAACGTCCCCATCCTGAACCTCACCACTGTTCAACACCACCCTCAGACTGACCCTCACTGAAAGCCAAACTCCAACCCCATCCTGACCCTCACTGCCCTCCACACCATGCCCCAAGCCTGACCCTCACTGCCTTCCACACACCGTTCCCAGCCTGATTCTCACTGACAGCCATACACCGACCACAGTCTGACCCTCAACACCGTTCACTCACCACACCCACCACGACCAATACCACCGTTCTAACACTGCTCCCAGGCTGACTCGCAATGAAGTTCAACACTGCCCTAGCCTGACCCTCAACACTGCCCACACTCCACCACCAGCCTGACCCTCACTGCCATCCATGCACCACCCCCAGCCTGACCCACACACCCTTCCACATACGGCCCCCACTCTGACCCTCACCGCCGTCGAATACACCCCACTCTGACCCTCATCGCCAACCGCAAACTGCGCCCAGCCTGATCCACACACTGCCCCCAGGCTGACCTTCACCACAGTCCACACACCGCCCCCAGCCTGACCCTCACTGACATCCACACACCGCCCACAGCCTGATGTTCTCAATCATCCAGACACCACGCGAAGCCTGACCCTCACCGCCGTCCACACACTGCCTTCAGCCTGAACCTCACCAGTGTGAAACGCCATCCTCAGCCTGTCCCTCACCGAAAGCCACACTCCGCCCCCACCCTGACCCTCGGAGCCTTCCACTCACCACCCCATCCTGACCCATACCACTGTCCACACATCAGTCCCCGGCTGACTCACAACGACGTTCAACACCGCCCCAGCCTGACCCTAACCGCGGCCCAGACTCAACCCCCAGACTGAACCTCACCGCCATCAACACACTGCCAACCAGCCTGGACCTGACTGAAATGCACACACCACACCCAGTTGATGTTCACCGCCGTCCACACACCACCTCCAGCCTGAAGCTCACCGATGTCCTCACACCTCTCCAATCTTGACCCTCACTGACGTCCACACATCACCCTCAGCCTGACCCTTACCACCGTCCACACACTGCCCCCAGACTGATGCTCTCAGCCATCCACACTCCCGCCCGAAGTCTGACCCTCACCACCGTCCACACACTGCCCCAAGTCTGATCCTCACTGCCATCCACACACCGACCCAAGCCTGACTCTCAAATCAATCCACACACCACCCCAATCCCGTCCCATATCACCGTGCACATCCCGCTCCCAGGCTGACGAACAACGCCGTTTAACACCGCCCGCAGCCTGACCCTCACCGACATCCATACACTGCCTACATTCTGACCATCACCGTTGCCCCAACACCACCCCCTGCTTGACCCTCACCGACTTCCATGCACTGACACCAGAATGACTCTCACCGATGTCCAAGCACCACCCGCAGCCAGACCCTCACCACTGTCCACACACCGCCGACAGCCTGTCCATCACCACTGTCCATATACCGAACACAGCCGGACCCTCACTGATGTGCATGCTCTGCCCCCAAACTGACCCTCACACCCATTCACACACCGCCTCAGCCTGACCCTCACCAACATTCACGTGCCACCACTAGTCTGACTCTCACCAACATCCACACACTGCCCCCAGCCTGACATTCAGCGGCGTCCATACACTAATCCCAGCCTGACCCTCACTGATGTGCACCCTCTGCCCCTAAACTGACCTTCACCACCGTCCACCCACTGCCCCCAGACTGACCCTCACCGACGTTCATGCACTACCACCAGTCTGACTCTCACCAACGTCCACACACTGCCCCCAGCCTGACATTCAACAACGTCCACACACTAACCCCAGCCTGACCCTCACTGATGTGCACCCACTGCCCCCAGACTGACCCTCACCGACGTTCATGCACTACCACCAGTCTGACTCTCACCAACGTCCACACACTGCCACAAGCCTGACATTCAACAACGTCCACACACTAACCCCAGCCTGACCCTCACTGATGTGCACCCACTGCCCCCAACCTGACGCTCACCGACATCCACACACCGTCCCCAGCTTGACCATCACCATCTTCAAGGCACCGCCCCAGCCTGAACCTCATTGCTGTCCAAACATCGCCCCCAGACTGACCATCACTGACATCCATACACCGCCCACAGCCTGACCATCACCGTTGCCCCAACCGCCCACAGCCTGACCCTCACTGCCGTCCACACACCGCCTCCTGCCTGACCCTCACTGACATCCATACACTGCCCACAGACTGACCTTCACTACTGCCCATGCACCAGACCCAGCCTGACCCTCATCAATGTGCATGCTCTGCTCCAAAACTTACCCTCACCGCTATACACACACCTCCCCCAGCCTGATCCTCATTCCCGTCAACACACGCCCACAACCTGACCCTCACCGACGCGCATGCACTGCCCCCATTCTGGCCATCACCCATGTCCACACACCGTCCCCAGCCTGACCCCTAACCGCCGTCCACACACTGCTCCCAGCCTGACCTTCACAAATGTACATAAACCACCCCCAGCCCGGCCCTCACCACCGTCCACTCACTACCCCATATGTTGCCCGCTCCGCTGTCCACACATCACCCCAAGTCTGACCGTCACCATTGCCCCCACATCGCCTGCAATCTGACCAACACCGCTGTCCACACACCGCCCCCAGTCTGACTCTCACCGATGTCCACGCACTGCCTCCAGCTTGACCAATACTGACATACATGCACTGTCCTCAGCCTGACCATCACCGACGTCCATGCACCGCCTCCGGCCTGGCCCTCACCACCGTGCATGCACCGCTCCACCCTGATGATCACTGCTGCTCACTCACCATCTCCAGCCTGAACCTTACTGCCATCCACGCACGGCCCACAGTCAGGCCCTCAACGACATCCACACAATGTCCCCAATCTGACACTCACCTATGTCCACGCAGCATCCCCAGTCTGACTTTCGCCAACGTCCACGCACTGTCACCAATCTGACCCTCACCAAAGTCCACACACCGCCCCCGGCCTGACACTCACTGTTATCCACACACGACCTCCGCTTGACTCTCACCGACGTCCATTCACTGCCCGCAGCCAATCCCTCACCACCATCCATACGCCTCCCCCAGCCTGACCCTCACTGACATCCATACACCGCACACATCCTGACCGTCAGTGTTGCCCAACGACCACCCCCAGCTTGACTGTCACCGACGTCCAGACACCTCCCGAAGCCTGACCCTCACTGCCGTCCACACACTGCCCCAAGCCTGATCATCACCACTGTCCACACACTGACCCATGCCTGACTCTCTCCTCCATCCACACATCACCCCAATCTTGACCCAATTCACTGTGCACACACCGCTCCCAGGCGGACTAAGAACGCCATTTAATACCGCCCCAGCCTGACGGTCACTGCCGTCCACACACCTCCCCCAGCCTGACCCTCACTGACATCCATACACCGCCCACATCCTGACCGTCAGCGTTGCCCAACGACCTCCCGCGGCTTGACTCTCACCAACGTCCAAGCACTGCCCCCAGCCTGACCCTCACCACCATCCACAAACTGAACTCAGCCTGACCCTCACCGACGTGCACGCTGTGCCCCCAAACTGACCCTCACCGCTATCCACACACTGCCCCCAGCCTGACCCTCATTGACGTCAAAACACTGCCCCAGCCTGACCCTAACCAACGTGCACGCACTGTCATCAGCCTGACCTTCACTGCCGTACACGTACCACCCCATGCTTGACACACACCACTGTTGACACACCACCCCAATCTGATACCGTCACCGTTGACCCCGCACCGTCCACACACCGCTCGCAGCCTATCCCTCACCACCGTCCACACACTGAACTCAGCCTGACTCTCACGGACGTGCATGCTGTGTCTACAAACTGACCCTCACCGCCGTCCACCCACCGCCGCAAGCCTGACCCTCATTGCCGTCAACACACCACCCTCAGCCTGACCCTCAAAAAAGTGCACGCTCAGCCGCCATTCCGACCCTCAACCACGTCCACTCACTCTCCCCAGCATGACCCTCCCCGCCATCCACACACTGCCTCCAGCCTGGCACTCTCTGCCATCCACACACCGCCCGCCGCCTGACCTACACTGCCGTACACACACCGCAATCGGCCTGAAACTCATGGCCGCCCACATACATTCCCCAGAGTGACCCAACCGCAGTCCACTAAACACCCCCAGACGGCCCCTCACTGCCATCCAACACCGCCCCCATTTTCAACCCGCAGCGACGTCCACACATCGCCCCCAGCCTGACCATCACTGACATCCACACACCACCCCCAGCATGACCCTCACCAATGTCAACACAACAGCCCCATCCTGACCCAAACCGCAGTCCACACAATGCCCCAGTCTAACCATCACCGACCCCCAGCCTGACTCTCACCAACGTCCGCTCACCATGCCCAGCCTGACGCTCACCGACGTCCATACACCACCCGAAGCCTGATGCTCACCGACGTCCACACAACGCCCCCAGCCTGAACCTCACCATTTTTCAACACCACCCTCAGCCTGACCGTCACCAAAAGCCACACTCCACCCCCAGCCTGACCCTCACTGTAAGCCCCAATCCACCCCCAGCCTGACCTTCACCGCTGTCCACACAATGCCCCAAGCCTTAACCTCACTGCCATCCACACACTGTCCCCAGCCTGACCCTCACCAACATTCATACACTGCCCACTGTCTGACCATCACCATTGCCATAACACTGCCCCCAAGTTTGACCCTCACCGCCGTCCACTCACCACGCCTACCCTGACCCATACCACCATCCACACACCACTCACAGGCTGAATGGCAACGATGATGAACACCGCCACAGCCTGTCCCTCACTGCTGCCCACACTCCACCCCAAGCCTTATCTTCACCGCCATCTGCACAATGCACCAAGCCTGACACTCACTGCCATCCACAGACTGTACCCAGCCTGACCCTCACCGACTACCATAGACCGCCCATAGCCTGACCATCACCGTTGCCTCAACACTGCCCTCAGCCTGCCCACAGCAACGTACACGCACGACACCCAGTCTGACTCTCACCGACGTCCACGCACCGCCTGCAGCCTGACCCTCACCGCTGACCACAGACCGACCCCAGCCTGACCCTCACTGAAGTGCACGCACTGCCCACAAACTGACCCTCACCACCGTCCACACACTGCCCCAGCCTGACCCTCATGACCGTCAAAACTCCACCTCCAGCCTGACACTCACTGAGGTGCACACACTGTCCCCATTCTGATCCTCACGCACAACCACACACCGTCCCCATCCTGACCCTCACTGCCGTCCACACACTGGCCTCAGCCTGCCCCTCAGTGACGTCCAAACTCTGTCCCCCGCCTGACCTTCACTGCCGTACACACACCACACACAGCCTGTCACTCACCGCCGTCGGCACACAATCCCCAGAGTAACCCTCACCACTATCCACTAACCACCCCCACACTGCCCCTCACTGCCATCCACACACCGTCCCCATTCTGACCCTCAACGATGATCACACACCACCCCCAGCCTGCCCCTCACTGATGTCCACACACTGATCCCAGCATGACCCTCACCGATGTCAACACACCAGCCCCAGCCTGACCCACACTGCTGTCCACACACTGCCCCAGTCTAATCTTCACCGACGTCCACACAACACCCCAGACTAATCTTCACCGACTTTCACTCACCATGCAGAGCCTGACGCTCACCGACGTCCACACACCGCCCGAAACCTGACGCTCACTGACCCCCACACAACGCCCACCTGAACCTCACCATTGTTCAACACCATCCTCAGCCAGACCCTCACCGAAAACCACACTCCACCCCCAGCCTGACCTTCACCTCTGTCCACACAACGCCCCAAGCCTGACCCTCACTGCCGAACCTACACCGTCCCCAGCCTGATCCTCACCAACATCCATACACCACCCACTGCCTGACCATCATTATTCCCCCAACACTGCCCCCAAGCCTGACCTTCACCGCCGTCCACACACCGCCCCCCACCTAACCATCACTGCCGTACAGACACTGCACCCAGCCTGTCACTCACTGCCGTTCGCACGCAATCCTCAGAGTAACCCGCACCACAATCCACTAACTGCCCCGCCCTGCCCCTCACTGCCATCCACACACCGCCCCCATTCTGACCCTCAATGACGACCACACACCAATCCCAGCATGACCCTCACCGATGTCGCACACCAGCCCCAGCCTGACCCACACCACCATCCACACACCGACCCAGTCTAATCTTCACCGACGTCCTCACACCATCCCCAGCCTGACCCTCACTGACGTCCAAACACTGCCCCCAGCCTGACCCTCACCGACGTCATGCTCCGCCCTCAGCCTGAATATCACTGCCGCCCTCTCACTGTCGCCAGCCTGACCCTCACGGCTGTCCACGCAGCGCCCACAGCCTGGTCTTCACTGATTCCATGAACCTTCCCCAATCTGACACTCATCAATTTCCAAACACCATCCCAAGTCTGACTCCCACCAACTTCCACGCACTGTCCCCAATCTAACCCTCACCGCTGCCCATGCACTGTCTCTAATCTGACACTCAACGACGTCCACGTACTGCCCCCAGCCTGACCCACACCGACGTCCACACACCGCTCCCAGCCTGCCCCTCACTGACGTCCACACACCGATCCCAGCATGCCCCAGCATGCCCCTCACTGATATCAACACACCAGCCCCAGCCTGACACACACCGCCGTGCAAACACTGCCCACAGCCTGTACCTCACCGACCACCACAGACCACCCCCAGCCTGACCCTCATTGATGTTCACACACTGCACCAGCATGACCTCACCACCGGCCACACACCACCCACAGCCTGACCCTCTCCGCCGTCCACACACCGACCCCAGCCTGACCAACACTGCAATCCATGCACCGCCCCCAGCCTGACCATCGACGACATCTATGCACACCCCCAGCCTGACACTCACCGACATTCATGCATTGTCCCTAATCTGACCCTAACCGACGTCCACCCACTGTCCCTAATCTGACCCTCACTGACATCCACGCACCGCCCATAGCCTGCCCCTCACTTACGTCCATACACCGTCCCCAGCCAGAAAATCACCACTTTCCACACACCGCCCCCACGCCGCCCCCAGCCTGACTCGCAACGCCGTTCAACACCACCCCCAGCCTGACCCTCACTGCCATCCACACAACAACACAGTCTGACCCTCACAGTCGTACACGCTCCGCCCCCAGTCTGACTCAAGCCGATATCCGCATACTGCCCACAGCCTGACACTCACTGACATCCACACACCGACCCCAGCCTGACCCTCTCTGATGTGCACCCACTGCCCCCAACCTGACCCTAACCGGCGTCCACACACCGACCCAGTCTAACCCTCACAACCGTCCACACACACTGACTCAGTCTGACCGTCACAGCCGTCCACACAATGGCCCTTGCCTGAACGTCACCGTTGCCCCCGCACCGCCCTCAGCCTGACACTCACCGACATCCACGCTCCTTCCCAGTCTTACTCAAACCGATGTCCACATACTGTCCCTAGCCTGACGCTCACTGACATCAAAACACTGACCCCAGCCTGACCCTTACTGACGTGCACTCACTGCCCCCAATCTGAGCCTCACCGCTATCCGCCCACCAACCCCAGCATGACAATCCCCGACGTCGATGCACCACCCCCAGGCTGACCCTCACCACGGTCTACTGCCTCCATTCACCATCCGCAAACTGACACTCACCAGGGTCCATGCACCGTTCCCAATCTGACGCTCACCGACGTCCACGCAAAGTCCCTAATCTGACCCTGTCGACGTCCACACATCGCCCCCAGCCTGACCCATACCGACGTCCATGTACCGCCCCCAGCCTGACCCTCACCAGAGTCCACACACTACCCCTGGCCTGACCCTCACCGAAGTCCACGCTCCGCCCCCAGCCTGACCCTCACCGCCATCCACACACAGACCCCCGCCTGACCATCACCGACGTGCACCTACTGCACCCACCTGACCCTCACCACTGTCCATGCGCCATCCCCAGCCAGACCATCACCGAAGTCCATTGACTGCCCCCAGCATGACCATAACTGCCACCCACTCAATGTCCCCACCCTGACCCTCAGAGCAGTCCACGCACTGTCCCCAATATGGCACTCACCGACGTCCACACACTGTCCCCAATCTGACCCTCACTGACTCCATGCACTGTCCACAATATGGCACTCACTGACGTCCACACACTGACCCCAGCCTGACCCTCACCGACGTTCACACACAACCTCCAGCATGACCCTTATCGCGGTCCACACACCAACCACAGCCTGACCCTCAGCGATGTGCACCCACTGCCCCCAACCTGATCCTCAACCATGTCCACACACCGTCCCCAGCCTGACCCTCTCCGCCGTCCACATACCGCCCCCTGCCTGAACCTCGACGACGTCTACACAATGCCACAGCCTGACCCTCATTGCTTCCTACACGTCACCCCCTGCCTGAACCTCAACGAAGTCCACACACCGCCTGCCACCTAACCCACACCGTGGTCCTCATCCCGCTCCCAGCCTGACACCGCCGTCCAGACACCCCCCCAGTCTGACTCTCACCGATGTCCATGCACCGCCCCCAACCTGACACTCACTGACGACCACCCACCATCCCCAGTGTGACCCACACAGACGTCCATACACCGCCCACAGACTGCCCCTCACTCACATCCACACACCGATCCTCGCATGACCCTCACGATGTCAACACACCAGCCCTAGCCTGACCCACACCACCATCCAAACACCACCCACATCCTGAACCTCACCGACTGCCACACACCACCCCCAGCCTGACCATCACTGATGTTCACACACCACACCAGCATGACCCTCACCACCGTCCACACACCACCCACAGCCTGGCCATCACCGTCGTACACACACCCAACCCCAGCCTGACCCACACCGCAATCCACACACCGCCCCCCGCCTGACCATCGCCGACGTCCTTGCACTGCCCCGAGATTGACCATCACCAACGCCCATGCACACCCCCAGTCTGACACTCACCGACATCCATGCACTCTCCGCAATCTGACTCTCACTGACATCCATGCACCATCCGTAGCCTGCCCCTCACTACGTCCACACACCGCCCCCAGCCTGACTGTCACTGACGTCCATACACCGCCCCCAGCCTTACCGTCACCGCTGTCCACACACAGCCCCAAGACTGCCCCTCACTGATGTTCACACACCGATCCCAGCATGACCCTCACCGATATCAACACATCAGCCCCAGCCTGACCCACACCGCCGTGCACACACAGCCCCCAGCCTGAATCTCACCGTCTGCCACGCACCTCCCCCAGCCTGACCCTCATTGATGTTCACACACTGCACCAGCCAGACCATCACCGCTGTCCACACACCACCCACAGCATTACCATCACCGCCGTCCACACACTGACCCCAGCCTGACCCACACCGCAATCGACACGCTTCCCCCGCCCGATCATCTCAGACGTCCATGCACCGCCCCCAGCCTGACCATCACTGACGTCCATGCACAAACCCAGTCTGACACTCACCGACGTCCACCCACTGTCCCTAATCTGACCCTTACCGACCTCCACATACCGTCCCCAGCCTGACCCTCTCCACTGTCCACACACTGCCCCCAGCCTTACTCGCAACGCCATTCAACACCACCCCCAGCCTGACCCTCACTGCCATCCACACTAACGCCCAGTCTGACTCAAACCAATGTCCACATACCGCACCCAGCCTGACCCTCACTGACATCCACACACCAACCCCAGCCTGACCCTCACCGATGTGCACCCACTGCCCCCAACCTGACCCTCACTGCTGTCCATGCACCACCCCCAGCCTGTCCATCACCGAAGTCCATGCACCGCCCCCAGCCTGACCATCACTGCCACCCACTCACCATCCCCACCCGGAACCACACGGCAGTCCACGCACTGCCCACAGTCTAGCCCTCACCAACTCCATGCACTGTCCCCAAATGGCACTCTCCGAGGTCCACACACTGTCCCCAATCTGACCCTCACTGACTTCCACGCACTGCCACCAGCCTGACCCTCACCGACGTTCAAACACTAACTCCAGCCTGACCCTTATCGAGGTTCACACACCAACCACAGCCTAACCCTAAGCGACGTGCACCCACTGCCCCCAACCTGACCCTCATCACCGTCCACACACCACCCCCAGCCTGATCCACACTGACGTCCACACACTGCCCCCAAGCTCACCCTCAAACCTGTCCACACAATGCCCCCAGCCTGACCTTGTGCGAAGTCTACACACGGCCCACAGCCTGACCCTCACCGCTGTCCACACACCGCCTCCAGCCTGAATCTCACCGACTACCACACACCTCCCCCAGCCTGACCCTCATTGATATTCACACACCGCACCAGCCTGACCCTCACCGCTGTCCACACACCACCCACACAATGACCATCACCGCCGTCCACACACTGACCCCAGCCTGACCTCACCGCAGTCCACACTCTGCCCCACCCGACCATCTCCGACTTCCATGCACCACTCCCAGCCTGACACCCACTGACGATCACACACTACCTCCAGCCTGTCCCTTATCAAGGTCCACACACCAACTACAGCCTGACCCTCAGCGACGTGCACCCACTGCCCCCAACCTGACCATCACCACCATCTACACACCGCCCCCAGCCTGACCCTCACTGACATGCACGCACTGCCCCCAAGCTGACCCTCAACCATGTCCACACAACGTCCACAACCTGATGCTCACTGCCGTCCACACACTGCCCAGCATGACCCACACCGCTGTCCACACACCACCCACACACTGACCATCACCACCGTCCACACACCGATCCCAGCCTGACCCACACCGCAGTCCACACACCGCCCTGCCCGACCATCTCCGACGTCCATGCACCACCCCCAGCCTGACCCTCACTGACGTTCACACACTACCTCCAGCCTGACGCTTATCAAGGTCCACACACCAACCACAGCCTGACCCTCAGCGACGTGCACCCACTGCCCCTAACCTGACCCTCACCACCGTCCACACACCGCCTCCAGCCTGACCCTAACTGACGTGCACGCACTGCCCCCACGCTTACCTTCAACCATGTCCACACAACGTCCACAACCTGATCCGCACCAACGTCCACACACCGCCCCCTGCCTGACCCTCGCCGACATCTACACAGCGCCCCAGCCTGACCCTCACTGCCGTCCACACACTGCCCAGGCCTGACCCTCACCGCCGTTCACACACCGCCCACAACCTGACCCTCACCAGTGTCCCCACAGTGCCCGGCACCTGACCCACACCGCAGTCCTCATCCCACTCGCAGCCTGACCATCATTGTTGCCCCCACACAGCCCCAAGCCTAACTCACACCACTGTCCACACACCGCCCCCAGTCTGACTCTCAACGATATCATTCCACCGTTCCCAGTCTGACCCTCATTGATATTCACACACCACACCAGCCTGACCATCACCACCGTCCACACACTGACCCCAGCCTGACCCACACCGCAACCCACACACCGCCCCCACCTGACCATCACCGACGTCCATGTACACCCCCAGTCTGACACTGACCAACATTCATGCACTGTCCGTAATCTGACCCTAACTGACGGCCACGTACTGTCCCTAATCTGCCCCTCACTGATGTCCATGCACCGCACATAGCCTGTCCCTCACCGACGTCCACACATCGTCCACAGCCTGACCCTCACCACTGTCCACACACCGCCCCCAGCCTGACCCTCACTGATGTTCACACACCAACACAATCTGACCCTCACAGCCGTCTATGCTCCACCCCCAGTCTGACTAAAACCGATGTCCACATACTGCCCCCAGCCTGACCCTCACTGATATCGACACACCGACACCAGCCTGGCCCTCACCGACGTGCGCCCACTGCACCCAACCTGACCCTCACCACCATCCACGCAGCACCCCAGTCTGACCCTCACTACCATCCAAACACACCGACCCAGTCTGACCCTCACAGCCGTCCACACAATGGCCCCTGCCTGAACGTCACCGTTGCCCCAACACCTCCCTCAGCCTGACACTCACCGACGTCCAATGTTCGCCTCCAATCTGACTCAAACCGATGTCCACATACTGCCCCCAATCTGATGCTTACTGACATCCACACACTGCCCCCAGCCTGACCCTCGCCAACGTGAACCCACTGCAACCCAACATGACCCTCACTGCTGTCCATGCACTGCCCCCAGCCTGACCATCCCCAACGTCGATCCACCACCCCCAGGCTGACCCTCACCGCGGTCTACACATTGCCCACAGCCTGGCCTACACTGACTCCATTCACCATCCCCTAACTGACATTCACCGACGTCCGTGCACCGTCCCCAATCTGATGCTCACAGACATCCACGCACTGTCCCTAATCTGACCGTCACCGAAGTCCACACACCGCCCCCAGCCTGACCCTCACTGACATCCACACACCGCCCCCAGCCTGACCCTTACCAATGTGCATGCAATGCCCCAACCTGACCCTATATCACGCCCCAGCCTGACCCTCACCGCTGTCCACACACCACCCCTAGCCTGACCCTCACCGACGTCCACGCACCGCCCCCAGCAGGATCCTTCACCAGCATCCATACACTGAACCCAACCTGACCCTCACAGACGTGCACCCACTGTCCCCTCCTGATCCTCACCACTGTCCACGCACCACCCCCAGCCTGACCATCACCGAAGTCCATGCACCGCCCCCAGCCTGACCATCACTGCTACCCACCTTACAGCCGTCCACACACCGCACCCAGACTGGGCCTCAGTGCCATCAACACATCGCACCCAGACTGGGCCTCACCAGTATCCAACACTGTCCCCATCCTGCCCCTCTTCACCATGCACACACCATCGTCAGCCTGAGCGTAACCGAAGTCCAACACACCCCTCCCAGCCTGACCCTCAAACCCATCCACACACCGCCCCCACCCTGACCCTCATTGATATTCACACACCACAGCAGCCTGACACTAACCGCTGTCCACATACCACCCACAGCCTGACCCTCACCACCGTCTGCATACCGCCCATAGCCTGAACCTCACTGTACCCCACATACCCCACAGTGGTTAGCACTGTTGCCTCACAGCGCCAGAGATCCGGGTTCAATTCCCGCCACAGGCGACTCACTGTGTGGAGTTTGCACGTTCTCCCCGTGTCTGCCTGGGTTTCCTCCGGGTGCTCCGGTTTCCTCCCACAGTCCAAAGATGTGCAGGTCAGGTGAATTGGCCATGCTAAATTGCCCGTAGTGTTAGGTAAGGGGTAAATGTAGGGGTATGGGTGGGTTGCGCTTCGGCGGGATGGTGTGGACTTGTTGGGCCGGAGGGCCTGTTTCCACACTGTAAGTAATCTAAAAAAAAAGTAATCTAATCTAATACCGCCCCCAGCATGACCCTCACTGCCATCTCACACCACCCCCAGCCTGACCCTCACTGCCATTCAGCACTGCTCCCAGCCTGACCCGAACTACAGTCCACACAACCCCAGCCTGCCCATCACCGCCGTCCACAAACCGCACCCAACCTGATCCTCAGCGCACCCCACATACCACCCTAAGCCTGAACCTCACCGCCATCCACACACCGTCCCAAGCCTGACCCTCACTGCCGTTCATGCACCGTGCCCAGCCAGAGGCTCACCGCCGTCAACACACCGCACTCAACCTGACCCTCAGCGCACCCCACATGCCAACCCAAGCCAGAACCTCACCGCCGTCCACACACTGCCCCCAATCTGACCCTCACCACCTTCCAGCTCTGCGTCCAGCCTGACCATGACTGCCGTACACATACCGTCCCCAGCCTGAAACATAACACCGTCCATACACCAGCCCCAGCCTGAACCTCACCGCTGTCCAATACCGCCCCCAGTCTGACCCTCAAAGCCGTCTCCACACCACCCCCAGCCTGATCGCCACCACTGTCCACACACCAACCCAGCCTGAACCTCTCTGCCGTCCATACACCGCCCCAAGCCTGACCCTCGCCACCGTCCATGGACCACCCCCAGCCTGACCCCTAATGTCATCCACACACCAACCCCAGCCTGACCCGCACTGCCGCCCAATACCGTCCCAACTTGACGGTCAATGCCGTCCACACACTGCTCCCAGCCTGACACTCACCACCGCCCATGCACTACCCCCAGCTTGACCCTCACTGCCATCCAACAGGGCCCCACCCTGATCGTCAATTACGTCTACACACCACCGCCAGCTTGACCCACACCATCATTCCCAGCCAGACCCTCACTTCTGCCCCAAACCTGACCCACACCATCAGCCGCACACCTCCACCAGACTGACACTCGCAGCCGTCCAACATCGCCGCCCGCCTGACCCTTACCCCCGCCCACGCATCACCCCCAGCCTGACTCCCAATGCTATTCAACCCTATCCCCACACTCACCTACACCACCGTCTACACTCCGCCCCCAGCCTGATTCGCAAAGCTGTTCAGTACGGCCCCCAGCCTGACACTCAACGCTGTACACACACTGCCCTCAGCCTGTCACTCACGGCCGTCCACACACCGCCCCCAGCCTGACACTCTCTGCCATTCACCCACCAACCCCAGCCTGACCCTCACTGCTTTTCAATACCTCCTCCAGCATGACCCTCGCGGCCGTTGAATACCACCCCAGCTTGACCCTCACTGCATCCACACACTGCCCCCGGTCTGACCCTCACTGCAGCTCACACACCACCCCCAGCATGACCCTCACCGCCATTCAACACCGCCCCCAGCATGACCCTCAATGCCGTCTAATACAACCCTAGCTTGACCCTCACTGCCGTTCACACACTGCTCCCAGTATGACCCTCACTGCCCTTCCCCCCTCACTCCCAGCCTGACCCTCACCGCCATTGAACACCGCTCCCTACCTGACCCTCACCACTGCGAAAAAAATCTCTGCCAGTCTGACCCTCCCGAGCATCTACACACCGCCCTCAGACTTACCTTTACTGCTGTTCAACGTCGCCTCTAGGCTGATCCTCATTGCTGTCTGACCACCACCCCCAGCCTGACCCTCACGGCCATCCACACACTGCCCACAGCCTGACACTCACCACCATCCACACACCACCCACAACCTGACCCTCACAGCCGACCACACACAGCCCACAGCCTGACCCTCACCGACTTCCACACACTGCCACAGCCTGACCCTCACCACACCCCATACCGCTGACCATACACCGCTTCCTGCCTGAACCTCACTAACATCTACACACCGCCCACAACCTGACCCTCACCGACATCCACACACTGCCACAGCCTGACCCTCACCGCACCCCATGCTGCCGTCCACACACCGCCCCAGCCTGAACCTCAATAACGTACGCACACCGCCCCCAGCCTGACCCTCACCGCCAACCACATATTGACCCCAGCCTGACATTCACCGAAGTCCACACGCTGCCCATAACCTGACCCTCACCGCAACCCACACACCACCCCGAGCCTGACCCTCACTGCTGTCCACACACCGCCCTCAACCTGACCCTCACCGCTGTCCAGCACTGCCCCCAACCTCACCTTCACAGCCGCCCACACACTGGCCCCATCCTGAACCTCACCGCCGTCCAATACCATCCCAGCATGACCCTTACTGCCGTCCCCATACAGTTCCCTCCTGACCTTCACCTCTGCTCACACACCAGCCCCAGCCTGATCCTCACTGTCCATGCGCACCTCCCCCAGCCTGACGCTCACCGTCCCCCCTCCCTCTCTCTCGCCCCTCACCCACCTATGCCCACTCTCGCTCTGTCGCTATCACCCCATCATCTCGCCCCTCTGTATCTCTCTCTCTCTGTCTCTCGCTCTGGACCCAACACCCTTGCTCACTCACTCTCTCTCGAGTCACTGTCGTCTCATCTCCCTCTCCCTCCTCCCTCTCTCGCGTTCTCGCCCCCGTCTCTCTCTCTCTCTTGCAGCCATCTCCCTCCCTCTCTTGCCCCCTTTCTCGTTTTGTTTCTCGACCCCATCCCTCTCTCCTCTCTCTCTTTTGCTCAGCTCCACTCTTCCTCTCACTCAGCATCTCTCTCTCTCTACTGCTCCGCCCTCTCTCTCTCTCTCCTCGTCTGTCTCTCTCTCTCTATCTACCTCTCTCACCCTCTCTCTCACTCCATCGCTCTCATCCTCTGTCACTCCAGCCACCCTCTTCGCTCCCCCCCTCTCGGCAACCCTCTCACGCACACTTCTCTATGTCTCATCCCTCCTTTCTCTTTCCATCTCTCCATCTCTCTATCTCACTTGCCCTGTCTCTCTCTCTCGCACACTCTCGCTCACTCATTCACGCGCGCTCACTTTCTATCTCTCTCTCTCGATATATTGCTCTCGCCGACTCTCTTCTCTCCCCTTTTTCTCTGTCTCTCGTTTCTTTTCACCCTCCCTCCCTCTCACTCACTGTCTTTCTCTCTCTCTCTTTTTGTCTCGCTCTCTCTTGCCACTGCGCTCTCGCTGTCACCCCCTCACTCTCCCGCACCCCTCTCTCCCGCCCCCTCTCTGTCAAACCCTTCCTCTCTCTCTCGTCTTCTCACCAGGTGTCTCTCTCTCTCGCCCTCGCACTGTCTTCCGCCCATCACACGCACTCTATCGCCCTTGCTTTCTTTCTTGCCCTCACTATCTTTCCTGCCTTCACTCACTCTCTTTTCCCCCTTCCCACCTCTCTCTCTCTCATCCCCTTTCTATCTCCCTCGCCCCCTCTCTCTCACCCCCTCTATCTGTCTTTTGCCTCCCTCTCTCTCTGGAACCTTATTTCTCTCTCTCTGCTCCCTCACCCTCTCGTCCCCCTCAATCTCTCTTGCTCATCTCTCTTTCTTGCTGTCTTACCACCTCACTCTCCCGCTCCTTCTTTCTCTCACGCCTCTCTCCTTGCCCCTCCTTCTTCCTCTCTTGCCCTCCTCTCGCTCACTTCCTCTCTCTCACCTCTATGTCTCTCTCATCCCGTCTTTCTCTCTCTATTACCTTATCTCTCTCTCACACACTCTAACTCTCTCTTGCCGACTCTGTGTCGCTCTCACACACACTTTCTCTCGCCCTCTCTCTCTCACTCATCCTTTCACTCACCCTCTCACTCTTTCCCTTGCCACTTTCTTTCGTTCGTTCTTTCTTTCTTTAGTTCTTTTTTCTTTCGTTCTTTCTTTTATTCTTCCTTTCGTTCTTCCTTCCTTCCCTTTTAGATTTTCTTTTCCTTTTTTGTTTTCTCTTTTCTTTTTCTTTTTCTTTTCTTTTCGCTCTCTCTCACTCTTCGCCCCCTCTCTCTCTCTCGACCCTCTCTCTCCCTCGACTCTATCTCTCAGGCCTCGACTCTATCTCTCTTGCCTTCTCATTCTCTCTATCTCCTCCCTCTCTCCTCTTCTCTCTTTCACTCGCCTCCCACCTCTCTCGTTCCCTTTCTCTCTCCTGGTCCCTCTCTCTCTTCTCTGTTGCCCGCACCCTCGCACCTCTCTGTCTCACTCTCTCTCGTCTCTGTCTCTCATTATATCCTCCCCTGTCTGTATCTCTCTACCTCCCTCACCCTATATCTCTCCCTTGTTGCCTCTCTCTCTCCCCGCTCCTTCTCCCTCTCCATCTTCTCTCACTCTCCTACCCTCTCCATCTGTGTCTCTATCTCTCTCTCCCCACCTCGCTGCTTTTCTCTCTGACTGAATCTCTCTCCCTCCTGTTCCTCCCTCCCTTTCCGACACACACTGTCTCCCTGATTCTTCCTTCTCCCTCTGAACTAGAGACTGGGGGGGGGGGGGCGGTGTTGGTGGTGAGGCTGCGTGTGGGGGGTGACGGTGGGGGTGAGAGGATAGATATATGGGAGGTAGGAGGAGGGCAAAATGGGGTAGAGATGGAATTGTGGGAGGGAGGCAGAGACATCAGAATAAGGGGGAAAGAGAGAGGAAAGAGTGGAGGAAGATGAAGAAACGGCGGTTGGGGTGTGAGAGAGAGGGGGAGTGAAAGGGAGGGGTGGTCAGAAAGAGTGAGTGTGCAGAAAGAGATAGAGAGGGAGAGAAGTGATAAGAAAGAGTAGGGAGTGGAAATGTCGAGGACAGCCTGCACTGGGGGGACAGAGGGTGTTTAACCCAGCTCCTGAGCTCAGACCGCGGTCCCATCCCTTGTCTGAGGACAAGGCCTTTGGGTTGAGTCTGTCTCTCTCCTGCTCAGCTTCTCCAACACAAAGACATACAACAACATCGGTCACTCTGCTGCTCGGCACACTTTAATGAACATTTTTATTGTTTACAAATGGAAGTGAAGGATACAGTCAGTGGGATGGTGCATTTTCTCACCGAGTTGCGAGAGAAATTGAAAAGTTTCCCTCTAACCCCCCTGTGGGATAAGGATGGACAAACCAGCGCTACCGTTAGTCTGTTACCATAGCAACAGGCTGCTCCATCGCTGAAACACTGAACTAAAATGAGAAAATCCCGGATGGATTGAATAATGAGGGAATTTGATGGATGGATGGATTTGGCTTTAGCTGCTGCCTGAACTTAGTCTGGGTCACGGCATAAATTGCAGTGTTTGTGCAGCAACTGAGGAGCTGCAGCATGAAGCCCAATTCCCGGACAACGTAATGGAGAAACACAGACTGATACCCAATATCATTCATCCGGTACCATATAGTATACATCATTAACGTTGACCATAACAGGATGAAATTGGCCGAGATTACAAACAGTAAAATGATGGATTTTTTTCGGTTTCTCATTTCAGTATCAGACTGAGCGTCCCCATTAGTGTGAGCGCGGAGTCTCCTGCGGGCTCTGCTGGTCACTAAAATGTGTCTGACGGTGAGAACATTGAGCAGAAGAATCAGGAGAAATGGGACACACGGGGTTAGAATGTGGTGGAGGAACTCGATTGTGCCCCAGGCACTGGAGGATAGAACAGCGTCTGTTACATCACAAAACCAGGGGCGCTTCACCAGCCAATACCGAGCCGTGAGCATAAAATACCAGGAAATGTTCTTTACACAGCTCAGTACAGTCACTGATCCCAGAACCACAGCCGCCGTTTTCTCACTGCAATATTTACTTTTCAGCTTCTGGCAACAAATGGCCACAAACCGATCAAAGGTGAAAGTGATGGTGAACCATTCAGAGCAGTCAGTGGCTGCATAAAGCAGGACGGCGTGGATATTACACACGGGGACGTAGTCCATCAGGAAATAAAACTGTTGCTTATAAACAATGGGAATGTGTCTCAGGATCAGGTCGAGGATAACGACCAGGAGATCCGCCGCTGCCATGGCACCCAGGTAACGTCTGACACATGGAGACAATCCACAATCTTTATAAAGCAGGATGTTGGTGGTCACTATGTTAACTGTGAGGAAGGAAAACAAACCCATTACCATCAACCTGGAGGCAAAGCGACCCTTTTGATTGGGGACTCAGTGAGATTTTCAAATGTGTCCCTGGATTAAGGGATTTATTAAAATAATTGGAGCTGGAATAACAAATAGGAAGTTCTGAAATACTGACAAAAATGTGACATAAACCACAAGAAACTCTCCCTCCCCAAACACACAGAGACACATCCATAAGGACAGATGGTTTCTAGAACATTCCCATACACTCGATCACTCGAGTGCAGACACAGGTCACTCCTTCCCAGGTCCTCATACGGAGGGTGGAAACGTTGCTGTCCTGAAGGATTCTCTCCCAGTTTCCTGAAGACAAACGGAGTTTGGATCTTTTATACTTTGGTCTAAATTATGGTCGATCCTATGTCTTGAAGAAATGTAAACACAGTGAAAACGTATTCACCCCTTTAACTGGCTGAGGGGCCTTCGGAACAGTGTCTACTTCTCCCTGGAACGGGATCTCCTCCCTCGGGATCTTATTGTTTGTTCAATTCACTGACATCCGGCCGTTCACAAACAATGTCAGGGACTGAACGTTCCGGGGAATTTCAGTTTTGGAATGTTGGGGATAGACCGTTGCAGGGAATGTCAGTTATAGAATCTTGGGGACAGAACGTTCTGGGGAATGTCAGTTGTAGAATGTTGGGGACAGAATGTTCCAGGGAAAGTCAGTTATAGAATGTTAGGGACAGAACCCTCCGGGGAACTCCTTGACCTGTCCATCACCATTCCCCCCTATCCACTACACTAATATGATGGACTGTGCCTGGACACGCTGTAACATCAATGGAGTGAGAGACGGAGGGTCCAATCACAGGAATGGGAACTAAAGACATTGCCAGGTCAGCTGAAATGGTTAGATATACCACATTCTCAATCCACCTCACAGAACCAGCCCAGACAACGTAAACGCAGAAGATATATCGAATCATCATGGTTCACTGTGCAGACCAGGCCAGTGAACTGCTCAGTACAACTCAGCAATCTGTCCAGATTCATCCATTGCACTGGTCAATACAATCCGGGAATATGTCCAGATTTAAACACAGCACAGATCATATCAGGGCACTTATCTTGAAACGCAGACTAGACATCTGTCCAGTACGGGAAGATGAGATAGAGACAGAAATGCTGCAGATGCTGGAATCCAAATTGGAAAGGCAGGAAGCTGGGAGAATACAGCAAGCCAGACAGCATCAGAAGGTGGGGAAGTTAACGTTTCGGGTGTAACCGTGATAGAGACAGAAATGCTGCAAGAATCCTGAAGGAGGGCTGCACACAATAAAAAACAAATTATCCACCTGCTGATGCTATCTGCGTTGCAGTGTTCCTACAGCAAGTATTCAGCAGGGGTATCAGTGCAAACCACACCCGTGCATTGATCTATAAACCCGGACTAGATAACTGTCCAGCACGTGGAGCTGTGCAGACCACAGCAGGGCATTAATGTGTGAAAATGAAATAAACATCCATTCAGCATGGGGAGCGGCAGAGACTACATCAACCAGATAGTCTGACCAGCACAGCGAACTGTGCAGTGATCACTTGTGAATTAATCTGTAAACCAGGAACAGTTACCCTCCCGGCATGTAGGACTGTGTACACCACCTCAGTGCATTAATCTGTAAACCAGGAGCAGTTACACACCCAGCATGTAGGACTGTGTACCTCACCCCAGTGCATTGACCTGTAACCCAGCAGCAGTTACCCTCCCAGCATGTAGGACTGTGTACACCACCCTAGTGCTTTGATCTGTAAATCAGGAGCATTCACCCACCCATCATATAGGATTGTGTACCCCACCCCAGTGCATTGATCTATAAACCGTGAGTAGTTTCTCTCCCAGCATGGAGGACTGTGTAAACCACCCCAATGCATTGATATGTAAATCAGTAGCAGTTACTATCCCAGCATGTCGGATTGTGTACCCCACCCCACTGCATTGATCTGTAAATCCGGGGCAGTTATCTCCCAGGATGTCGGACTGTGTGCACCAGCGCAGTGCCTTAATCTGTAAACCTGGAGCATTTACCCTCCCAGCATGTAGGACTGTGTACTCCACCCGAGTGCATTGCTCTGCAAGCCAGGAGCAGTTTCCCTCCCAGCATGTAGGACTGTGTACACCACCCCAGTGCATTGATCCGTAAACCAGGAGTAGTTTCCCTCCCAGCATGTAGTACTGTGTACACTACCCCAGTGCATTGATCTGTAACACTGTGTTAGATCGCTGCCCTGCGTGGGGAAACCTGCAGCCGTGCTGGGAGTGACAGGTTGTGCAACTCCCACCCATTTCAGCTCCATATCTCCATTGTGCCATGACAAGGGGGTGCTGTGGGTGTGAGCATCACTGCCAAAGAGAGATGGCGGTGCAATCAGGTTAAGTATCACCACATGCGATGGGTTTGATGTATAGACAGAGAGGGGTAGACTGAGAGACAGTGTCATGGAAGGATGTGTTCCCAGATTTCAGAATGCTGAAATGTGGACACTTTAATAGCATCCTGTATCATGAGCCAGTCTTCCCAGGAACGATGGGTAAAAGGGATATTGGTGTGAGGTCAGATATGCATTCGTTTTGCATCTTTGTAACTGGAAGTGGTTTCAACAGAATCTATGACTCGTTGGGCTGAATCTAACAATAATTTGTCTCAATGACATTTTCACTGAGTGTGACAGAGGGTTTGTCTGCAAGAGGCTGAGCTAGTTTCCTGGTACTATTTATCGAACTCACCTCATTAACTACTCAGCCCACCCCATCGTGTCCCTCTCATTCAATGCCAGCCCGAAACTCCCACCCATCATGGCTGGAGGTACTCACCATCGCCCCGATACCCCTGGATATTCCGTGATCCCTGGCACTGGCGCCAGCTTTAAGAAGCCAATGGGCACATTGTTGAGCTTTCTCTGTTACGAGCTTCACTGCACAGTTTATCCTGAGCATGGCAGATATGGGGCAATTACACCATGGGCACGGAGGTCCTGGTGGATGGTCTAGTACAGAGGGGGACCATTCTCTTCCCAGAGGGGGCCGCACCACCAGACCCACCGAGCATGGTCTGACCTCCCCACCCAGCTCAGTGCAGTATCTGCGGTCTGAAGAAATGCCCAGTAATACAGGAAAAGCATCAATTACCTGCCCCGCTCTGTCAGGATAAGGGTCACTGTATTCTGTCTGCTCCCTCACACTCACTGTATATCTGTTATAGCACCGACCCCCGAACAAGGCTCATGCTCGACCACTCTCATTGCCGCATGCAGAACTTTCTCTCTCTCCCCTCTCTCTCTCCCTCTCTCTCTCTCTGCCCCTCTACCTCCCCTTCCCTCCACTACACCCTCCACACTAATAACACTGCATTGGTACAACACTGTGGACTGACTCCTTCCGGACACCTTACCATGACCCTGTCCACCACCTACACCAGCACGAACAGCAGGGCCACCCACTCGCACCCTCAGTCCCTCCCTCTCTTCCTCCCATTCCAGGAGAAAGTGCCTGGAATAGGACAGAAAGTGCCAAGCTGGGTTGTGGAGTGCTCGATATCTGTTCCCTCACACCCCCTTCCCCCGCCATGTGGGGAGGACCCTGGTAGGAGCCGGAGAGGACCGGGATGTCTCGTGTGGAGATTCTGAAACATCCACGTCCCACTGACCGAGTAAGGAGCAATGCTCACTGAAGGGTAATTCTCACTTTAAACCCACTGGCAGTTCTGTTTCCCCCCGGCACAACATGGAAACCCTGATCCTGATGTCAGTTCCCTTTTGTGTTGAGCTGGTACAAATGGAATCCCCTCGGTCTCGGTGGGCAGGGGAGTGGGCTCACAACAGATCGTCACCACCACCTCCCAGGATGGGAGCACGGTGACTCCCTCCTACTCCTCCCCCTGTAAACAGCTCAGATACGGAAACTAATGCGTGATAGTTACTGCTCTCCTCACTTGTCCTAACATCTTCAAAAATCTGTGCTCATATACACCCAGGACCCTCTCCTCCTGTACCCCCTTTTTAATGGTACAGCCTGTTTTATATTGTCGTTCATTGTCTTTCCGACGAAAGTGCATCACCTTACACAGCTCTGCATTGATCCACAACTGCCATACACCTGAACCCTACACCAACGTGTGATTGTCCTGTTAGATTTCCACACTGTCCTCTACAATTCTTCCAGGTTTGGTGCCATCAACAAACACTGAAGTTGTCATTGCATCACAGTCGCCATGAAACAACTGAAATCCTGCCACACTCACGACTGTGAGCAAGTGAAATACTGATATATTCCCACGGACGGAATCGAATAATGACGTGCTGTCAATGGAGCAACAAAAGTCCCGACACACACCAGACGGAGCAAATGAAATATTGACAAACAACAAAGCAAGAGAAATCCGGATAGGTCCCACTTATCGATATTCATCAGGGTATAATGTGATGAAGTTGAAAGCAAATACTGTACCTTTAAGAGAGGGTGAATGCTGTTCTGAACTGGGAGTTTACAAGCACCTGTGATATGAGAGGTTTGCAGACCCAGAAACAGTATATTGCTATAGAGGTGGAGTCAGGTAATAACAGTTAATAGAAAGGGGGGCTCAGAGTTGTGAAAAATTCATGTAAAGTATTCACTTTCAGATTTAAAAGTAAATTGATGTTTTTATTTAAACAGTGGAATTTGTAAGTTCTCTGTAACTCATATTTTAACACTTTACGAGGCGAATTGAGCATTTCTTTATGTTTAGTTTAAATCACCAGGTGAGCTCCATGCAGTGTCCGAACAATTGCTGTGTGTGTATCTGTGTGTATCTGTGTGGGGCAGGTTAGCAGTCTCAGTGGTGCTTAAAATGATGCAATGCCACTCTCTGTTGGCCACCACATGCCACTGCACAGCCATTGGCAGAACGTGAAATCCAACAGGGATACATTCAGAGAAGGGAGGGAGAAGGCAGCTGCTCACAGCACCATCCAAACTGATGCCTTATCCATGTACTGATCTAAATGCCCTTTAAATGTAAGTGTCCCTGCTTTCACCACTTCCTCTGGAGGTTCATTCCACTCCCAAACCAGCGTCTGGTTATCTCTAATTATCTCTAATGACTTTTGTAAACCTTTCTCCTCTGACCTTAAAATATCTCTCAGTCTTGAACCCTCGACTCTAGGGAAAAGTCATTGGCCCTTCAGCTTTTCTGGACCCCTTATGATGTTATAAACCTCCATAAAGTCAAACCCGCAATCTCATACTCCCTATTGAAAAAAAAGTCCCAGCCTACCCAGCCTCCCCTTATAGCTCTCTCCCTCCATTCCCAGGAAAATCGAGGTTAATCTCTTCTGAACCATCTCCAACTTGATAATATCAGGGTCAATAATATCAAAGTGAATAGCGAAGGTATTTTCTTAGGTTAGGGGAGACCAAAGCTCGAGGGCATAGTTTTAAAGTGAGTGGGGAAAAAATTACATGTGAGCTCAGGAGCAACGTTTTTACACAAAGGGTGGTGTGAATACAGAATGAGCTGGAAGGATGATCAGACTGAACACATTATTCCAGAAGTGGCGTCACGAATGTCCTGTACACCCTCAACATGACATCCAAATTTCGATATTGAAAAATCTGACCAATTAAGACAAGTGTGCTAAATATCTTCTTCACCACACTGTCTATATGAGATAAAAAATTGATATGAACTATATCTAACGGCCTAGGTTTCCTTTCAACAACACTGCCAAAGGCCTTACTTTTAATTGTTTGATTGCTCTTGTTTGATTTACCAAATCCAATACCTCACATTAATCCAAATTAAACTCCATCTGCCACCCCTCAGCGCAGTTAGTGATATTATTGCCTCCTCACTCACTCTCTTCAATTTTAAAATACCCTCACCCTCTGGCATTGATTTTCACAAAGACCCTGTGCTTGGTTTGCCTTGTGTGGTTAGGGGGAGGTGGGACAGATTGCAGACACAGTCAGTGGGGAGGAGAGGCTGGACGGGAATCAGCGGCCTGGTATCATTTCATGGTTTTAGGAAGAGGGCAGTCACACACGTTATTGGTGTTTTGTGGCCAGAAATTATGGTCTTTCTTTGTCTTTGGTGTTCAGTAAAAAATATCCACTTGACACCGTCATTGTGCAGAGTGTGTCTGCAGGATTTATTTCTTTAATATTGCAGACTGCAGACAATACCAGTTAACAATGCTTATGGTTTATCCCGATGGCCCAGTACGTGAACTCAACATCTGACAATTGAGACAAATACCTTGCATTCGTTTAAAAATGAAAAACATTTTGTGTAGTTCAGTAATGTTAACCAGATTTTAAGAAATCCCATACCGAGCTGAAAGCCTGCAAATCAACTGTGACCCAAAGTCTGGGAATAGGTTAGATCTTTTGGCATGGTTACTCGTGGCGCTGAGCCAGAACCCTGGATTTGATTCCAAATCCTAAACTTCTGTGGTAGTGTCCCTAGCTCTAGATCAAATGGTCTGGATTAAAGTCCTGCCTGTATGGAGATGAGTCAGCATGTCAGAACAGTCAGATGAACAGACACACAGAGGAATCATGTTGCAGCTTTACGGAGTATTGCTGAGTGGTGGTAGTGTCCCTATCTCCAGACACAAAGTTTCAGGTACAAATCTCACAGAGATGCTTCATAATACGTTTAGACAAATTCATGAAAATATTGTTAGAATTGAGTCTTGATGGCAAAGGAAGAAGTGTCTATTGAATTTCCGAATGTAGGCCCAAGGGAAGACTGACACACAGCCATTCGTGCTGGTTGAAATCACATTTCGCAACAGTAGAGGTTTATGAAATCATAACAGCCATGGATAGAGTGAATAGTCAGGGTTTCTTCCCAGGATAAGGGGTCGAAACGCAAAGGCCATTGGTTGAAAGAGAGAGGGGAAGGATTTGGAAGAGGCCTAAGCGGCACCATTTCACGCAGATGAATGAGCTATCAGAGGGAGTGGTGGAAGCTGGTCCAATTACAACATTTGAAAGGCATTTGGATGCTGACGGATCTGCTGAGTTGTTGCAGTAATTTCTGCATTTGTTAAAAAAATAAGGTTGCTTCATTTTAACAGGTACTTTGAATGCATAAACATTTAAACATTTTCATATGATGCAGGCACATATAAACACATGTCAAATTGACTATTTTCTGCTAAGGAAAAAGCAGCAACGATGTACCGACATGGAGCAGGGAATGTATTGTAGACATAGTTTGCACAACGTTCAAGGGAACCTCATATGGTCCAGTTTGGGCGAGGATGATATGATTGTGTGACTCAACTCATAGATGAAGAAAATGCAATCTGCCCGAGAAGGAGTGGCCTATACTGCACTCTCTCTCCCTCATTGTTTCTCATCACAGCAATGTGTGCAAGTTAAATAAAACATGTGCATGAATAGTCTGAATAGTTACAGACTGTTGCCCAAGATAAGGAGTCCAAAGTAAGAGGGCATAGTTTGAAGATAAGAGAGGAATAATTTAGAAAGGACATAAGGGGCAAATGTTTCATGTAGAGTGTGTTGTGTGTACAGAAGGTGCTGTCAGAAGAAGTGGCGAAGGCGGTACAATTTCACATTTAAGAAGTGTCTGAAAGACGAGGGATACTGGCCACATGCTAGCAAATGGGATTGGATCAGATTTGGTTATCTGGTCCGAGTGGACAAATTGGACTAACGGGTCTGTTTCCATGCTGCATGGCTCTCTGATTCTATAAGAGGGTTGAGAAGGAATTGTGAAACGACATTTCAAGTCAGAATTCACTTCACTGGAAGCTTATCGTCCTTCTATGTTCACATTGATTCAAGGCTGAGTTAGTTAAACACTTGACAGGGAATTGTGTCACGGATAATAGGATACAGACACGAAAGTAAGGCTGAGACCACAACCTGATCAGCTACAATCTTAATGCCGGGTGGAGAAGGGTCAAAGTGTCTAATGACCCACTCCTGCACTTTATTTCCATGTTTATGTGTTCCATTCAGCCCCTCAAACCTGCTAGACAGGAGCAGTTGGAGGCCACTTACGACTATCACCTGGTGAACAGAAACAGGGAAGACCATTCAGCCCCTCAGTATTGTCACACAAGGTTTGAGGTGATTTGGGAAATCTAATTTGAATACCCAGGCTAGGTATGAAAGAGACCCTTTATCTCTCTTTACAGAGCTTCCCCTCTCTGCAACTTGTGCTTCGTTTGTTTGTCATGTTCTAGACCCAGATTACAGCCCCCATACTTCACCCAGAGATGGTTCACATTGCTGACTGCAACATTCAATAACAGACCTTCCAGGAAAATAACATCCACTAATCTTCCAATAATAGAATGTGAGAATATTAGAAACAGAGCAGGACGCTCATCCCCCTCAAGCCTGCCTTGCTCTTCACTACGAGCATGGCTGATCTGCTCTAGTTCCGAAATCCTCTTCAATGTCCAAATCTTCATCGCCCTTAACTCTCTGTCAGGTCAAATCCATCTATACCTTCTTTAAATACTTTGTCATCTAGCTCTCCTAACATGATGGAAAAGCAAATTGCAGACATTCAATGCCCTCTGTTTGAAATAAGCACTCACTGCTCCTAAACCATGACCTATAGCTATGAACATATGATTGAACACAAAGTTTCAGATAACACTTACTGGTATCAAGGCAGTGCTTGACTGAGGATGAAATCAAGGAGTTTAAAAATTGGATTTGTTTGGGAATCAGCGTAAATACCCCACTGGGTGGAGTCATTCACAGCAAAATGGAAGGTGCTTGTGGTGTGTGGATGTCTATTATCTCGGTCCAGGGACATCTCTATGGGAGATCCACAGGTTCGCTTCCACTTCACAAACTTCTTCAGCTGCTTCGTCAATGTCATTCCCCCAACATAAGATCAGAAGAGTGGATGTTTCTTGAAGAGTATTCAATGTTCACAATAATGTGTACCCTGTCAGCTCCTGAAGCAGTCTGTGTGTCATGTGCAGCAAGACCTGGGCAACATTCAGGCTTGTGCTGTTTAAGTATATGTAGCATTCATGTAACAGTACTGGGAGATGCTGCTTAATTCCACACGGAACGGACGGACTCATTCAGCATCACGAGCTCACTTCACAGGAATATGAGGAAGCCATTCAGTTCATTGAAACTACTGAACAAGAAGGTGGATAGCCATTCCAGACCCTCCTGCCTATACACAGGAAGCAAGGAGTCCACTGTTGTGGACCAGCCAGAGCACCTTAAAAATATTTTGAGGTGGTAGTTTAAACTCAATATTATGTTATTCTAAAGGCAAATATAACAACTGGTTCAGATGTATTGCGATTGGTGAAACTATTCAATGTTAAGCAAATCAGTTTATTTGAGCACTATCACTTTGAGCACTTTGGCAAAAAGAATAAAAGCATGGACTACTTTCTAAATGGTGAGAAAATTAATAAAGCCAAAGCACAAAGGGATCTGGGAGTGCTAGTCGAGGATTCTCTAAAGGTAAACATGCAGGTTGAGTCTGTGATTAAGAAAGCGAATGCAATGTTGTCTCTTATCTCAAGAGGGTTGGAATATAAAAGCAGAGATGTACTACTAAGACTTTATAAAGCTCTGGTTAGGCCCCATTTGGAGTACTGTGTCCAGTTTTGGTCCCCACACCTCAGGAAGGACATACTGGCACTGGAACGTGTCCAGCGGAGATTCACACGGATGATCCCTGGAATGACAGGTCTAGCATATGAGGAACGGCTGAGGCTACTGGGATTGTATTCGTTGGAGTTTAGAAGATTAAGGGGAGATCTAATAGAGACGTACAAAATAATACATGGCTTTGAAAAGGTGGATGCTAGAAAATTGTTTCTGTTAGGCGAGGAGACTAGGACCCGTGGACACAGCCTTAGAATTAGAGGGGGTCATTTCAGAACAGAAATGCGGAGACATTTCTTCAGCCAGAGAGTGGTGGGCCTGTGGAATTCATTGCCACGGAGTGCAGTGGAAGCCGGGACGCTAAATGTCTTCAGGGCCGAGATTGATAGGTTCTTGTTGTCTAGAGGGATTAAGGGCTACGGGGAGAATGCGGGCAAGTGGAGCTTAAATGTGCATCATCCATGATTGAATGGCGGAGTGGACTCGATGGGCCGAATGGCCTTCCTTCCACTCCTATGTCTTATGGTCTTATCATTAAAATATAATCAAAGAAAGAGGAAATTACAACAACAACGTGATTCATTTTACTTAACAGAATAGTAGACAAAATCCTATTACTAACTAACTGTACCAATATAGACATATCTCATAAATACAACCACTTGGGGAAAAAAAAGTAAATTCTCACATACAGATCTGCAGGAGGAGGAAAAAAGAGCAGCATCCAGTAAAGAAAAAGGTCAGAGAGAGTAGCAGCCAGGAGATAGTCACTGAAGTCTGTAGAGACCCCAATAGTTTCTGATGCTATTGAGAAACCAAAACCTAGATATCCTAATCTATGAGAGCTGGCCACACCCACTCAGGCTGCATTAAAATAAACACAAGGCCTCCCTCGCTGTTTACTCGGAGGCCTTAACTAATCATGTTGGTAACGATCGTTGAATCTGTCTCTTAAAAGAAACCAGTACAAAATAACTTCTGAAAGCTACAGCATCATCACACTTGTCAGCACATCCAGTTAGTAAAAGAACCAGGGGTAACTCAGTCAAGCTCTTGGGCCTGTCCAATCGGACGAAGAAGAAGCAATTCAGCCCCTGGAATCCATTATACAGGAACAAGAGGAGGCCAATTCAGCCTCTTGAGTAACTTACACAGGATCAGGAGAAGGCCATTCTGGCCCTTGAGTCACTTACACAGAAAAAGGAGGAAGACATTCAGCCCTTTGAGTAACGAACAGAGGAACAGGAGGAGGCCATTCAGCCCCTTGAGTCATATATACAGGGACAGCAGGAGGCCATTCTGCCCCATGAGTCACTTACACAGGGACAGCAGGAGGAGACCATTCAGACCCTCAATGCTCTGACAGAGAGATAGAATGAGGTAATCAATGCTGATTCCTGATGAAACGTTTATTCCCGAAACATCGATTCTCCTGCCCCTCGTATGCTGCGTGACCTGCTGTGCTTTTCCAGCATCAAATGCCCGCCTCTGATTTCCAGCATCTGCAGTCCTTACTGTCTCCTAATTGATGCTCTAACATGATTAACAAGTGGAGCCGAGGCTGCACAGACAGACTGCTCCATGTTGTTCTAGGTGGCTCCGTTGTTTATGATACCCACGTGGGACTTTCACATGGCTATCTTGCAATGAAGAGGGAAGCGAAATACTTTGTGTGAAATCTCAAGAAGGACCATTTTGATTTCCGAGAAGACAGCATGGTGTTCTCTATGGATGGCAGAAGCTGGTGGGAATGCCTGCCTGTTTCACAAGGAAGGTATTGTGGCTGCTGTTGGGGATTGTCAACAACATGACGTTCAGGGCAGGGTCCCACACTGACTGCTTATTAATGTGGAGAGAGTTAATAAAGGTTTTGAAACAATTAGGAAAGCCATATTAGACTGATAAATGGACTCTCTAAGTTCACACACTGCTGATCTTGTTCATGTCGATCTTGTCTAGTGCATGTCCTGTGCAGTGTAACCTGTATGCCTTACGCTCTACATGTCTATTTTCACCCTACGATCTCTCTGGCCATGCTTACTATGATATGCCTCCACTACTCATAAATAAAGTGTTTCCATGTATTGATGTACGCAGAACAATAAATCAAATCAATCAAACCTGGGTAAGGTATGGAATTTCTCACTCAATCAATGTCTCTCCTGGAAATAATCTCTATTCTCTCATAGCTCTACATATTAAACACTCAGTTTCGTCCCTCTCATTTCATTGTACAAACACCTGTGTCTGTGTAAAGGAGATTATTCCTTACAAAGGATATCAAATCAGTAGACATTCCCCCAAATACTCTCTCGGCAAGGATTCATAATTGTAGGAACATGGCTTAATTAGATTCTTGAATCAGTAGACATAGAGAGCAGTAGACATAGTCTATATAGATTTCAGTAAGGCCTTTGATTAGTTTCACATGATAGGCTGCTCTGGAAGATTCTATTACACAGAATGCAATGGGAGCAGGCAAATCGGATACATAATTGGTTTGGTGTTAGGAAGGAGAGGGTAATAGTGGAAGGATGCTTGTAGGACTGAAAACCTGTACATTTTTAATTCATTCTCTGGATGAGGGCATTGCTGGATAGGCAGCATTTATTGCCCATCTTAATTGCCTACAGGGGACATAAGGGTCAAGCACATTGTTGTGGGTCGGGAGTAACATAGAGGCCAGACCAGGTAAGGATGGAAATTTCCTTACCTGAAGGATATTACTGAACTAGCGGAGAATCTCAGGCGTTAGTGCTTGGCCCATTACTGTTTGTTATCTCTTATCAATGATTGGAATGAATTTGTAACAAGCATGATGATTAAATTTACAGATGACACTAAAATATTCAGTATCGTGATGAAGGTTATCAAAAAAAAACAGCAAAACCCTGATCAAATGAGGAAGTGAGCCCAGAACTGGCAAATGTAGTTTAACATAGATAAGTGTGAGGTTTTGCATTTTGGAAAATCAAATCATGGTACGTGTTTCATGGTGAATGGGAGGACATTAAGGCGGGTAGTGGACAGAGAAACTTTGAAGTTCAGGTTCACGTTTCTCTGAAATTGGAGTCACAGGTGGACAGAAGACTTTTGGGACACTGGCCTTCATCAATCAGGGCATGACGTATAGAAGTTGGGAAGTTATGTTGCAGATATACAAGACTTAGGCGAGGCCACACTTGACAGAGGACATCAGTTTACGGTTAGATGGAAGGAGAAAAGGGAACCTGAGGGGCAAAGCTTTTTCACCGAGGCTGGTACGCAGATGGAAAGAGCTGCTAGTGGATGCGTTTGAGGGGGGTACATACATTAACAACATTTAAAATTCATTCGGACAAATATATGGATAGGAAAGGACTCAAAGGATATGGATAAAGTGCAAGGAAATGGGATGGACATTTACAACGTGGAGGTCGAACCCTCTGTTAATTAAAGCAAACACCCAGAAAAGCTCGCTTTGCCGCGCAATTTCTTATAATATGAGTGACAAAAATTCTGACATTCCACCACGTAAAGAAAAATAACAATTTAATTTCTTAACTTTAATAGTGATCACTAACAGCAACTATTCATAAATACAATACCCCCTTTCCTTAAATGCTGACAATTTGACTCCAACACATTGATAAGGTGTGTATTTGATAAGGCATTTGATTAGGTTCCCCATGGTAGGCTTATGCGGAAAGTCAGGAGGCATGGGATAGAGGGAAATTTGGCCAATTGGATAGAAAACTGGCTAAGCGGTCGAAGGCAGAGAGTGGTGGTAGATGGTAAATATTCAGCCTGGAGCCCAGTTACAAGTGGAGTTCCGCAGGGATCAGTTCTGGGTCCTCTGCTGTTTGTAATTTTTATTAATGACTTAGATGAGGGAGTCGAAGGGTGGGTCAGTAAATTTGCAGATGATACGAAGATAGGTGGAGTTGTGGACAGTGAGGAGGGCTGTTGTCGGCTGCAGAGGGACTTAGATATGATGCAGAGCTGGGCTGAGGAGTGGCAGATGGAGTTCAACCCTGCCAAGTGTGAGGTTGTCCATTTTAGAAGAACAAATAAGAATGCGGAATACAGGGTTAATGGTAGGGTTCTTGGTCAGGTGGAGGAACAGAGGGATCTTGGGGTCTATGTACATAGATCTTTGAAGGTTGCCACTCAGGCGGATAGAGTTTGTAAGAAGGCCTATGGTGTATTATCGTTCATTAGCAGAGGGATTGAATTCAAGAGTCGTGAAGTGATGTTGCAGCTGTACAGAACTTTGGTTAGGCCACATTTGGAGTACTGTGTGCTGTTCTGGTCGCCTCACTTTAGGAAAGATGTGGAGGCTTTGGAGAGGGTGCAGAGAAGATTTACCAGGATGTTGCCTGGAATGGAGAATAGATCATACGAGGATAGGTTGAGAGTTCTCGGCCTTTTCTCGTTGGAACGGCGAAGGATGAGGGGTGACATGATAGAGGTTTATAAGATGATCAGAGGTATAGATAGAGTAGGCAGTCAGAAACTTTTTCCCCCGGGTACAACAGAGTGTTACAAGGGGACATAAATTTAATTTGAAGGGTGGAAGGTATAGGGGAGATGTCAGGGGTGGGTTCTTTACCCAGAGAGTGGTGGGGGCATGGAATGCGCTGCCCGTGGGAGTGGTAGAGTCAGAATCATTGGCGACCTTTAAGCGGCATTTGGATAGGTACATGGATGGGTGCTTAATCTAGGTTAGAAGTTCGGCACAACATCGTGGGCCGAAGGGCCTGTCCTGTGCTGTATTGTTCTATGTTCTATGTTCAATGTTCTATGTTTCTATGTTCTAACATAAAAATAAATGCTGTTCCTATAACCGACTTATGAAAAATTCTCAAGACCACACAGTCTCTGTCTCCTCTGCTGTCTCACTCTTCCACCTGCTGATATCTTTTTTTTAATTGCAACTAGGTTTTACATGAAACGGTATCTTTGGTAGAGAGTGTTTTAGATGGCAAGTTACACTATTGCTCTACAGCAGTTGCTCTGCGGTCCAATAGCAGTTACACTCCGTCTAGTGTTCAAACTTCCAGATGCATATACTCCCCATGACAAATTAAATTCTCATAATTTGATTGGTTTCCACGTGTAAAAACAATGATATTCAAATTCCATTGGCTTCTGGTGTCCTGGGCATTATTTAAACTAATTGTTATTACATCAGCAACCAAAACCCCGGTATCCATTTACCAGCCAATTGTTACATTTGGAAAAACCTGGCAGCTCTGGCTATATATTATATTCAGCAAACCCCGTTCTATCTTAAAGTGACCATACATGCTTTCAGCTGCTTAATACCTCGCCCCTTCAGCGAAAAAAATGAAGCATCAGAATTAAACGATGGCTTCATTTCTTTTCCTGTAATTCTGAATCCCAAAACTACGAAAAGCAAAACTAATTAATCGAACTTATACCTTTCATATTAATTCTACACACATATGTAACATTGGTATATGTCAAGCGTGATCATTGAGCGGCATGATGGCACAGTGGTTCGTACTGCTGTCGCTCAGCACCAGCCGCAAAAGTTCAATCCCCACCTCAGGCGACTGGCTACATGACGTTTGCACATTCTCCCTGTGTCTGCTTGGGTTTCCTCCCGCAGTCCAAAAAAATTTGCAGGTGAGGTAAATTGGCCGTCGTGTTAGAGGCAGGGATAAATGTAGTGGGGTGGGTTGTGTTTCGGTGTGGACTTGTTGGGCCAAAGGGCATGTTTCCACACTGTAAGTGCTCTAATCTTATCTGCATGCTTTCCTTTAAGTCTGCGATAACACATCTGCTGTCACAATTTTACAGACCACAACATGTGTGTTTTGGCAGTTAAAAGTGGGTAACATAAGACTTCGAATGAAATATTCTCATACTTAATCTTTAAATATTTCAAAAAATGCAAAACGATTTGTCATATATTGGCAGGCCAGTACCAATCTCACTAATCCTTTTTCAATAGTGGAGCATTTTCTTTCCTGTGGGTGTTCGTTTTTTTTTACAGGTAGCCAATTGGCCATTCCATTCCATTATCATGCTCCTGCATCAATACATCTCCAACACCTATATCACTAGCAACAATCACAATTTTGAAGGGTTTCAAAATATTTGGTGTCGCTAAAACTGATGTGATGGTTAATGCTGCTTTTGAATTCTCAAATACCTGCTGGAACTGTTCTATACATCAAAGTTTTGTGTCCTTTTTTTTAGTAAATCCATCAATGGTTCCACGACGCGGCTGAAGTTTGAAACAAACTTCCAATGGAATCTACACAGTCCCAAAATATCTAAACTCTTCTTTCATTGAGGATGGTTTTGGAAATATCTCAAAGCCCTTCGTCTTTGTGTTCCATGAGGTGAACCTTCCATGTCCAATGAGATGTCCCAAGAACGTCACCTCTGCCTTCACAAATTCTGTTTTCTTTTCGTTTATTATCAGATTTCCTTCTTGTAATCGTTCAATGAGCTCTGCCAACTGTAACATGCTGAAGATCACTGCATCTAACAGATAAACTGCGCAACTTGTTAGTCTAGCCACAACTCGGTTCCCGAGTCTTTGGAATGTGGCTGGTGCGTTATTCATTCCAAAGAGCATCACTTTGAATTGGTGTAGCCCTTTTAAGGTTACAAACTTTCTCTGATAAAGTTGCCTGCCAATAACAATGCAGTATGTCCAACTTTGTGATGTGTGTGGCTTGTCAAACTTTAGGTATGTCGTCTTTGAATATTGGTATTGCATAGGAGTCTGATTTTGTTTTAGCGTTGACCTTCTGATAGTCCACAAAAAACCGCTGAGCCCCATCAGGTTTAGCAACTAACAGAATCAGCGTACTTCAATCACTCTGACTCGGTTCATTGATATCTTCGTTGAGCATCGCATCCACTTCCTTCTGGGCCTCGGTGGCTTTCTGAGGATTAAGCCTGCAGGAGTGTTGTTTATTAGAACAGCATTCTCTACTTCCAACCCATACGCAAAAGCGTAAGTCCTACCATCATGGTCCTGCAACTGTCCTCATACTGCTGCAATGCACAATGAATGAGCTCATTGTTCTTGCAACGGACAGGTCGCTATCCTATCCCAAACCTCAAGGACTTCCTTGTTATTCAAAGTATTTTGAGGCACATCAAACTCCATGACATCTGTATTGATTCCTCACTCTGCAAGGCAGTAACTAACAGCTGTTTCCCCAGTTCCCTGTCTCTATATTAGTAAGGTTACAACATATTCACATGACATACCTGCTACCATTTATTTTGTATCCAACATCTTTACCAGATAGTTTACCTGAATATATTTTTTTCTTCATTTGGAAGCGGGCACTAAACCTGGCTTTGAAGGGATTTCCTACCACTGGTGGCATGCCCACGGAAAAAAAAGTCAAATGTCATAGTTTCTACCTACCACTTGCTTCGATCTCTGTTTTGCCATCTGCAGGTGTTGTTTAGCTAACTGACATACTCTATTTGATCTCTCCCTCACCTCAGATACATAATCCAAGTGTGAGATCTCCGACTTCCGTCCTGTTAATTTCTCGTTAATTAATTCCAAAAGACCTTTCACTTCATATCCTAATATTAACTCAAATAGAGTAAACTGAATAGATTCATTTGGGGCATCTCTATGGCAAGCAATTTAATGGGACACCTTCATCCCAATCATTTGGCCAATCCTGACATCCTGTTCACTCGCATGAACTCTGATCATCTCTGGAAGGGAGTGTTTAAATTCGTCCAGCAGAATGAGCTGTCTCAGAGCCTTATATATCTTGTCTATTATTCAGGCCCACGCCCATCTATCAAAACTACTATGTTTAACTCTTTCAAACTCAACATAATTCTGAACTGGTTCCATCATTATGTTTCTGAACCTCTCCATCCATCTATTCAATTTTTCAAATGAAGTAACAAAGGCAACCGCATTTTACTTTACAAAATATGGCAATGTTTTAACATAGTTATATATATCAGTGTGTGTATCCCTACCTTCTATTTTAATCTCTATCATGTTAACTTGACTTTGCTGACTAATTTGCAACTTCTCAAGTGCAAATTCTCTCTTTCTTTTTCCTCTCTATCTCTCTCTTTCTATTTTACCTCTCTTTCTCTTTCTTCTCTCTTTCTTTTTGTCTCACTTTTTAATCTTCTAACTCCAGTTACTGCATTTGCAATCCTTTCTTTTTTCTAACTCTACTGCACTCACTGTCAGTTTCTCCGGTACACCAAAGTGCTTGACCAACGCCATTGCAATTTCAGATTTCCTTTTGGCCCTGGTTAAACCCAATTTTAATATATTTGCTAATTTTAAATATACGGCTTTCCTCTGTCTTTCTAAACTTTCTTGGCAAATTGGGAATCATTTTGAAACCCCAGAACCTCTTTAGCAATGTTAAGACGCATTTCTCTCAGTTTTCATTTAATCATCCACAAGTAACCCAAATTAAACATATTTTCTGACCTAAGTTTTAATTTAACGATCTCTGATGATAATTGCCAAGTGTTGGAATCTGCTGAGAACTTTTGGACCCCTAATCTGTTCACATCTGTCCAAATTCTGAATGACAAGCCTCCAAACTGATATAATATCGATGTCGAACCCCTCTGTTAATAAACACCAAACATCAAAAAAACTTACCCCACCTGTTAATCTGTTAAAACATAAGTGACAGAGAACTCCCAAATTCCACCATTGAAAGAAAAATAACAATATATTTTATGAACCCGAATAGTGAACACGAAACAACAACTATTCACAAGTACAATACCCCCTTTTCTTAACTGCTTACTATCTGACTACATCTCTGAAAAGAAATGCTGTTCCATTAACCAACTTATTAAACGTTACATTAACTTAATCTCAACACCGCAGTGTGTCTGTCTTCCCCACTGCCTTCAGTCTTCCAGCTGCTGATCTCCCTGGGTCACCTTCTTTCAGATTTTTTATACTGTAAGTAGGGTTTACATGACAAAAGTATATTTGCTAGAACTTTTTTTCCTAATTTGAGACCAACATGTTAGCTGGCCAGTGAGCTTTCCCACTAATTTTGAAAATACCCAATTTATATACTTCCCATGACACATTAATTCTCATAGTTTCCTTGGGTTCCAGGCATTAAGACAATAAACTTCAGCTTCCAGTGGTTACTGGTATCCTGGGCATGATCAAAATTAATTGGTTACATTCGAAAGTAAGTTTTGACATCGCAAGTAAGAGTCGTAGTACTCTCTTTAATGGATGTGATAGACTGGGGGCATTCTTCTTTCTGGCCAGGTATATGAGAGATCTACCTCGTTTATCAGCATACTCAAAAAAAATCACTGCTTCGCAAAGGAGATTTCCCTTTTTGCTGTCTGCGTGAGCCCAGCATTCAAAGTAGCCCTGAGGGCTGTAATCTGCTGCAACTTGGTTACAGAAGGTCTGGCAAGGGATGCTGTTTCAGCTGCATTCAGGCAAGCCTTGAGAATATGCAGCTGCACTGCCTTCTGCCGCTTCTGGGACGCCGAGTAAGAAATAATCAAATTCTTCACATAGGCATTGACAGTCTCCCAGAGCACCGATGGATTACTAGCCGCACCCAAATTAATGTCCCAAAAATTTTTAAATACCCCGAAAAATATTCAATAAACTTGGTCTCCTTCAGGAAGAAAGGGGCCATGCGCCAGTGTCGTGAGCCTGTCCCATCACCACCGACCTTAACCTTCATGTGTACTGCTGCATGATCAGAAATGGCTGTCTTCACAATTCTGCAGGACAGCACAGAATTTGAAAAGTTCAACAACGTAAAAAATGCCAATCCTCGAGAAGCACTTACTAGGCTGAGAGACGAAGGTGAGATCACTCTCCTCAGAGTGGGGACAATTCCACACGCACACCAACCCCAGCTCCCTGTTCAGGTCGACCAACTGCATGGATTGCTGTGACATACCCACAAGACCCCGAGGCATCCTGTCCACTTCGGTGTTAATAAGTCGGATAAAGTCTCCCACTATTACTGCATGACGTGCCCCAAAGGCCAGCAACCCGGAAAGGGCATCTGTTAAAAATTAGAGGAAATGTGCCAGTGGCAGCATACGTTCATATTCCCATACATATCTCCAAGTATTAAAGCTTTAAGACTTATAAACCACCCATATTCATCCTTAATTTTGTCTCACGGTTGAAATGGAAGATACCTCTTGATGAGTTAGTAACACATCTGTTTTTTGAATTAAAGGATAAGAAAACATCACACGTCTGAACACTCAGAGCGGTGAGGAGAGAAGGTGGAGTGAAGCAAGGGCTGCCGGGACGGCAAGGGTTTATTTATATTTGGGCAATGTCTAAACCCGAGATACTACACGTGTAGTATCACCCTCCCGCCCCCATCCGCGAATCGGAAGGAGAAGACTCAGTAAACCATGGCTTTTATTTTTTTCTTTATCTTGCTTTTTCTTATATTTAAGAGCATTGTTTGGGTTTAGTTAGTTCATATAAAGCTAAGCTTACAGTTCCAGGCGACCTCAGTCGTGGGGCATGTGCATCTTGCTTGATGTGGGAGCTTAGGATCATTCCTGGAGAAGGGCTGATGCCCGAAACGTTGAATCTCCTGCTCCTAGGATGCTGCCTGACCTGCTGCGCTTTTCCAGGAACACACTTTCAGTTCAGAGCTTAGGAAAATGTCTGACATTCCTGACTCTTTCACTTGCAAGAAGCATGTCCAGCTGCAGCTCTCGTTTGACCACATGACGGCTCTTGAGCTGCGGATGGACTCATTGTGGAGCATCCGCGAGGCTGAGGAGGTAGTGGATAGCATCTTTAGTGAACTGGTCACACCGCAGACTAGACAGTGAGATAGTGAATGGGTGACCAAAACACAGAAAAACAGTAGGAAGGCAGTGTAGGTGTCCCCTGCGGTCATCTTCCTCCAAAACAGGTATACCGTTTTGGATACTGTTGTGGAGGTGCGATTCGGAGATGCCGGTGTTGGACTGTGGTGTACAAAGTTACACGTGATTTACACATGAAAGAAGTGAAACTATCACTGTATTCTAATAGATGAAAGGCTTAACAGAAAATCAATTCTTCAATGTCTAATTTCAGTGACATCACACTGCAAATATTTGCTATAAATTCTGTGTTATGATCGAACCATCCACAATCACCCGATGAAGGACCGTCGCTCCGAAATCTAGTGTGCTTCCAATTAAACCTATTGGACGATAATCTGGTGTTGTGTGATTTTTAACGTTGTGGAGGTGGCTCACCAGGAGAGGGAAGCAGTTGTCAAGAGCATGGCACCGTGTCGGGCACTGCTGTTCAGAAGGGCGGGAAAAAGACTCGTAGGACCATAGTCAGAGGGGATTCTATTGTGAGGGGAGTAGGGTAGGCGGTTCCGTGGCCGAAAAAGGAACTCCCGGATGGTATGTTGCCTCAGAGGTGCTCGTGTCAGGGATGACACCGATTGACTGCAGACTATTCTAAAAGTGGAGGTTGAACAGCCAGTTGTTTTGGTGCATCTATGCACCAACGACATAAGTAGAAAGCGAGATGAGGTCCTGAAAGAAGAACTCAGGGAGCTAGGAGAGAAGTTAAAAAGAAGGTCCTCAAAGGTAGTGATCTCGGGATTACTATCAATGACACGTACAAGCCATCTTAGAATTTAAAAAAAGGCAGGATGAATATGTGGCTTGAAAGATGCTTTAGGAGGGAGGGGGTCAGATGTTTTGGACATTGGGATCAGTTCTGAGGAACTATTACAAAAGGGACGGTCTACATCTGAACCAGAATGGAACGAATGTCCTTGGGCGAGTTTTTGCTACTGCTTTGGGGAGTTTTTAAACTAATGTGGCAGGGGGCTGGGACCTCGACGAGACAATACGTAGGCAGTGATGTGGAGACTGGAGACTGATAGAATTATGAAGACAGCATACATAAAGGGAAGTGCAGGCTGAGAGCAGATGAGCGCAAAAACAAATGGTGGCCTGAAATGCACCTACTTTAACGCAAGGAGTATGGTGTGTAAGGCTGATGAACTTAGGGCTTGGATTGGCGCCTGGGTGTATGATATTATTGCAATCACAGAGACTTGGCTGAAGGAAGAGCGTGATAATTGGCAATTAAATGTTTCAAGATATAGAAGCTTCAGACAGGATAGGGAGAGACTTAAAAGAGGCTGTGGAGTTGCATTGCCTGCCAAGGGACTATGTCACAGCTGTGCTAAAGGAGCACACTATGGAGGTCTTGGTTAGTGAGGCATTGTTGGTAGAGCTGAGAAATAAGAAGGGTGCAGTTACACTGTTGGGTCTGTCTTAAAAACCTCCCAAACGTGAGCGTGTGTTAGAAGAACAAATAGGTAAACAGATTCTGAAAATATGTAGAGGCAATGGGGTAGTGGTTATGGGAGATTTTAATTTTCCCAAAATTGATATGAATACACTTAACGTCAGAGGTGTGGATGGGGTAGAATTTGTAAGAAGCGTCTGGAAGAGTTTTCTCGAGCATTATGTTAATAGTCCAATGAGGGAAAGGGCCATATTGGACGTGGTACTGGGGAACGAGCAGTATGTCAATAATCCAATGAGGGAAAGGGCCATATTGGACCTGGTACTGGGGAACATGTTGCAGAAAGTGCGGTGTGAGATTTTTTGGGCACAGTGACCACAATTCTGTAAGCTTCAGAATAATCGTAGATAAAGATGAGAATGGTCTTAAGGGAAGATTACTAAACTGGGCCAAGGCCAATTATATCAAAATTAGGCAGGAGCTCGAAAATGTGGATTGGACACAACTATGTGAAGGGAAGTCCACATTTGAGATGTGGGAGGCTTTCAAAGATAGGTTAAAGATAGTGCAGGATAGGCATGTCTGTTGAAGTCAAAGGATAGGAAGGGCAAGATTCATGAACCGTGGATGAAAGGAGAAATTGTATGACGAGCCAAGAGGAAAAGGCAAGCATACATAAGGTCTATGCAGCTAACAACAGAACGGGCCTGGGCAAACGCGGACCAACATGGTGACGCAGTGGATATGACTTCAGTCTTACAGCACCAGGATTCCAGGTTCGGTCCTAGCCGTGGGCAGCTGTCTGTGTGCAGTTGGTACATTCTCCCCTTGTCTGCGTGGGTTTCCTCAGGGTGATCCGGTTTCCTCTCACGGTCTAACGATGTGCAGGTTAGATGACTTGGTCATGCTAAATTTCCCAAAGTGTTAGGTGCATGAGTCAGAGGGAAATGTGTCTGGGTGGGTTACTCTTCACAGGGTCGGTGTGGACTTGTTGGGTTGAAGGCTCTGTTTCCACGCTGCAGGGCATCAAATCTCAAGAATATAGCAGGAGTAGGGCCATTCTTAAACGAGGAATCAAGCGGGCTAAAACGGGTCATGAAATAGTTTTAGTGAGCAGAATTAAGGAGAATTTTATTCTTGTTTAAGAAGCAAGCGAGTAGGTAGTGAAAGGATTGGTCCACTAAAGGATAACGAAGGAAGGCTATGTTGAACCTGACAATATGGGTGAGATTCTGAATGATTACTTTGCATCAGTGATCACTGAGGACAGGGACATGATGAATCTTGAGATTAGAGATAGACGATTAGTCTGGATCCTGTTAACGTAAGTATGGGAGGTGTGTTGGCTAGGCTAGAGGTTATTAAGGTGGACAAAACCCCAGGACCCGATGGGTTCTATCCCAGGTTGCTGAGGGACATGAGAGTGGAAATAGCTGGGGTCCAGTCAGATATCTTTGTGGCATCCTTAAATACGAGTGAGATGCCGGAAGACTGGAGAGTTGCTCATGTAGTCCCGCTGTACAAGAATGGCAGTAGGGATACTTCGGGTAACCACAGACGAGTAAGCCTGATATCGGTGGTGGGAAAGTTGCTGGAGAAGTTACTGAGGGATAGGATCTATTTATATTTTGAAAAAAATGGGCTTATCAGTGAAGCCAACATGGATTTGTGTGGAGGAGATTGTCCCTTACCAATGTAATACAGTTTTTCGTGGAAGTGACCAAGTTGATAGATGAATTTAGTAAGGCGTTTGATAAGTTTCCTCGTGGTTGACTAATGGAGAAAGTGAAGTCATATGGAGTGCAAGGTGATCTTGCTCGGTGGATAAACAACTGGTTGAGCAACAGGAGACAGAGAGTGATAGTTGAAGGGAGTTTCTTGAAATGGAGAAAGGTGACCGGTGGTGTTTCACAAGGGTCAGTATTAGTGCTACTGTTGTTTGTAATCTACGTAAATAATCTGGAAGAGGGCACTGTTGAAATGATCAGCAAGTTTGCAAATGACACAAAGATTGATGGAGCAGCAGAAAGCGTAAGGGACTGTCATAGAATACAGGAGGATATCGATAGACTGGAGAGCTGGGCCGAAAAGTGGCAGATGGAATTCAATCCAGACAAATGTGAGGTGATACATTTAGGCAAGACTAATTCTCGAGCGAATTATACAATGAACGAAAGAGCCTTGGGAAAAGTTGATGGGCAGTGAGATCTGGGAGTGCAGGTCCATTGTACCCTGAAGGTTGCTGCTTAGGTGAACAGAGTGGCCAAGAAGGCATATAGTATGCTTGCCTTCATTGGACGGTGTATTGAATATAATAGCTGGCAAATCATGTTAACATTGTACAAGACGTTGTTTCGGTCACATTTAGAATACTGTGTACAATTCTGGTCGCTACATTACGAAAAGGATGTGGACACTTTGGAGAGGGTGCAGAAAAGGTTTATGAGGATGGTTCTTGGTATGGAAGCTGCTAGGTATGAAGAAAGGTTGAGTAGGTTAGGTTTATTTTCATTAGAAAAAAAGAGATTGGGGGGGGGGGGACCTGATTGAAGTTGATAAAATCATAAAGGGTATAGACAGGGTGGATAGAGACAATTTTTTTTCCCAGGAAGTATTCAATAACGAGAAGTCAGGCTTTGAAGGTGAGAGGTGGAAAGTTTAAGGAGGATACACATGGCAAGTACTTCACACAGAGGTTAGTGGGCATTCGGAACGCGTTGTCAGCAGAGGTGGTAGAGGCAGGCATGGTAGATTCATTGAACAACACTTTTGGATCAGCTCAGGCTTGGCGGGCTGAAGGTCCTATTCCTGGGCTGTAAACTTTCTTTGCTCTTTGTTCTTCTTTGTACTCTCTGTTGTAACTTGAAGGGCTCCTTACTGGTTAGAAGTGTTTCTCGCAGCAAGGCGACATCACCAATCTTTATTCTCAGACTTGAAAACAGCTTTTTACTGTTAATTTGTGAATGACTGCCCTTAGCATTCCAGGTGCATGATTTAAATGAAAAGTTAGCTGTAGCCATCTGAAATAGTAAATGACCCCCTGAGAAGAAAAACCCAACTCATAGCTTGCCGAGGGAAAGCAGCAAACAGTATGGATAAATTTAAAAATACAACTTCCAAAACTTCCAGTTCAAAACTTCAAACACTTCTACAACAGACCAACATCTAACACAAATGAAAGTAGACTTTGCCCCCTTGCCCACAGAGGGGTCTCATACTATCCACTAACTCATTCATGGTTCCTTCCAACTAATGCTGTGCCCCAGACCCACACAGCATCTGAAAACAAGAAAATTAAAAGTGGGTACTCAACCCGTCCTATCCATGCTTTAAGCCTCGGTGCTCCAGGTTAACAAAAAACAAAAAACCCAGCCCACTTTGCCCAACCACACCCCCATCCCATCGCAAGGGAGTGAAATAGTCCATCCATTATGAGGTCCAGGAAGCCCTTTCCCTTTAGTGGTGAGTCAAAATTAAACACGGACGCTCCATGATTAAAATGTAATATTGCTGGATATCTTACAGAGTACTGGATATTCAAGTCCCTCAGCCGCCTTCTTAGCACATCAAAGGCCTTCCTTTTGCCTATCACGATCACAGAATAGTCTTGGAAAAACATAATACTCAATCTCTTCTGTATGAGAGCTTGTGGTTCCTTCCACAGTACTCGTGAAGCTTCCAACACCGTTTGCTTATCTCTGTAACTGCTAGTTTTACACGAGGACTGGGTGGGGGCGCTGATCCATTTCCGGCCTGTGCACTGCGATGGTGGGCCCATTCACCAGAACCCTGCCCGACCCGACTCCCAGCTTCAAAAACTGAAGGAGCTATTGCTCCAAGAAGCTGACCCACTGGAATCCCTCTTCCTGTCCCTGCAGCCCAACCAGGCAGATGTTCTTCCGACAGCCTTGACTTTCGAGGTCATTGACCTGCTCTTTCAAAGCCTGGACCTGCTGTTCCAAGGCCTGGACCTGACACACCAAGCTTCCACCATGGTTTCAGAGGCTGCAGTCCATTGCTCCACCTCCATGATGTGCTGCCTGAGAGGCTGGATCTCCTGGTCATGCTTCTGCAACATGACTGAGATCAGTTCAAGCCTGGCACAGGTCTCCTACATCGCTGAATCGATCTTCGCTCAGAGTTTCACCAACTCCAAGGCCAGGCTGTTGAGTCCCTGCAAGCACTCGCTGAGGTCGATGATGCGGCCGCAGACGTGTCCCTTGCTGCAGGTGAGTGCCCTGCTGCTTGCAATCCTCGCAGTCCTTTCCCTTTAGTCATTTTTCTAACAATTTTAAAGTCACGCACAACAATTCTGGGCATCAAAAAGTAATGATTTCGAACAAAATGGGTCATAAAGGGAGAGTGAGTTCCCCACTTTATCTGGGTTCTTGTGCAGAGCTCAGCAAAGCAGACCTACGGAATTGCCTCCATCTTGAATCCCCCCAACCGTATGCCTTCTTAACAACCTTATCAAGCTGGGTGGCAGCTTTCAGGGATCTATGCACACAGATAGCGAAAGCTCTTTGCTCATCCTCATGACCATGAATCATCCCATTAGCCCTGTGCTCTTTATTCCTGTTGCTCCTTCTGAGGTGCATCATTTCCCACTTTTATACATTAAACTCCATTTGTAAACTCTCAGCCCAGCTGTGCACCTTATCTATGTCCCTGTGTAACCTGCAACATCTTTCGGCACTATCCACAACTCCAACAACCTGAACATTTACTAAGCCATCCTCCTACGCCCTCATCTAGGTCATTTAAAAAAAGACAAACAGCAGTGTCCCTAAATCAGATCCTTGCAGTACAGCACGTGTAATTGAACTCCAGGAAGAACATTTCCCATCAACCCCCACCCTCTGTCTTCTTTAAACTCGCTCATTGTTGATCCAAAGCGCTAAATCGCCCTCAATCCCATGCCTCTGCATTTTGTGCAACAGCCTACCGTGGCGGAAGCTTATCAAATGCCTTACTGAAATTAATATACACCACATCAGCCACTATGCCTTCATCCACCTCACCTTCTCAAAGAACTCAATATAGTTTGTGAGGCACAACCTAGAGGTCACAAAACCTTGTTGACTGTCCCCAATCAACTTATTCCTCTTGAGACTTTGATAAGTAATATCCCTTGTAATCTTGCCCAATACCCTACCCACAACCGAAGTAAGGCTCACTGGACCATCATTTCCAGGGTTGAATCTACTCCCCTTCTTGAACAAGGGGACAACATTTACTCTCCTACAGTCTTATGGCACTACTGCTGTTCCATCCTAGTCATTGGGTCAAAATCCCGAAATCCCCACCTTACAGGCATACTGGGTCAACCCACAGCAAGTGGACTGCAGTGATTGAAGAAGGCAGCTCACCACCACCTTCTCAAAGGCAAATCGGGATGGGCTATTAGTGCTGGACAGCCAGCGATGTCTAAGTCCCACAAATGTACTTTAAAAATCTCCTGGACCAGGACGGTATGGAGTCAGATGAAGGAACCGGAGTTTGTTACCGTAACAGAAGGCAGTGACGCCCATGCTCCCAATATTTAAATAACAAATGTAGTGAGGCAATGGCTCACCGCTGAAACTCAGTAGGTTAACACGGTGACCCATGAGTAACACTGCCAGAAGCAAGGAGGGAGACAGTAAATGAACAAGTTCACTGATGCAGTTCGTAGTGGTTTGCAGAGTGAAAACCTGGATTTAGAGTGTCAACAAGAGCAATAGTTGTTGCAAGAAGTGAAGACTATATGAACGAACAGTAATGCAGTCATAACTGGTTTATAGAAAAACCTATCTGGATGGTGAGACTTACCAGGGACACCAACGATAGACAGCATAGGATTATAAATATTTTGTATAATGCAAAGAGCATAATAGATCCGCCATGATAATGACACCCCATCGTAATATGTAGAAAGAAACCAAAAATCATAGGATAAACTCCTGTCCATTGTTGGAACATTCCAGTCTAATGTTTCCAGATTATGATCTCTCCTTCCTCTCTATCTGGAACTGCTGATCCCTGTTACTGCTTTCAGTGTTGCTCCCGCCCATACTATGGGATAACACATTGAATGGAGCCATTTATCATTAAAAGATGGGAACTCTGCACTGGGATAGTTAGAATCCATGGAGAGTGAAATTAATCATAGTCACCGAACAAACAGACTCAGTTAACCCCTTCCTTAAATAACTTTTCATATCAGAACAAAAGTCAGCATTTACTCAGTCTGGATGGAATGGATGAGAATTACTGACAGATGGACCATAAATCTTTCAATCCATTTAATCATTTTTCCTTGCATATGGGAGTATTGCTGGAGCACTGCAGGGTTGTATATGTCCCACCCTTTTTTTAATAAAAGGAGACAGGGATAAAACAACAAAGCAGCTACAAAAAATGACTGGTGGGGAAATTTCTAGTGATACTTATTGCCAAATAACATTGCGTGAGACTATTCCTGGATAAAAGTGCACAGTTATCATGTCGTTGTATAACTTTGGGAAAAAGCACTTGGGACTGCTACTCCGGAATGGGGAAAGCAATTCTCTCCAAATATGCCTATTACAGAGGGATAGGAGGACGCCATTCAGCCCACACTAGCCTGTTCCCACTTGAAGAGGTGGAAAGATGCAAAAGGCACGATTCAAAACAGAGAGAAGTGTTACTGCAGCTGTAAGAGGTATTACTGAGAGAGCACCTGCAGTACATTGTGTTGTTTGTGTCTCTGTAACTGCGAATGGAGGGACCTTCATTCAATCCATGGATTGCTGTGTCCTTTAATGTCTTGGGACTGTTACATTGGGACAGGAGGAGGCCCTTCAGCCTCTGAAGCTTGTTACAGAGAAACTGAAGGAGGCCCTTCACTCTCTCGAATCTGTTACACAGGGATAGGTGGAGGCCTTTCAGCCTCTCGAACCTTTTGCAGAGGGACAGGTGAGAATCTGACACCTGAATACATGCTGAGGCGACCAGTTGTAGGCAGGGGCAACCATTTAACAGATGCTCTTCAAAACCGACGTGACAACAAGATGGCTTCTAGGCTGCAAACTGACAATACTACTAAAGCCACAGGAAATGGCTTTAAGATACTAACTGCTTATTCTGTATAAGTGACTAATCACAGTCAGCTTCAGTAGTGTTCAGCAGACCATGTGCCCTTCAAAGCATAGAAATTACTCAACTAGATAAGACAGTTTTAGCCAGCCTTTGGATGCAGGTGCACTGGCTCGTTAGTGATACAAGGGGTGGCCTGAGTGTTGTGAAATATCATTGGACCAAGGAACTGTCAAATAAAGCAGTATCGTGTATTGATTGGTAATTGTCTGAATGTACTATTCGATGATGGCCTCTTCCCTTCTTTAAGAAAAGTACAAAAAAGTCTTTGTTTTCATCTTTGTGCAAAGTTACATGAAGGAACACGGAACCGTATAACCTCTGTGTTTCTGTACGTTCTGTACTCGGTCTTTTGAAAAATAAAGAATGAAGTCTTAAGACCCAGACCAGTTAAGAGCGTTTATTGACCGATTCCGGAACGGAGAGGCATTGTGGGGGGTCCAGATCATCAACTGTTGTCGTGACCCGGATTCGGTATGGACGGATTGTGGACAATGTATAAGAGCCTTCAGTCCTCCACTATTGAATGCAGACAAATTGGCCGGCCATGCGTGAGTAGTTTCTCCATTTGGTTTTCCACATCATTCAAACGTGGTTGACTTGACCCCTCGCTCTCTATCGTCCAGGTCCAGCCCAAAAATGTCCTGATAAGACTACATTATGAAATGAAAAGAAGAAAGAGTCAGGGACACCAGGGAGTTGTCCACAAATTTGGCAAACCAGACCAGTATCGACTGGTTCATGCTTTTTCTCTCTCGCTGTTCCTTCATGAAGACAGTCAGAACCTATTTGTCTTTACTTTTAATAGCCAGCAGTTGATGTGTACTCGACTACCTCAGGGCTTCATACATTCTCCGACCCTTTTCTTTCAGGCTTTACAGAAACAATTGCGGTCTTTCACCCTCACAGGTATGTCTGCACTGATCCAATATGGAGACGAGCTCCTTGTTGGCAGGCTAGGCGAAGAATCTGATCACTCCGATGTTGTCCTCCTCCTCAACTATCTGAAACGCCTGGGCTATGTTGTCTCTCCTGTAAAGTCTCAATTGTATAACGCCAGGTATAGTTTGTAGGTTTCAAACTGTCAGCTGTTTCACGCTCCCTTGATCAGAGCAATAGTACTCCTATCGTCAACTTCCCGGCCCCAATAACGGTGAAACAGGTTCGCCTGTGACTGGGCAGGGGTTGAATTCTGCCAGCAATGGATTCGTAACGCTGCCCACCTCGTTCAGATGTGACCATCTTTACTTCCTATGAAGGTACCTTCGAGTTCTCCACAGAGGCAAAGTAAGCCTTCAACGAATTTTAACATGCCTTGTCACAAGCTCCAGCTTTGGGAAGGCCCCTCTATGACAGACCTTTCCAACTTTATTGCACTATTCTGGATGACTGTGCTTCCTCAGTTCTCACTCAAACACATGGAGATCGCCACTACCCGGTTGCCTATTTCTCTACTAAACTTGACTCTGTTGCCTTAGGACATCCCTGTTGTACTCAGAACCTTCCCGCTATTTATCTCAGATTACAGTACACAGAAAACCTTACACTTCAGCAGGATATTGTCGTCTACAGTTCTCATGTGGTGATCACCCAGTTGAGACAATTACAAACTCCACATTTGACTGCTGCTTGCCAAAACACAGTACCTACTCAACAACCTCCGGCTTAAGCAATAACTAAGGTATTGTACTTAGGTATTGTACACTATTAATCCCACCGATTTCCTTGCACATCCCCTATCACCCTTATCCACTTTAGGTGATGACTGAATTCTCCTCATGAATGAGGACATCCAAATTTGTCCAGATCTTTCCCATGTCCCTATACCAGACACCGGCGTCAATATGTTCACTGATGGTAGTTCTTCTACTGACCATACAGGTACTCACTTCTCATGCGACACAATAATTAATGACCGCTGTTATTCCTGGAATCAGCTTCTTTTTAGATTCCCTTTTCTGTCCAACAAGCTGAACTTTTTGACCTGGTCCGTGCCTGCGTCTTTGGGACGGGCCTTCGTGTTAACATTTACACTGATTCCTGATAAACTTTCAGAGTTGTGAATAGTTTTGCTCAACTCTGGAAAAAATGCTTTTGACCTCTTCAGGTACTCACATGCCACAAGCCAATCCCCTATCGCTTTTGGTAACCGTGCTGTTGATGAGGCCACAACAGCAGCCTCTCATGGCCATCTTATGATTGTGCCAAAAATTATTATACCAGATATAAGCACTGAAAAGGGTGAGTCGATCTCTGACAAACTAATGACAACTTTTAAAGATGTTTAAAGACTTAACTGAGTTGCAAAGATGTCAACACTATAAGTATGCTTTGGTCATTGTTGATTTTTTTTTTCTAGATGGGTTGAAGCTTACCCCATTTCCAATGCTGCTGCTAAAACTGTTGTAAATAATATAGTCAAGGAGATTATGACCTCTCAGTTTGGGATCTGCCAACAATTTCATTGTGCTTATTACACACAGGCGGCAGGGCTCGTGGAGCATGGTCACCAAACTCTGAAAACTAAATTGGCTTCTGAGACAAGACTTTCCGGGGTTAGGTTTTGTGCCTCGCGCATTGTTCCACCTACGATGCACTGCTGTGGGGAAACTCGCTTGTCCTCGGCCGAAATCATCCAGGGTCGAGCTGTCCTCTCGCTTTGGAATGATGCCTCCTTCCCTATTCCTTTCAAACAGATGACTGTGGATATGTCCTCCTGTGTTATTCCTTTGACCAAAGTTTTGTGAGGTCTTCGCTCCCAGGTCTGTGCTGCTCATGAGATACTCCCCTCCCTCAACAATGTTCCAACTGTTGAAACAGGCTCTTTCGTTCTCATCAAGAATTGGACAAGCCTTGGCCTCCACGCTAAATGGCAAGGGCCCTTCCAGGTTCTCCTCAGCACACTGACTGCTGTAAAGGTCGCCGGGCATTCCGCCTGGGTTCACCTTCTTCATTCCAAGGTCATTCGGTGTGCCCCTTCCGGGGCGGGGGTGGGTGATGGGAGGACGATGGAGATGGAAACGATGGGGAACTGAGGAGGAACCGGAATCAGTTGGTAACAAAACAGACTACTAAGATGCATCTGCATGTTTCGAATCGTAATTCTTCATCTGCTTTACATATCCTAATCCTTGATCCAGTACGACCATTATGTTGAAGATCGAACTTAGCCTGTCATGTGGACTCATTGTCGTCAGCATTAGTGTTCAACAAGGAAATGTTTACCCGCGTGTTCCTGAGAAACCAGAAACTGTTTACCGTTTATGACGAAAAGATGTCCTTATGTGCCGAGAGACTGATTCACTAGATGCATGGAATGTAACCAAGAATGACTACCACAATGATTAACTGCTCCAATAAGGTTGGACAGTTCATTTACGGAACAAGTCTCAATGGTCTTTACCCTGTCAATGTGTTTTGTGCCAGTTTGAGTTCAGTTGTGCTTTCGATGGTCCTGGTGAGCGTTGCCTCTATGCAAAGACATCTACATCATCACGGTGCAAAAGAGAACGGGGAGAAATATCGTGCTTCACTAACAATCTGTCTTTTTTCAAAGTCATCATAAAATATTCAGCCAGCATTAAGTGGTTTGTTACACCCTCACAACAGCAAAGGACTCTTTGACCCCTTTTCCCCTCCTGAATCTCAACAACAGAGTATGGAATACCTGCAAAGTGTTACCAGATATAATGTTTCCTTTCATTATTACTTTTCTGCACCTGCTAGCTGCCCGTGGAATTCCTCTAATAAGTCCGGGGAAGCCTATCCAATTTGTTGCAACTGCACGGGATGGGGATGCACTTACATGAATGTGACTAAGCTTATTCTATGTGCCTTGGTTCAATTTACCAACTGTTAGTGCTTCCCTGTGGCGCCTCGCATGTCATATGCATGCCTCCTAGAGGAGTGTGTCTCTTTTATTGAGAGCATTCAAGCTCCTTGTGATATTGGCACTGACACCCACCTTCACACTGAGTCACCTAATGAGAACTCCATCTTCTCAATTGTGGGATGGAAGGAACTAGTCATGGACAATAATCACATCTCTTACCGAAAGAAACACCACATTTATTGAACAACGTTCACACTAAGAGCTCAGGGTGACCATTTTTGTAGCTATGGACTACCCGTACCTTCAGGGTAGTCACAAAGTTAGGCCTGCTTCTGATTGAGAAGAGACCTCCATTATCTCTACTCAACCTGTGCCTAGGTGGCACGGTGGAACAGTGGTTAGCACTGCTGCCTCACAGCGCCAGAAGCCCTGGTTCATTTCCCGCCTCAGGCGACTGACTGTGTGCAGGGTTTGCTCCGGTTTCCTCCCACAGTCCAACGATGTGCTGGGCCAGGTGAATTGGCCAGACTAAATTGCCCATAGTGTTAGGTAAGGGGTAAATGTAAACGTAGGGGTATGCGTGGGTGGCGGGTCGGTGTGGACTTGTTGGGCCGAAAGGCCTGTTTCCACACTGTAAGGTAATCTAATAATTTTTTTTTCAGCCAAGACAAAGCGACTAACTTCATTGCTCTTAATAAAATAGGTACTCCCTGTGCTGTAGCTGTAGGGACAGTTTTTATGACTACTGTTCGCTGCCCAACTGCTTGTGTTAAAAATCACATAACACAAGGTTATAGTCCAACAGGTTTAATTTGAATGACACCAGCCTTCGGAGCGTCACTCCTTAATCAGGTGATAGTCAGGTGCGGTGATCCGAAAGCTAGTGTGCTTCCAATTAAACCTTTTGGACTATAATCTGGTGTTGTGAGATTTTTTAACATTGTACACCCAAGTCCAACACCGGCATCTCCAAATCACAACTACCTGGGAATGGGATTGGGGTTTCCCTACCAAACATTCAGTTTCACGTGTATTCTGCGTGCATTGGAGGGGTGGTAACGCTTTGGGCAACAGTCAAACTCAGTTTTTGGACACATATTTCTTAGTACCTTTTAGTGTGAAGCATCTGCAGGAATTATTAGCCATCAAAATTGAAAGTAACTTATTTGTGGCCTCAGCCGCTTGGTCAAGGAGACAGTTTGGACTTAGCAGGTGTTAAGGGCATACTCGCAGAAATAATATACTCCTAGCAAAACCAGTACACCTTCGACCACCTACTCGGCAAAGAGGGTGGGGTTTGCTCCACAGTAAAGGGCAAGTGTACGATGGCGGTTACTGGCCTCATAGAGAACATTAGATTAGATTAGATTAGATTACTTACAGTGTGGAAACAGGCCCTTCAGCCCAATAAGTCCACACCGACCCGCCGAAGCGCACCCACCCAGATCCATTCCCTTACATATACCCCTGCACCTAACACTACGGGCAACTTAGCATGGCCAATTCACCTAACCTGCACATCTTTGGACTGTGGGAGGAAACCGGAGCATCCGGAGGAAACCCACGCAGACACGGAGAGAATGTGTAAACTCCACACAGACAGTCACCTGAGGTGGGAATTGAACCCAGGTTTCTGGCGCTGTGAGGCAGCAGTGCTAACCACTGTGCCACCGTGCCGCCCAAAGCAAGTAGATAACATCTGCACCTCCGTCAATCAACTGATACAAGGCACAGCATGAGATGATGTGGGATGCAGTACCACCGAGATTTTCCCTGAGAGCAATACGGTGTGCGATGTTATACCCAGAGGCGCCCTCTAGCATTGAGATGTCGTGGGCTGGTGCAGCCCAGAGAGTCCCTCTGACAATGGTATGGTGTGGGCTGATGTAAACCAGGGTATTCCTCTGACAGTGACAAGGTGTGGGCTGGTGAAAACAGGAATGTCTCCCTGACAGAGTCATGGTGTGTGCTGGCGCAGCCCGGAGGGACCCCTCTCAGTAACATGCTGTGGGCTGGGTTAGCCTGGAGGGTCCCTCTGAAAAAGGCATGGTGTGAGCTGGTGTAAACCAGGGTGTCCTTCTAACAGTGAGGTGGTATGGGCTGGTGCAGCCCGGGGTGACACTCTGACATTGACATGGTGTGGACTGGAGTAGCCCAGTGTGTACACCTGACAGTGACATGGTGTGAGGAGGTGTATCTCGGTGTGTACCCCTAACAGAGACATGGTGTGGGCTGCTGTAAGCCGGAGCATTCTCCTGACAGTGGCATTGTATGGGCAAGTGTAGCCCGGAGTTTCCCACTGACAGTATCATGGTATAGGCTGATGCAGCCCAGAGATTCGCCCTGTGAGTGACATGGTTTATGCTGGTGTAACCCGGAGTGTACTCCTGACAGTGACATGGTGTGGGCTGATATAGCCCGGAGTGCCCTTCTGACAGTGAGATGGTGTGGGTTGGTGTAACTCGTAGTGTCTTCTTCACAGTGACATGGTATGGGCTGGGGTAGCCCAGAGTGTACCCGTGGCAGTGTCATGGTGTGGGTTGGTGTAACGTGGAGTGTGCCCCTATCTGTAATATGGTGTGTGCTGGTGTAGCCCGGTGTGTCCTTCTGACAGTGACATGTGGTCTGGTGTAACTCAGAGTATCCCTCCGACATTGGCATGGTGTGGGCTGGTGTAACCCGGGGTGTTTCTCTGACAATGACATGGTATGGGATGGTGTAACGCAAAGTGTCCCCCTGACAGTGACATGGTGTGGGCTGGTGCAACCCGGGGTGTCCCTCTGACATTGACATGGTGTGGGATGGTGTAACGCAAAGTGTCACCCTGACAGTGACATGGTGTGGGCTGGTGCAACCCGGGGTGTCCCTCTGACATTGACATGGTGTGGGCTGGTGTAGCCAGGACTGACCCCTGATAGTGACATGTGGGCTGGTGTATCTCGATGTATACCCCTGACAGAGACCTGGTATGGGCTGGTGTAACCCGGAGTGACCCCTGACAGTGACATGGTGTGGGCTGGTGTAGCCCGGAGTGACCCCTGAAGTGACATGGTTGGGCTTATTGTATGCGGAGTGCCCCCTGAGAGTGACATCGTATGGTCTGGGGTATCACGGAGTGTACCCCTGACAGTGTCATAGTGTGGGCTGGTGTAGCCCGGAGTGTCCCCCTGACAATGGCATGGTGTGGGTTGGTGTTAACCAGAGTGTCCCCCTAACAGTGACATGGTGCGGGCTCATGTAACCCACAGCGTCCCTCTGACAGTGACATGGTCTGGGCTCATGTAACCCACAGCGTCCCTCTGACAGTGACATGGTCTGGGCTCATGTAACCCACAGCGTCCCTCTGACAGTGACATGGTCTGGGCTGTTGCAACCCGTAGTGTCCCACTGACAGTGACATGGTCTGGGCTGTTGCAACCCGTAGTGTCCCACTGATAGTGATACGGTGTGGGCGGGTGTAGCCTGGAGTGTCCCTCTGACAATGGTATAATATGGGCTGGTGTAACCCGGGGTGTTCCTCTGACAATGACATGGTGTGGGCTGGTTTAAACCGTATTGTCTCCATGACAGTGACTTGGTGTGGACTGGTGTAAACCATCGTGTGCCTCTGACAGTGACATGGTGTGGGCTGGTGTAACGCAGAGTGCCCACTGACAGTGACATGGTTTGGGTTGGTGAGTCACGGACTGTCTCTCTGACAATGATTTGGTATGGGCTGGTGTAGCACAGAGAGTGCTCCGGATAATGAGATGGTGTGGGCTGGTATAGCCAGGAATGTCCCTCTGACAGTAATACGGTATGGGCTGGTTGAGACTGGGGGTGTCCCTCTGAGAGTGGCATGTGTGGACTGGCGGAGCCTGGAGTGTCCCTGTGGCATTGACCTGGTGTGGGCTGGTGTAACCGGGTGTGTCTCGCTGACAGTGATATGGTGTGGGCTGTTATACATAGTACTGAGCCACTGACAGTGACATGGCGTGGGCTGGTGTAAACCAGAGTGCCCCTCTGACAATGACATGGTGTGGGCTGGCATAGCCCGGAGTGTCCCTCTAGCAGTGACGTGGTGTGGGCTGGCGTAACCAGGTGTCTCTCCCTGACAGTGACATGGTGTGGCATGATGTAAACCATAGTGAGCCCCTGACAGTGACGTGGTGTGGGCTGGTGTAACCCGGAGTGTCCCTCTGACAATGGTATGGTGTGGACTGGTGTAAACCAGGCTGTTCCTCTGACAGTGACATGATGTAGGCTGGTGAAAACAGGAGTGTCCCTCTGACAGTGTCATGGTGTGTGCTGGTGCAGACCGGAGAGACCCCTGTCAGTGTCATGGTGTGGGCTGGGTTAGCCTGGAGTGTCCCTCTGAAAAAGGCATGGTGTGGGCTGGTGTAAACCAGGGTGTCCTTCTAACAGTGAGGTGGTATGGGCTGGTGCAGCCCGGGGTGTCCCTCTGACATTGAAATGGTGTGGGCTGATGTAGCCCGGAGTAAGCCCTGACAGTTGCATGGTGTGGGTTGGTGTAGCCCGGAGTGACGCCTGACATTGACATGCTGTGGGTTGGTGTATCGCGATGTGTACCCCGAACAGAGAAAATATGTGGGCTGATGTAACGCAGAGTGTCCACTTGACAGTGACATGGTGTGGGCTGGTGTAATCCAGAGTGTACCTCTGACAGTGACATGGTATGGTTTGGTGAATCCCGTAGTGTCCCTGTGATAGTGACATGGTGTGGGCTGATGTAGCCTGCAGATTGCACATGGCAAAGAGATGGTGTGAGCTGGTGGACTCTGGAGAGTGTCCCTAAAAGTGACATGTTGTGGGCTGGTGCAGCCCAGAGTGTCGATCTGACAGTGACAAGGTATGGGCTGATGTAGACTGCGAGTGTCCCTCTGAGAATGGCATGGCATGGGCTGGTGTAGCCCGGAGTGTCCCTCTAGCAGTGACGTGGTGTGGGCTGGCGTAACAGGGTGTCTCTCCCTGACACTGACATGGTGTGGGCTGGGTTAGCCTGGAGTGTCCCACTGACAATGGCATGGTGTGGGCTGGTGTAGCCCGGAGTGACCCCTGACATTGGCATGGTGTGGGTTGGTGCATCATGGTGTAAACCCCTGACAGTTGCATGGTGTGGGTTGGTGTAGCCCGGAGTGACGCCTGACATTGACATGCTGTGGGTTGGTGTATCGCGATGTGTACCCCGAACAGAGAAAATATGTGGGCTGATGTAACGCAGAGTGTCCACTTGACAGTGACATGGTGTGGGCTGGTGTAATCCAGAGTGTACCTCTGACAGTGACATGGTATGGTTTGGTGAATCCCGTAGTGTCCCTGTGATAGTGACATGGTGTGGGCTGATGTAGCCTGCAGATTGCACATGGCAAAGAGATGGTGTGAGCTGGTGGACTCTGGAGAGTGTCCCTAAAAGTGACATGTTGTGGGCTGGTGCAGCCCAGAGTGTCGATCTGACAGTGACAAGGTATGGGCTGATGTAGACTGCGAGTGTCCCTCTGAGAATGGCATGGCATGGGCTGGTGTAGCCCGGAGTGTCCCTCTAGCAGTGACGTGGTGTGGGCTGGCGTAACAGGGTGTCTCTCCCTGACACTGACATGGTGTGGGCTGGGTTAGCCTGGAGTGTCCCACTGACAATGGCATGGTGTGGGCTGGTGTAGCCCGGAGTGACCCCTGACATTGGCATGGTGTGGGTTGGTGCATCATGGTGTAAACCCCTGACAGAGACATGGTATGGGCTGGTGTAGCCCGGAGTGACCCCTGACAGTGACATGGTGTGGGCTGGTGTAGCCCGGAGTGACCCCTGACAGTGACATGGTGTGGGCTGGTGTAGCCCGGAGTGACCCCTGGCAGTGACATGTTGTGGGCTGGTGCAGCCCGGAGTGTCGATCTGACAGTGACAAGGTATGGGCTGATGTAGACTGCGAGTGTCCCTCTGAGAATGGCATGGCATGGGCTGGTGTAGCCCGGAGTGTCCCTCTAGCAGTGACGTGGTGTGGGCTGGCGTAACAGGGTGTCTCTCCCTGACACTGACATGGTGTGGGCTGGGTTAGCCTGGAGTGTCCCACTGACAATGGCATGGTGTGGGCTGGTGTAGCCCGGAGTGACCCCTGACATTGGCATGGTGTGGGTTGGTGCATCATGGTGTAAACCCCTGACAGAGACATGGTGTGGGCTGGTGTAGCCCGGAGTGACCCCTGACAGTGACATGGTGTGGGCTGGTGTAGCCCGGAGTGACCCCTGACAGTGACATGGTGTGGGCTGGTGTAGCCCGGAGTGACCCCTGGCAGTGACATGTTGTGGGCTGGTGCAGCCCGGAGTGTCGATCTGACAGTGACAAGGTATGGGCTGATGTAGACTGCGAGTGTCCCTCTGAGAATGGCATGGTATGGGCTGGCGTAGCCCGGAGTGTCCCTCTAGCAGTGACGTGGTGTGGGCTGGCGTAACAGGGTGTCTCTCCCTGACACTGACATGGTGTGGGCTGGGTTAGCCTGGAGTGTCCCACTGACAATGGCATGGTGTGGGCTGGTGTAGCCCGGAGTGACCCCTGACATTGGCATGGTGTGGGTTGGTGTAGCCCGGAGTGACCCCTGACATTGGCATGGTGTGGGTTGGTGCATCATGGTGTAAACCCCTGACAGAGACATGGTGTGGGCTGGTGTAGCCCGGAGTGACCCCTGGCAGTGACATGGTGTGGGCTGGTGTAGCCCGGAGTGACCCCTGGCAGTAACATGGTTCGGCTTGTTGTATGCGGAGTGAGCCCCTGAGAGTGACTCGGTATGGGCTGGGGTAGCCCGGAGTGTACTCGTGACAGTGTCATGGTATGGCTTGGTGTAACGTGGAGTGTCCCCATAACAGTGATATGGTGTGGGCTGGTGTAGCCCGGTGTATCCTTCTGACAGTGACATGTGGCCTCTTGTAACTCAGAGTATCCCTCTGACAATGGCATGGTGTGGGCTGGTGTAACCCCGCGTGTTTCTCTGACAATGACATTGTGTGGGATGGTGTAACGCAAAGTGTCCCTGACAGTGACATGGTGTGGGATGGTGTAGCCCGGAGTGACCCCTGACAGTGACATGGTGTGTGCTGGTTTAGCCTGGAGTGTCCCTCTGAAAAAGTCATGGTGTGGGCTGGTGTAAACCAGGGTGTCCTTCTAACAGTGACGTGTTGTGGGCTGGTGCAGCACGGGGTGTCCCTCACACAGTGACATGGTGTGGACTGCTGTAACTCAGAGTGTCCCCTTGACAGTGACATGGTGTGGGCTGGTCTACCCGGAGTGTACCGTGATTGTGACACGATGTGGGCCCGTGTAACGCAGAGTATCCCTCTGAGAGTGATATGGTGTGGGGTGGTGTTGCCCGGAGTGTCCCTCTGACAGTGAAATGGTGTGGTCAGGTGTAACCTGGAGTGCTCCTCCGACATTGTCATGGTGTGGGCTGGTATAACCGGTGGTGTTCCTCTGACCCTGACATTATGTGGGCTGGTGAAAACAGGAGTGTTCCCATGACATTGGCATGGTGCAGGCTCTTGTAACCCACAGTGTCCCTCTGACAGTGGCACAGTGTGGGCTGATGTAGTCCGGAGTTTCCCACTTACAGTGACATGGTGTGTTCTGGAGTAGCCCCAATTGTCCCCCTGACAGTGACATGGTGTGGGCTGGTGTAACCCGGAGTGTCTCTATGACAGTGACATGGTGTGGGCTGGTGCAGCACGGAGTATCTCACTGACAGTAACATTGTTTGGCTGATGTAGCCCGGAGTGACCCCCTTAGAGTGACATGGTGCTGTCTAGAACAGCCCCAAGTGTCCTCCTGACCGTGCCATGGTGTGCTGGTGTAACGCGGAGTGTTTTCCTGACAGTGACATAGTGTGGATTAGTGGTTCTGGAAGAGCACAGCAGTTCAGGCAGCATCCAAGGAGCAGCGAAATCGACATTTTGGGCAAAAGCCCTTCATCAGGAATGGATTCCTGATGAAGGGCTTTCGCCCGAAACGTCGATTTCGCTGGTCCTTGGATGCTGCCTGAACTACTGTACTCTTCCAGCACCACTAATCCAGTATTTGGTTTTCAGCATCTGCAGTTATTGTTTTTACCTCAGTGACATTGTGTGGGCTGGTGTTTCCCGGAATGTCTCCCTTCCAGAGACATGGTGTGGACTGCTGTAGCCAGGAGTATCTCCCTGAGAGTGTCATAGTGTGGGCTGTTGAATCCCGGAGTGTCCCCCTGACATTCACATGGTGTGGGCTGGTGTAGCCTGGCGTGTACCCCTGACCGTGACATGCGGTGGGTTGGTGTTGCCCGGAGTGTCCTCTGAGAGTAACATGGTGTGGGCTGCTGTAGTCCGGAGTGTCCCCCTGACACTGACGTGGTGGGAGCTTGTTTAACCCGGTGTATCCTCCTGACAGTGACGTGAGGTGCTCTGGAGTAGCTCGGAGTGTCTCCCTAACAATTACATGGTACAGGAAGGTATAGACGGGAGTGTCCCCCTGACAGTGATCTGGTGTGGGCTGGTGTAGTCTGGACTGTTTCCCTGACAGTTATATGGTGTGGGCTGCTGTAGCGCAGAGTGTCGTCCTGAGAGTGACATGGTGTTGGCTGGTGTACGAAGGAGTGCCCGCTGACAGTGACATGGTGTGGGCTGGTGTAACCCGGAGTGTCTCCCTGACAGTGACATGGTGTGGGCTGGTGTAACCCGGAGTGTCTCCCTGACAGTGACATGGTGTGGGCTGACGTAGACTTGACTGTCTCCCTTACAGTGACATGGTGTCGTCTGGAGTAGCCTGAAGTTACTCCTGATAGTGACATGGTGTGTGCTGGTGCAACCTGGAATGTCTCCCTGACAGTGATATGTTGTTGTCTGGTGTACGCCAGAGTGCCCGTTGACAGTGACATGGTGTGGGCTGGTCTAACCCGGAGTGTCCCCTTACAGTGACATGGTGTGGGTTGTTGTATCCAGGAATGTCTCCCTTACTGTGACATGGTGTGGGCTGCTGCAGCCAGGAATATCACCCTGACAGTGACATGGTGTGGGCTGGTACATCCCAGAGTGTCCCACTGACCGTGACATGATGTGGGTTTGTGTAGCCCGGAGTGTCCCCTGATGGTGACATGGTGTGGACTGGTGTCGCCTGGAGTGTCCCCCTGAGAGTAACGTGGTGTGGGCTGGTGTAACCCGAAGTGTCCCCCTGACATGACATGGTGTGGGCTGGTGTAACCCGGAGTGTCCCCTGACAGTGACATGGTGTGGCTTGGTGTAGCCCAGAGTGTCCCCCTGATACTGACATAGGGTGCTCTGGAGTAGCTCGGAGGGTCCCTCTCACAGTAACATCTTTTGGGCTGGTGTAGCCCGTAGTGTCTCCCTGACAGTGACATGGTGTGGGCTGGTGTAAGCCGGAGCATTCTCCTGACAGTGGCATTGTAAGGGCAAGTGTAGCGCGGAGTTTCCCACTGACAGTATCATGGTTTAGGCTGGTGTAGCCCAGAGTGTCGCCCTGTGAGTGACATAGTTTAGGTTGGTGTAACCCGGAGTGTACTCCTGACCGTGAGATGGTGTGGGCTGGTGTAACTCGAAGTGTCTTCTTCACAGTGAGATGGTGTGGGCTGATATAGCCCGGAATGCCCTCCTGACAGTGAGATGGTGTGGGCTGGTGTTGCCCGGAGTGTCCTCTTGACGGTTACATGATGTGAGTTGGTGTAGCCGGGCCTGTCCCCCTGACAGTGACTTGGTGTGGGCTGATGTAGCCCAGAGTGTCGACCTGAGAGTGACATGGTGTGGGCTGGAGTAACCCGGAGTGTCCTCCTGACAGTAACATGGTATGGGCTGGTGTTGCCCAGAGTTGCCCCCTGAGAGTGACATGTTATGGGCTGGTGTAGCCTGGGGTGTCCCCTTGACTATGACATCCTGTGATCTGGTGTAGCCAGGAGTGTTCCCCTGATGGTGAAACAGTGTGGGCTGGTATAACTCGGAGTGTCCGACTGACAGTGTCATGGTGTGGCCTGGTGTAGCATGGAGAGTCCCCCTGAGAGTGACATGGTGTGGGCTGTTGTAGCTGGGAGTGTCCCCCTGACAGTGGCATGTTGTGGGATGGTGTAACCTGGAGTGTACACCTGGCAGTGACATGATGTGAGCGGGTGTAACCCGAAGTGTCCCCCTGAGAGTGACAAGGTGTTGGCTGATGTAGCCCGGTATGTAGCCCTGAGAGTGAGATGGTGTGTGCTGGTGGAACCCGAAGTGTCCTCCTGACAGAAACATGGTATAAGCTTGTATTGCTCGGAGTGTCCCCCTGACCATGACATGTTATAGACTGGTGTAGCCGGAGTGTCCCCCTGACAGTGAGTTGGCGTGGGCTGGTGTAGCCCAGACTGTCTCCCTGTGAGTGAGATAGTGTGAGCTTTTGTAACCTTGAGTGTCCTCCTGACAGTGATATGGGGGGTGTTAAATAGCCCGGAGTGTGCTCCTGACAGTGATATGGGGGGTGTTAAATAGCCCGGAGTGTCCTCCTGACAGTGATATGGGGGGTGTTAAATAGCCCGGAATTTCCTCCTGACAGTGATATGGGGGGTGTTAAATAGCCCGGAGTGTCCTCCTGACAGTGATATGGGGGGTGTTAAATAGCCCGGAGTGTCCTCCTGACAGTGATATGGGGGGTGTTAAATAGCCCGGAGTGTCCTCCTGATCGTGAAATGGTGCGGGCTGGTGTTGCCAGGTGTGTCCTCTTGACGGTTACAAGATTTGAGCAGGTGTAGCCTGGTCTGTCCCCCCTGACAGTGACATGGTGAGAGCTGGCGTAACCCGGCGTGTCCCCCTGAGAGTGACATGGTATGGGCTGGTGTAGCCTGGAGAGTCCCTCTGAGAGTGACATGGAGTGGACTGTTGTAGATTGGAGTATCCCCCTGAGAGTGACATTGTGTGATCTGGTGAAGCTGGGAATGTCCCGCTGACAATGACATGGTGTGGGCTGTTGTAGCCCTGTGTGTCGCCATGACAGTGACATGATGTGGGCTAGTGTAGCCCGGCGTGTCCCCATGACAGTGACATGTTTAGGCTGGTGGCGCCCAGAAGTGCACCTTGACAGTGACATGGTGTGGTCTGGTGTAACACGGAGTGTGCCCCTGTAAGGGACTTGGTGTGGGCTGGTGTAACCTGGAATGTCGCCCTGAGAGTGACATGGTGTGGGCTGGTGTAGCCTGGTGTGTCCCCTTGACAGTGACATGGTGTGGGTTTGTGTAACTTGGAGTGTCGCCCTGACAGTGACACGGTGTGGGCTGGTGTAAACCGGTGTGTATCCCTGACAGAGACATGGTGTGGGCTGCTGTAGCCAGGAGTGTCCCCCTGACAGTGACATTTTTTGCGGTGGTTTAGCCCGGAGTGTCACCCTGACAGTGACATGGCTTGAGCTGGTTTAACCCGGAGTATCGTGCTGACAGTGACATGGTGTGTTATGTGTATCCCGGAGTGTCCCGCTCACAGCTACATGGTGTGGCCTGGTGTAACCCTGAGTGTTCCCCTGAGAGTGACATGGCGTGGACTGGTGTAACCCGGAGTATCCTGCTGACAGTGGCATATTGTGGTAGGTATATCCCGGTGTGTCCCACAGAGACTGACATGGTGCGAGCTGGTGTAGCCCGAAGTGTCCCCCTGGCAGTGACATGGTGTGGTAAAAACAATGACATTTTTGCAAGAGATAGTGTGGGAAGAGGTGTAATCCAGGTAGCTATGGGAGTCGGTGGGTTTGTAAAAAATGTCAGTGTCAAGTCGGTCGTCACTAATGGAGATGGAGACGTCCAGGAAGGGGAGCGAGGTGTCAGAGATAGTCCAGGTAAATTAAGGGTCAGGGTGGAATGTATTGGTGAAGTTGATGAATTGCTCAACCTCCTCGCGGGAGCACGAGGTGGCGCCAATGCAGTCATATCTCTGACACCTCTCTCCCCTTCCTGGACCTCTCCATCTCCATGAGTGACGACCGACTTGACACTGACATTTTTTACAAACCCACCGACTCCCATAGCTACCTGGATTACACCTCTTCCCACACTATCTCTTGCAAAAATGCCATTCCGTATTCCCAATTTTTCCGCCTCCGCCGTATCTGCTCCCAGGAGGACCAGTTCCACCATAGAACACACCAGATGGCCTCCTTCTTTAGAGACCGCAATTTCCCTTCCCACGTGGTTAAAGATGCCCTCCAACGCATCTCGTCCACATCCCGCACCTCCGCCCTCAGACCCCACCCCTCCAACCGTAACAAGGACAGAACGCCCCTGCTGCTCACCTTCCACCCTACAAAACTTCGCCTCAACCAACTCATCCGCCGACATTTCCGCCACCTCCAAAAAGACCCCACCACCAGGGATATATTTCCCTCCCCACCCCTTTCAGCCTTCCGCAAAGACCGTTCCCTCCGTGACTACCTGGTCCGGTCCACACCCGCCGATGACCCACCCTCCCATTCTGGCACTTTCCCCTGCCACCGCAGGAACTGTAAAACCTGTGCCCACACCTCTTCCCTACCTCTATCCAAGGCCCTAAAGGAGCCTTCCACATCCATCAAAGTTTCACCTGCACATCCACTAATATCATTTATTATATCCGTGCTCCCGATGTGGTCTCCTCTACATTGGGGAGACTGGGTGCCTCCTAGCAGAGCGCTTTAGGGAACATCTCCGAGAAACCCGCACCAATCAACCAAACCGCCCCGTGGTCCAACATTTCAACTCCCCCTCCCACTCTGCCGAGGACATGGAGGTCCTGGGCCTCCTTCACCGTCGCTCCCTGAACACCAGACGCCTGGAGGAAGAACGCCTCATCTTTCCGCCTCGGAACACTTCAACCCCAGGGCATCAATGTGGACTTCAACAGCTTCCTCATTTCCCCTTCCCCCACCTCATCCTAGTTTCGAACTTTCAGCTCAGTAACTGTCTCCTTGACTTGTCCGGACTTGTCCGACCTGCCTATCTTCTTTTCCACCTATCCACTCCACCCTCTCCTCCTTGACCTATCACCTTCATCTCCTCCCCCACTCACCCATTGTACTCTATGCTACTTTCTCCCCACCCCCACCCTCTTCTAGCTTGTCTCTTCACGCTTCAGGCTCATTGCCTTTATTACTGATGAAGGGCTTTTGCCCGAAACGTCGATTTCGCTGCTCGTTGGATGCTGCCTGAACTGCTGTGCTCTTCCAGCACCACTAATCCAGTGACATGTTGTGGGCTGTTATAGCCTCGGATGTCCTACTGAAATTCACATAGTGTGGGCTGCTGTAGCGCCATGTTTCCCACAGACAGTCACATGGTGTGGGCTGTTGTAGCCCCAGATGACCCACTGACAGTCACATGGTGTGGGCTGGTGTAGCCCCTGTGTGTACCCTGACAGTGACATGGTGTGGACTGGTGTAGCCCGGAGTGTCCCCCTAACAGTGACGTGGTGCGAGCTGCTGTCGCCAGGAGAGTCCCCCTGACAGTGACATGGTGTGGGGTGTTATAAACCGGAGTGTACTGCTGAGAGTAACATGGTGAGGGCTGGTGTAACCCGGTGTGTCACGTGACACTGACATGGTGTGGGCTGCTGTAGCCCGGACGACCCACTGACAATCACCTGGTGTATGCCGGTGTAGTTCCGGTCTGTACCCTGACAATGACATGGTTTGGGCTTGTGTAGCCAAGAATGTGTCCCCCTAACAGTGATGTGGTGCGAGCTGCTGTCGCCCGGAGAGGCCCCCTGACAGTGACATGGTGTGGGCTGGTGTAGCCCGGAGTGACCCACTGACAGTGACATGGTGTGGGGTGGTATAAACCGGAGTGTCCCGGTGAGAGTAACATGGTGAGGGCTGGTGTAACCCGGTGTGTCACGCAGACACTAACATGGTGTGGACTGCTGTTGCGCCGTGTTTCCCTCTGGCAGTCACATGTTGTGGGCTGCTGCAGCCCCGGATGACCCACTGACAATCACATGCTGTGTGCCGGTGTAGTTCCGGTCTGTACCCTGACAATGACATGGTGTGGGCTTGTGTAGCCCGGAGTGTCCCCCTGAAAGTGACATGGCATGGGCTGGTGTAGCCCGGAATGTTCCTCTGGCAGTGACTAGGTCTGGTGTGGTTTAGTCCGTATATACACTGTAGCAATGGAGAAAGAAAAAGTGAATTTTTTTTAGTTTTCTTTCTGTGTATTTTAAGTAAAGTTGAATGGTGCCTGTGCTCTGCAACTGTACATATTTTTTATTGTATTTTATGTTGATCATAAATGAACAAATAAAAACAATCGCAAACAATACGACAAAGAAGCACCCACACATTGACCAACACAGTCGTTTCTTTAAAACGGAGATAGGTACGTTTTTCAGTAATAAGGTGACCAATGGTCAGTAGGAGAAAGCTCCTGACTATTTCAGCGGTGATCAACTAGCACAGCAGACTTTGTGTTCCAGTGGTTTAATTCTCCTCCATTTTACGATCCACTTAATACCTTGTGTTGTCTGATATTGCCTTCCTGCGTGTTCAGTGGAGGCTGAATTTGGTCGGCATTTCTTTGAAGGAAGTTAATGGAAAGGTGGATAGGTTATAGGGGTTGCAGTTTTGATGTCTTCTCCTAATTGTTGTAACCTTACGTTCCAAAAGAGTGGTGATTGGTTTGTGGTGAACAGACTTTCAGAATAAGGCATTCCCACTTCAGACTTAGATAAAGATGGCCCTTTCTGTTTATAGTTGTGCGATCCATGGTGTTCTCATTCCTAATGTGCATTGCGGACTGGGTTACTGAAAACATTAAAGATTGGGTTCCAGATGATTTGATGAACAGGAAAACAGACAGGAAACGGATAATCAGCCACACTCACATAAACGATAAGCATTCAGAACGGTGCAGCAGGCTCGAAGGGCTGAATGGCCACCGGGTGCTCCTAACTCATGTGTTCCTCTCTCACACAACCCAGAAACTCTGTTACAGCGGGAGAGGAAGATCCCATTCAGCTTATCAGGATCGGTACATCGAGACAGCGGAAGGCCATTCTGCCATTCTCCAGAGCCACATAGAAATAGGATGAAATCATTCGGCCCCTTGAAGACATTACACAGTACAGGATGAGGTCATGCAACCATTTGAGGCTACTTCACAGGAACAGGGGATACTTCTGAAACTATCAGCAAATAGAAAGCAGTAAATAAATAACATTTCTTTTCAGGTTGGAAAGCTGTAAATTGGTGGAGTGCCTGTGGGGTCAGTGTGAGGTCATCAAGTATTTGCAATCTATGTCAATGATTTTGGATGAAGGGACTCACTGGATTGACGCTCATAACCAAGATAATTGCAAAGTGGTGGTAGAAAGTCTGCAATGGGATACAGACAGGAGACGTCAGTGTGCAAACTTCCATCAGAAACAGTATTTCATGCGTCATGAGAAGGTTGTGACAGAAGGATAAAAAACAGTAACCTACTTAAATGGAGTGTCATTGAACCATCGAGTGATCGAGCATGGGAACTGGCCCTTTGGCCCAAACTAGTCCATGCCGACCATGCTGCCCACTCAACTAATTCCAATTGCCCACATTAGAACCATATCGCTCTAAACTCTTCCCATCTATTTACCTTTTCATTTTTTTTTACATGTTGCTATTGTATCTGCCTCACCCACTTTCTCTGGCAGCCCATTCTATTTCAAAAACACTCTGCATGAAGAATTGACTCCTCAGGTCCTTCTTAAATCTGCACCCTCTCACCTTAAACCTATGCTCTGTAGTTTTCAATGCCTGATTTGCTGGGAAAATGACTATCTGCATTCACCCTATCCATGTGCCTCGTGATATTACACATCTCCAGAAGGTCACTCCCTCATTCTCCTACATTCCAAGGGATGATATCCGAACCTGGCCCACCCCTCTCCAGAAATGTGGCCTATTATTTCTGACAATATCCTTGTCAAACTTCTTTGAACTCTTTTCAGGTTAACACGGTGACCAAAACTGTACACAATGCTCCAAGTGTGGCCTCACCAACGACTTACAGAATAATGTGCCAACTCCTACATTCAATGTCAAGAACGATGAAGGTCAGCATGATAAATGCCTTCTTCACCACCTTGTCTACCCGTGATGCCACTTTTAATGAAATATGGATTTGTGGTCCTGTGTGCCACAACACTCCTCAGAACCTAACCACTTACTGTATAATTCCTATCTTTGTTTTACTTTCCAAAAAGGAACACTTCACACTTATATGTAATGAATTGCAGTTGCCAATCTTCAGATCAGGTCCCCATGAGATGAAAGTCCTTATATAATTTCTGATAATATTCATCGCTATCAAAAATACCTTCTAATTTTGTATCCTCTGGAAATGTAGTAACCTTCTTGGGAGTACTTGCAGTATGTTGTACAGTTTTGGGCCGCATATCTCAGAACAATGTGCTGGCCTTGGAACGTGTTCAAAGGAGTTTCACGAGAATGGTCCCAGGAATGAAAAGCTTTACATATGAGGAACTTTTGAGGACTCTGGATCTGTACTCAATCGATATTAGAAGGATGAGGGGAGATCTACTTGAAACATACCGAATACTGAATTGTCTGGACAGGATAGATGTTGTGAAGATGTTCACAGTTGTAGGAGAGACTAGGACCCGACGGCAAAGCCTTAGAGTAAAAGGAACAGCTTTTAGAACGGAGATAAGGAGAAATTTCTTCAGCCAGAAAGTGGTGAATCTTTGATATTCAATGCCACAGAAGGCTGTGGAGGCCAGGTTTCTGAGTATATATAAGAATGAGACGGACAGCTTCTTGATTGTCAAGGGGATCAAGCGTTATGGCGAGAAAGCAGAAGAATGGGGTTGAGAAACTTAACAGCCATGACTGAATCGTGGAGCAGAGTCGATGGGCTGTATATTTCAATTTCTGCTCCTATGTCTCATGGTCCTCATCATACCTTGTGCATTCACATTCAGGTCATTTATATAAATAACAAATAACAAAGTTCTCAGCACCGACACCTGTGGCACACCATTAGCTATAGGCCTTCAGTCTGAGAAATAATATTCAACCATCACCTTCTGCTTCCTACCATGGAGTCAACATTGGATCTAATTAGCTAGCTCTCTCTGATCCCATGTCACCTAAATGCACTGACTAACCTGCCGTATGGGACCTTGACAAAAGTCTTATTAATGTCCGGATACAGATCATCCATTTGCTTTCCTTATCTATTCTCGTGGTTACCTCATTGAAACACTTTAAAAGATTTGTCAGACATGAGTTCCCGCACACAAATCAATGGTGATAATTCCTAATCAGACCTTGAAATTCCAAATGTTGCTTCATCCTCTCTCTCATTATCCACTCCAATAACTTGCCTAACACTGACCAACAGCTCCCTGGTTTGTCTTTGCTACATTTCTTAAGCAATGAAACCTCTCCAGTGGCAAACGTGAAGCAGGAATCTCTGCAAGGGCCTCTGCAATTTCATCACTAGCCTCCCATAACATCCGATGATCGACATGTTCTGCCCAGAGGACGTATTCACCTTATTGTGCTTTCAGGAAGCAAATTCCTCCACTCTGGTAACATGTATATGGACCAAAACATTCCCACTTGTTTCCCTTCTTTCCTTAGTATGCATGACTTGCTATTTAGAAACATGGAGGAGAAATACTCATTAAATAATTCCCCCCACATCCTGGTGATCCCACACAAGGATGGCCATGCTAATCGTTAAGGGGACCAATTCTCTCCCGAGCCACGCCTCAACACTTAATGTAGTTAGAAACCTCTTAGGATTATCTTTAACCTTTTCTGAGAGATCCATCCCATGCCCTTCTTCTGGGCTTCTGATTCACATCTTAAGGATACTTCGACGCTGTGTGTAGTCATCTAAGGATTGACTTGAGCACGATATCTTAAACCCAATGTATACCTTCTTTATTTTCCTTATCAGAGTCTCAATACTCCTCGCCATCCAGGGATCAGGTCTCCCCTTAACAACCGTCTTTCGAATGAAAATATAATCCTAATTTATTTAAACTCTCTTCATGGCTGGCACCCTCCATACCAGGCACCATTATGGTGAACCTCCTCTCATCCTCTCCAAAGTATCCACATAGCTTAGCTAATGTGGCGAGCAGACTGTATGCAGTATTCCATATGTGGCTGAACTAGTCTTATACAGCTGTAACATGATCGGCCAGCTCTTATATTCAATACTCCCTCCAATGAAGGAAAGCAAGCCGTATGCCTTCTTGACCACTCTGCTGATCTGGCTTGCTACCTTCAGGAAATATTGGACCTGAACACCTAGATATCTTTGTATATCAATTTTCCCCAAGAAGTTTCCATTTATTGTATAGTTCTCCCTTGAATTGGATCTTCCAAAATGTGTCGCCTCTTATTTGTCCAGATGGAACCCCAACTGCCATTTCTCTGCCCATTTCTCCAATCTATTTATACTCTGGTGTATTCTCAGGCAGTCCCCTTCACTGTCTGCTACTCCATCAATCTTATTTTCACCTGAAAACTTGTTAATGAAACAATGTACATATTTCTCCAAATCATTTATGTATATCACAAAAAGCATTGGTCCTAGCACGGGTCGCTGTGGGACACCACTGTTCTCAGATCTCAACATGCGACTTCGCCTACTTCATCAGTCAACGTGGGGAAATTTATCAAACGCCTTGCTAAAGTCCATCTATATGACATCTATATCCCTTCCATCATCAATCAACTTTGGCACTTCTTCAAACAATTCTATTAAGTTTATATGTTATGACCTTACCTGCACAAAACCATGTTACCAAGCGCTGAGAAGTCCTTTTCTTCCAAATGGGTATGTAACCTATCCCTTAGTATCTTCTCCAGTAGCTTCACTACCACTGATGTCAGGCTCACAGTCTGTAATCACCTGGATATTTCTTAAACAAGGAGACACCATTAGCAATTCTCCATTCCCGAGGGACCTCTCCCGTGTTCAAGGATGCTGCAAAAATATCTGTTAAAGCACCAGCTATTTCGTCTCTCATTTCACTTTAGTAACCTGGGGTAGATCACATCATGATCTGAGGACTTGACCTTCTAAATGCCTTTTGGAAATCAAACACTTCCTCCCTCCTTACACAGTCATGACCTAGCGTAATCAAAGATCTATCTCTGACCTCAACATCCACCATGCCCCCCTCCTTGGTGAATACCAATGTAAAGTACTCATTACGAATCTCACCCATTTCCTCCGCCTCCAAACTTATCTTTCCTGCTTTGTCCTTGAGTGGGTTCACGCTTTCTCTAGTTATCCTCTTGCTCTTGATATATGAACAAAAAGCGTTGAGGTTTTCCTTAATCGTACTCACTAAGGATATCTCATGACCCCTTTTAGCCCTCCTAATTCCTCATTTCAGATTGGTCCTACACTCACAATATTCTTCTAAGACTTCCTCTGTCTTCATTCGCCCAGACATTATGTACACATCCTTCTTCCACTTAGCTAGTCTCACAATATCACTTGCCATTTCTATCCATCATTTTCACAGGAACATATCTCTCCTGAACACTAATTAACCTCTCTATAAAAGCCTTCCTCATATCAAATGTGGATTTCCCTTGAAACAGCTGTTCCCAAACTACGTTTCCCAACTCCTGCCGAATTTTGATGTAGTTGGCCTTCCTCCAGTGTAACGCTCTTCCTTTAGGACCACTCCCATCTTTGTCCATGACTATTGTAAAACTAATGGAATTGTGATTATTATTCCCAAAGCAATGCTCCATCTAGACCTCTAACAATAAGTGAATCCCTGTCTATGTTGGGAAAATTAAAGTCTACTATCACCACCATCCTGTTGCTCCTACATCTTTCTATGATCTATCTGCATATTCGTACCTTTGTTTCATGCTCGGTGTTGGGAGGCCTGTATTCCAATCCCAGCATTGTTACTGCACTCTTTCTATTTCTGAGCTCTGCCCATATTGCCTCACTGCTCGAATCTTTGATGGTGCACTCCTTCAGCACAGCTGTGATATCTTCTTTGGCCAGTAAAGCTTCTCTTCCACCCCCTTTACTTTCCTATCTACCCCGCCTGAAACATTAATGTCCTGGGGTATTTAATTGCCAATCACGACCTTCCCTCAACCAAGTCTCAGTAATAGCAGTAACATTATATTCTCAGTACTATACCAAAACCTAAAGTCATCTGCTGTACTTCGTGCATTAAAACTGCCAGTCCCTCTGTGTTCATTCTCTGCGTATTGCTTCCTCTTCCCCTCATACACGCTGATTTCATCATCCAGTTCCTTCGGCTTTAGTAATTACCTCCTTTCTGTTCACCAACCTCTTCATTTGTTTCCCGATCCCCTGCCACATTACTTTAAACCTCCTCAACAGGGTTAGCAAAAGCACCCCCTAGGACATTGGCTCTAGTCCTACCCAGATGTAGACCGTCCAATTTGTAATAGTCCACCCTCTCCCAGAATCGGTCGTAATATCCCAAACATCTGGACCCCTCCCTCCTGCATCATCTCTCAATCCACGCATACTTTCTGATTATTCGATCATTCCTACTCTGACTAGCACTTCACACTTGTAGAAATCCTGAGATTACTAACTCTGACGTCCTACTTTTTTAACATGGTTCCTTACTCCCTCAATTCTTCTTTTATGACCTCAATCCGACAGCACATTAATGTGGGGAGAGTTCATTGAGGCATATAATGTATTAGGAATACTATAATAGACTGATGAATGGGCTATTTAACTCCAAATAATATTGATCTTTTTCATGTTGATCGTGTTTTTGAATGTCCTGCGCATTGTAACCTGTACGTCTTACTCTGTCCAAATTTATTTTTGACCCTCTCATCTGGGTTTCCTTGCTTACTGTCATCTGCCTGTCCTGCTCGCAAATAAAGCTTTCACTGGACATAGGCACATCTGACAATAAATCTAATAAGTTAATTATTTCTCACACAGCAGTGTCTCTTTTGCAAATAGGTGATCGTCGATAACCCTCACGTTTCAACATAATCACCCTTCCTTGTCTCATAGCACCACAGATTAAATACTCAGTTCCACCACTGTCTCCTCATGGTGTCTTCATCTCAAGGGTTAGACTGGTAATATTGTTTGAGCTGTGTCTGTGTTAATGAGGTCATGCCTTACAGAGGAGATCATACCTGTTCACAATGCCCCAAACACTCTCTCATGAAGACCCTACAAATACAGGAAGACGGCTTTACTTTTGCACTTGAATCATATTACAATGAAGGGCAACGTACCATATAAGATGCTCAATACTTAATGCCCTTGGAGGTGCTTTTTTTTGTGACTCATGCTCAAAGACATTCAGGTCCTTTTGAAAAACAACACTTCTCAACCTTGTACCATTTCATCAATACAAAATGAGATACATGCTGTTTAATTCTCACATCCAAATCATTTCTATGCCTTGCAAATTGTTGTGGTTCAAACACAGAAACATGTGATATCTCATGAGTAACTGCCTTCGGTACGTGAAGTGCAAGAAGCTCAGTATTGCTTCCACTAACCGATCCTCAATCCATGTGGTATATCCAGCTTCCCCGTCCGCAACTTATCAATGTACTCTAACTTCCTTCGATCACTTGTTAGCAACAACGTAAAAAAAAATTCTGCAAATTCAAGTACACCACTCTCACTGGTTCCCTTTTGTGGATGCATCAACTAACACAAACTCCACAGGTTTCTCAACGATGATTTCAGATTTCTAAATCCAAGTTGACTCTGCCAAGTCACACCGTGATTTCCCAAGTGTCGAGTTATAAAATTTCTCGCAGAAGGTTCTAATATTTTCCTCAGACGTGACATCAACGTACATTTTCTTTTTAGTTTCCCCTCCCACTCCGGTTTTAAATATTTAGGATTGCAATAGCTGCTTTCCAGTCTGCAGGAAGCATAATTTCCAGAGTCTAAAGAATTTTGAAAGCTAATCAATACTTCTTCCTTGTCATGACAAAATTTAAAAGACATTTGGATACGTACATGAAAAGGAAAGGTTTGGAGGGATATGGGCCAAGTGTGGGCAGGTGGGGCTAAGTTAGTTTGGATTGGAATAGTCAGCATGGACTGGTTGGATCGAAGGGCCTATTTCTGTCCTGTATAACTCTATAACTCGTTCACTTGCTGTATTGCCACTTCCCTGAAAACTCTGGGATGGAACTCATTTGGTGCAGTAACTTGCCAACCTTCAATTTACTTAATGTTTTGAGTAAGTCCTGTTTATGTAGTCTAATCAAACACGGTTTCTTACTTTCACCAGTCAGACTGTCCCATAGTATTTCTGGAAGATTTTCTGTACCTTTCGTTGTTGAGACAGCACGAAGGTATTACCTTCAGCAGGAGGCAGAGATGTTCAGTCACTATGTGAATAAATCGGAACAATGCAATTGGGGGATGATGGACGTGACACCCACTCCTGCTCAAAAAGTTCTAGAATCAAAACAGTTCAATGAACTGTCACTTCCTGATCACTGACAGCATAGTCCTCTCCCTCGTGCGAGTTTACGGGTTTTGTGGAAACAGATGATACAAAGCTGTGACCAACTAATTTCTAGAATCAAACTGACTTGCATCGGGCATAGGACAGGTCGGGGGTAGAAAAAGTTTACGATCAAAATATGTGTAACAAGAAGAGTTGCCAGAAGAGAATTGTAACTGGAAATGTGTGGATGATGGTTTATTCAGAAACAGGGTTGAGGCAGAAGTGAAGACTGGGGATATTGTGAAGGTGGGAGTGGACAGGTTTTGTGGTAGACGGAATTTGAGATAGAAATCAGCTCAGGACAAAATGGAGTAATCGTGGTTATGAAAACTTTTGTTTCTCCTCAGATGTTTGTAAGTGAAGGATATGAAATTCGTGGAATAGAAATGGAGTTTGTGATTGAAAGCGAAGACAGTAGTTTGGATCTTTGCCAAATATACATTACAGAGAAAACGAGGACATTCACAACAGGTTAGAGAATTCGTAAATGGGCAGAGATAGGCTCACCAGGAACACTAACAATAGTGAGGATAGGATAGTAACCTGCCTGAATAATCATCAGTACACTGCGCCAATCGAGATGTTGTTAGTAAACTGAAGTCTCCTCCACCACAACAGCTTTCAATATAAAAATTGTCTCTGTGTACAACTGCCCAGAATATACACAAGAAATACGGATTTCGCTGGATTTTACTCTCAGAGCTCTTTCAGTTAATTGTTTATCATTTACACAATGCAATTAAATAATTTGCTTGTAATGATGCAAACATCTTACTGCAGTTTGTATGCCTTTTTTTTTAGTTTTTTTGTAGCCTTAGCCAAAAGTAAATGTTCTGTTTAAAATTGACCTGTTTATTGGGATTCAAGGGTCATTCACAATTTGTATTTTCATGGGTTAAGAAACAGAAAGCAATAGAAGACAGCGGCTGTGGAGACTGGTGAAGAGTAAAGTGGCATCCCCCCACTCCCCAATGTCTTCTTGACAGACAGAATAAAATAAAATGTGGAGAATGACACAGGACATATTCAGAATAAGGAATGACTAGTGACAGTGTAAACAAATCAGGTTAATTTGAAATGGAATGTGTGTGTGTGTGCGTGTAGATTGATAAGATTGTTCATATGTGTGCAACATATTCAGAATGAACAAGAGAAAGATAGTTAACAAACATGATGAATGCGATGTAAAAAATTTATAAAACAATAATATGTTTCTTTAATCTTCAGCTGATATGTAATGTTCTCCTTCTCTCAACGTACCCTCTGCCTCTTGCCCCTTTCTTGCATTCCCAGACCTAATCTCTAATTCTTATCAGGATGTATGTCATAAATTCCTGCTCGTGTGTTCCAATTTATTTCGGTTAATCTATTTTCTACCGGGAAACATATTCATTCGTTTGCTGGGTTCTGTCGACAGCTGGTGCCTGTCATATTGATGGAGATAAAAGTTCTGGCATCAGAGCCAGCATTTCAACAAATTAAACTGTTGCACATACTTTTTACAAAGGACCACAGCACACAGGAATTTCCAAACCAAATACAGAAGTACATCTACTTCTATCAATCATGTAGGCTTCTCTATTTTTACGTCTCCATGTCTATATTCACACTCTCTCTCTCTCTTTTGATCTAGTTAATAACTCTTCCCATCGTTCTTCGTGCCCATGTCTCAAATCACCATCCTTCAGTTTACATCTGTAGCTCACTTTTGGGTGAGATGTCTTATAATTGAGAAATGTAACTAAAAAGAAATGACAGAAGAGTTGGCCAGAGTTAGTTGGAAGGGGAGCTGATCACGGGAATATGGTGAAGCACCCATGACAGCAGTTTCTGGAGATAATTCAGCTGCACCTCAGAAATACATCCCAAGTAAGAAGAAAGATATTCAGCGGAAGACAAGGCAGCCGTGAGTGATAACGAACTCAGGGACAGCATAAAAGCAAAAGAAAATGCACACAATGTGGTGAAGATTGTTGGGAACGTGAATGATTATGAAGCCTACTATTTCTGGCATGGACAACTAATAACAGCAAATCGGAGGAGATATGATATTACGCTTGTTAATCATATAAAAGAACATTGAAAGATTTTTATATATAACAAGGAAGGCAGGGAGTAAAGAACAATCAAAGAACTGTTGGAAAATGAAGCTTGAATAGTTACAGGAAGCAATGGAATAGCAGAGTAATTGAATAGATACTTCGCATCAGTCCTCACGGTGGAAGACACCAGCAAAATGCCAGAACTTCAAGACAGTCAGGGGATAAAGGTGAGTATAGTGACCACCAGAAAGGAGAAGATGCTGGGGAAGGTGAAGTTGGATCAATCACCGAGACCAGTCGGACAACACCCCGTCGATCTAAAGAGATATTGAACGTGATTGTGGAGGCATTGCTGGTGAGATTTCAGGAAACTTTGGAGTGAGGGAGAACTGGTAAATGTAACCTCCCCGTTTAATGAGAGGTACACAGAAGACAGGAAATTATAAATGGCCAGGCAAGTTGAAACTGTTACATAGAATGACTTAATGGATCCTCAGATTTATGAATAGATGTGTGGAATATAAAAACAAGAAAGTTGTGACGTATATTGGACGTGGTGTGATTAGGCTACAGCATAACAAGAGTTGCATTTTCAATGCTATTGTGAACAGCAGACTTGAAAATACGGTTGAAACAATGGAAATCAGTTCGAAACAGGCAGGAACAAACGTGACAAAGGGACTGCTTCCTTGATTCTGTAGTGAGAATGTTGAGATAAGCTTGTTAGTAAACAGACTAAACACAATGTATAAAAAGCACAATAAAATCTGTTGCTGCGGAGGTCTCAACGTGCAGCTATGTAGCCAATACATATGAAGCTGAAAAAGCACAGCAGGTCAGACAGCATCCGCGGAACAGGAAAGTCAACATTTCAGGCTGAAAGACCTCATCAAGATTGCAGTGGGGGAAGGGGAACCGGGGAGTAAATAGAGGCAGGGGCGTGGGGTTTTTGGAAAGGTAGGTGGGATGGTGATAAGGGATGCAAGTCGGGGAATATTGTGATTGGTCACTGGGAAGGGAGAAGCAAATATGCAAATGAAAATATGGACATCGAAGGTCAAGTCAGCGAAGTTGAACATGCGATAAGGCTGAGGTTGGAGAGGTCTTGAAGCTAGTGAAGTCAACATTAAGACCTATTGAACTGTAGGCTCTCCAGCTGAAAGATCAGGTTGTGTTCCCCAGTTGCTGTTTTGCCTCACTCTGATGGTAGAGGAGGCCAAGGATGGACATGTCGCTGGATGAGGGGGGCGGGGGTGGGGTGGAGTAATTGAAATGGATGGTAACTGGAATGTTGGGTTGGTTAAAGCGTGCAGATAGCAGATGCGCCATGAATATGTCCCTGAATCTCCCTTTGGTCTACACCACATAGAGCAGACCACATCGGGAATTGGAGACGAGCTCTGTCGGCCAGGATCAGGCTCTGTGTGTGGCATCAGTGCTCTGCACGCAACAATCAACCCGACTTTCCAGTTACCATCCATTTTAATTCCCCCTCCCACTCGTCCGGTGACATGCCCATCCATAGCCTGTCCATTGTCAGGGAACACCAGCTGAGAGTTTACCTTTGAAGCAGATAGTCCAATGGCCTCAATGTTGACTGCAGCAGCTTCAAAATCCCTCCACCTGCAGCCTTATCCCATGTCCCTTCTCCCTGATCAGACACACCTGTCCATCTTTTCATTCACATATGCGCTCCAACCTTCCCACTGACCAATTACAGTAACCCCATACTTACATGTACCTACCACCACATACATACCCTTCGCCCTTCCTTATCCTATTGCTCCATTTCTGGGCTCCCCTCCCCCTCGCCAGTCCTGACGGAAGGTCCAAGATCAAAATATTGCCTTTGTTGCTCCTCTGATTCTTTCTGGTCTGCTGTGTTTATCCAGAGCCAAGTTTATTAACTCTGGCCTCCCGCACCTGTCGTACTTACTCTCTCCAAGTTGTGGAACAATGTAGTCTACATATAAGAAGAAATGAATTTGTACATTTGAAAAGATCGCTGACTCATTCATCAATTCTTAACAACCCAATACACACCCTCCAGATAAAGCACCATTTCACTTGTACTCTTTTAATCCGATCTCCTGTCATTGCTGCTCACACTGCAGTATCCTTCACACTGGCGAGACTAACCAAAACACTTCCACTCTGTCTTTTGGAATAACCCTGGCCTTCTCCTTGCTTCATATTTAATTAACTTACCTTGCTCTCATGCTGACATTTAAGCCCTGGGCTGCTGCAATGTTTCCAATGAAACACAGCCCATCTCGATTAACATCTCACTTTACACTTTGGTACAAATGTAGCCTGAAGAAGTTGTAATTCAATCCCATACTTCCACAGACAGATCCCATTATGGTTGTTCTCCAATCTTCCTACATTCCTCTCCTAGTCTCCCAATGACATTACCCTGTTTGTGAATCTTTTGTCTTGCACTCAATTAAGGAAACCATTCCACCCTTCTCAATGTAATTGATACTGATTTCGCATTTGATCCGCTTTTAACACAACCAAAAGTCCATTCGTCAGTGGTATTGCGCCTCCACACCTTCTGTTTCCCATCACCCCTCCTCTACCTTTGTCAAGGGATTAAAAAGCTCATTTTCCAATCCTTTTCTATTCTGAAGAACAGTCACAATGGACTTGAAACGCTAACTCTGTTTCTCTGTCTTCACAGATGCTGCCAGATCTGCTGTTCTTCTCCAGATATTAACAAAGCACATTTTCAATGAAACAAGTAATCTTTTCTGATGATGGTCTAATGCCCAACAGGTTGATACACCTGCTCTTTGGATGTGCCTGCCCTTTACCAATGCTACAGCTTTCCTCACTTTCTCCAAATATGTTTAATGAACACGAACTGAAAAGGTTCACATCAGCAGTTGAACAAGACCAAATTAACATATTTTTTGCAATATTTATAGTGAAAACCTGTTTGAGAACATGCAACAAATCAGATCAAACAACATCTCTTGCCGTTAGAACCCTTCGCCATTCGTAATAAAAAAAAACCATGCTTTGAACAACCAGTATGGTGTATAACTACTGAACTGAAATACCAGAGAACAACGATTGCATTTATTGGAGGGAATGATAACCAGATCCTTTATGTGATAATGGTGATTCATCTCAGAAACAATAAAATTTTACTGTGATTATTCCACTGAACAGTAATTAGATGGTCATGAAGATCTTTGTGCGGCTTTATGTGCAGTGTTTTGTGTGAACATTGATTTCAGTAACATTGAGATATTTTACAAGATTGACAATTGACAGTTAAAGATAAGTTTTAAATGCAACATTTAAAAAAATTGTCAGTTTTGTTTAGCAAAACACAATTCTAAGTTTATGGAATCCCTACTGTGTGGAAACAGGCCATTTGGCCCAACAAGGCTACATTGATGTTCCAAAGAATAATCCACTCAGCACCATTCTGCTCTCAGATTACTGGACATTTACCCCTGACTAATGCACATAACCGACACATCCCTGAACAGAACGTGCAGCTTAGCATGGTCAATGTACCTAACCTGCATATCTTTGGATTATTAAGAAAACCAGAACATGCAAACTCCACGCAAACATGTGGCCGAGGATGGAATCAAACCCAAGTGCATAACACTGTAAGACACGAGTGCTAACCACTGATCCTCTGTTCTCAATGCCCAACCCATGCAAGAAGTGAGATAAGTGAGAGACGTGCAAAGTCAAATTTCAAATGAACACTCTCTGTTGTTGCCAAAGCGTATCAATCTTACATTAAATATGAATAGATGAATCGAAAACAAAAAATTGAAATCCCTGACAAATCATGAATGAACAATAATTAGAAAATTAATATGATCAAAGGGCACAACATTATTCAGGTGAATTGCATTGCTTAATTACAAATTTGGGAATGAGCTAACTAATGAATAACGGGAAGTGACATTTGTTTATTTCACTGATGAAGAAATTGACTTGCTTTTCATCTTTGTAGCACTGCAGAATAGCAATTTATGTGCCTGAAATGTTTGAATTAGCTCTTTCCAATAAAAAAAATCAGTAAAATCACATTGACTTCTTCATCTTTAAGACTGCAACAATATCAAATACTTTCAAGAAATTTAGCACCAGCAGAATTAGTTAATTTGGTTGCTTGGGAACTCGAAGAGAATAAACAGCAGATTCTTCGAATTAGTCATTCAATGCGATTGTTCAGCTGAAGACAACATCCCTTCTTTGCAAAAATGCTCAACTTCGAAAAATTCAAAATGCATTGTCATTGTTTAATGAAACAATACAGAAATGTTAATTCTTTTTCATTTGACTTAACAAAACGCAGTAATTTTACATGATTTTGTGTCGTGAAAAATACTTAAATCTTATGATGATTAGAAATGTTCGCATCAAAGTGAAATATATTAAAATGAATTAAATTATGTTTCTGCGGATAAAATAAGAATTAATATTAACAATGATTCAGAGATAGCACAATATATTAGTTACTCATGTAAAGAGCCATAATTCCACATTCACAGCACGTACTGGATTGAATAATTCTTAGGTATGAGAAACAACTGAATCATAAAATTCGATCAATGAAGTTGGAAATACTGAGAAATCTCGTTTTGCTATGTGACTGAGGAATATGTGCAAACAAACAGGAATTATTGCAGTGAAAAGTAATTGCAGGTGTGTGAATTTAAAGTCTGTGATTACGGAGATCATTCAAATAAGCAAACATCAGACATTCACAATTAATGTTGGATGGGAAGTCTTTGGATCCATTGTGGGAAATTTGATCTGAAAATAAAGTTTCATAAAATAATTGTTGGTACTCAGAAACAGTTGGTTAAATTAAAATGTGAATCTCACTTTACTTGTTCAAAAGACTTTCTTAAATAATTGCACAATTATTATCATGACAATGACTTGATAATGTTGCTATATGAGCAATTAAAATGATTCAATATTTCAAAAATACTTTGCTGTTCTGTTGGTGGGATATTTATTAAAATTGGTAAATTATGGAATAAAATATCGTAACTCCCTTTATGAATTGAAGACAAAATGAGCCATTCAGTGATTATAGAATTTTTTTTTTCTTTCTTTACTAAAAAATGAAGGTAACACAAGAAATATGAATTTCTATCAAATGGTTTCATCATAGAGACATGTTATTTTAATTTAGATGATTAATATTATGGTCAGAGTTCAGACATTTGTGTCAGAATTTGGAAGAAAGTTAATAGATAATGAAAGTGAGCATGAAAGTGAACAAATGATACAGTCAATGGCATTTGGTACCTAAAGGAATTATAATAATTGTTTATTATTGTACAGTGATGAATAATGTTGGAAAAGAAAATAAAAAAAGAATTAACATGTTCAAAACAGTTCTTTTCTTACAATTAAATGAAACCAATAATCATTTTGCAAAGCACGTGATTTGGGAAAAAAACAGACATTTACTGTGTTGTATAAACCGGAAACTATTTCCATTTTGCAAAAATGGAGAATTTCCCAAATTCAAACCTTAGGTTTGCTGAATTATACAACAAAAACGGTTGTAATTTGAAATATCTCTTGCACACAAATTTAAAATAAGTAATCTTAAAGATTTTTAGAATCACAAAACGTTTGTTGTTTGCATGATTGTATTACAGTCAATATCCATGATAAAGTAGAAGCATTGGTTTAAGCAACATAAATCATCTTTAACTACTGAACTGAAATAGAAGATATCAGTTCCACTTGTTGCATGGAATAGTAAACAAATGCTTACTCTTGTCATAGGTTTCAGGAGCAATAAGTTACTTACTCGGGTTATTCTACTGAACAATAATCAGATGGTGATGGAAGTCTTTGTGTTGCTTTACGTGTATTGTTTAGTGTGAACATTGGGTTCGATAAAATTGAGGTATTTGCATGAATTTGGAACAGAGTGATAATTGGGTGCGAATGATCTGATTTAAAATCAGACAGTTTTTGATATTTACGAGGATTACTGAACGAAACGTACTTAAACCATCATGCAATCAATGGGAAAAGTGAGAGATATGCAAATTGAACTTTCAAATGAACACACCCTGATATTTTCACACCATTTCAATGTCACATTCAATATAAATAGATGACTGGAAAGCTAAAAACAAATCTCACACAATTCATAAACTGACCAGTAATTAAAAATTGATAAATAATAGCAAGTGACATTTGTTTATTTTACTGAAGAAGTCATTGATCTTTTCTCATATTTATAGCACTGGAGCATAAAATTCTGTGTTGTTTTAACTAAGATTTACAGAACAAGAGAAAATTAATGACTATCATGACTTTGCATATTTCAGCTTTATGACTGCAACATTCTCAAATATTTTCTGAGGAATATTGATTGAGTGGAATTAGATACATTTTGCTATGAGTAACTAGAAGAAAGTATATAGCAGATACTGTGATTATTGGAATGGACGATGATACCTCCAAATAATCTACTGATATTGTGATTGGATATACAGTAAGTGTCAGAATCAAAGTAAATTATAATCAAATCAATTCAAACATGTTTCCAAGTTTAAAATAAATACAATATTCACAATAATTGAGAGATTGTACATTGTAATGTCCTTGCAGTATTTATTGTACAGAAGAAAAATTCCACATTTGTAGCCCTCACTGGATTGTACAATTATTAGATATAAGATATATTAGCAACAAACGGATTTTAAAAATATATATTCGTGAATTTGAGAATAAGGAGATATCTCATCTTGATATAGACTGAGTAATATGTAGAAATGAAGAGTAATATTGCAGGGAAAAGGAATTGGAGTTCTCTGACTTTCAAAGGCTGAGATAATTGCTATATTTCACCTGAGCAAAAATCAGACATTTACAAACAATTTTGCATGGGATATTATTGGTCGTTTGGTATGTGCATGGGCCTGAACAAATAGGTATTAATATAGTAGCATTGACAATAAGAAATAATGAATGACATTTTCAAAAAAAACATTTCATTTTTACAAAGTCTATGTTAAATTGCTGTGCAATTATTGTCATTGATAATTGCTTTTAGAATCCTGACAGATAAATTGACTTAATATTTTGAAAACACTTTGCTCTGATGTTGATTGGATATTCATTAAGATTAAGAAACTGAAAATTAAAGCATATAACTTAGCTGGATGGTGTGAAAAAATCATTCAGCAGCAATTGAAAAAAATGGTTTTGTTTTAAAATGCAGGCAATGCAAGATTTATATGGTTCCAACAGTTTTCTTGAAGAGTCATGTCGATTTTGTTGATGTAATTTTTACCACAATAAATGTTCTGATATGTATTTCAGAATTAGGAGGAAAAGAATTAGGCCATGAAAGTGACTATTATTGTGAACAAAACACAGGGTCACTGACATTTGATACGGAAAGGAATTCTCATAATTGTGTGATTATTGTTCACTGACATTTAATATGAGAGGAAAAGGAGAATTGTCAACATTTCCAAGCAATTTTTTTCTTATAATGAAATGAAAATAAAAATAATTTTGTAGGGCAATTTGTTTGAAAAAAAAACAGTCATTTCATATGACATTTGAGCTGAAGACTCGTTCCCGTTTCCCCCATTGTAGTCTTTACAATAATTTAAAACTTAGTGTTGGTTGAACGAAAGAACAAATGGATAAATTCGAAACGTGTTCTTGTACACAAAAAAAAGTAAATGTAAAGCAATTTTATCATGACAATTATATCGCTCTGAATGTAATCATTTCACACACAATAAATGTATTTGTTGAACTGAAATCTCATCATAGCTGTAGAATTGTTTTCACTAGCAGAGAATGAGGACTCAGGAGGCAATCTGAGCTCAGGCATGTGGAAGATGTTTACTCATGCAGCAATCAGTTAATGAAGGGATCATCACCCGAGACCAATCTCAGAAGGGAGATCCATAACACAATGTAACATGTACAGTAAAAAGCAGTATTTTTATGGACTTTCTGCATCACAATGGCCACATGCAATGTGATTACAGCCCTTCCCTCCTCATCCAGCCACCCAATTGAAACACATCATCGCAGATGGGTATTCTAATGGACATCCCCAGATTCCTACTGGGATCTTTCCATGCATCTTATTGACTTAGATTCCAAAGTTATTCCTGAACTCCCTCGGGCCTCTCAGGATACCTTATCAGCTGGGACATTTTGAGTTCTGCTATTCATTATATTTTATTTTATCAAAGCCAATTACTCCACATATCATTCACTGTCTTAATTATATATGTACAAAGAAATAGAAAAGACGGTTAATTTTAGCTTACTTGCTATAAGATTAGTAATATGACTTGTGTTATGAAGTTTGTTATATTGTGTAAAATTATACAGCTCCTCTTTCTGTCAGGACTTTATAATTAATGAGCAGTCAACATCATACCGTGAAGTTAATTCCTAAAACTAGCTAACTTCAAATCTCTGTCTATATGCTTTTCTATAATGTTTTTAGGAGGCATTGGTTACATATATCAAACTTATGTTGCAAATTTCCCCTATTATACTCAAGAATCTGTAATTAGAACCTTTGTTTAATATTCTGAGTAACTGTAAAATAATAACTATATCTGACAAATGAACTCTTCTGTTGTCATGATAGCTGCTTAGTGAGTTAACTGGGCTGCATCCTGCAGCTGCTGTTTATTCATTTACTGGGACAATTACACTTTCATTTATGAAGATCAGGATTGGTCATTTGTCTGTATGTCGGCATGCTGTTCTCAAGAAATGTCAGGAATGCTGTAGTCCTGGCATTGGAGTAAGTCCATTGGTAGTGTGCTTTCTTTTAATTTAAGGCTGGAACAGAATGTTAATCTAGTTTATCACCCGCTGACACCTTGTATTTTAGTTCTAAGGTAGGCTGCCTGTTTTTTATTGTCAGGCATTTTGTATGAGCCAATATGGACCATTCTATTCCAGGTGGGGGCAGGTCATGCCCAGAACAGCAAATCAAATAAGATTCAAGTATTGAAATAAAAGTCCCCATTCGCTACCATTGGTTTCTGGACAATGCAATACGTTTACGTTATTGAGCCTTAATTTCACACTTAAAGCTAGATATACTGGATTTGATCAATTCTTAAATATTAGATATAAGCAACAATTAATCTTAAAAACATTTCATAGCAAAGTTAAAAATGATTAGAAATCTCATATCGCTGCCCGTCATGTGTAAAAATGAACAGCATTTATTGGAGTGTAAAATAATCAGATGTCTCTTAATATGTAAGGACGAATATTAATCCAATGATTTCTGTGAACGTTCAAATGAGAAGGGAACAGATATTATCTGTGAATGTTGGATAGGGAACCATTAATTAGTTTGTGTTTGTGTTATCCTGGAATAAGAGAACTATTATTCTTCTTTTAATATTGACACTAAGAAATATTGGATTCAATTAAAATGTGAATTTGATGATGTTTGTTACAAAACGTAAACTGAATTACTGTGTGACTTTTGGAATGACAATGAATTGATAATTAATTTTAGAACTTTGGCAAAGTAAATGATTCAATATTTCCAAATGGATTTCCTCTGATGTTGACTAGATATTTCTTAATCTGTCAGTTGAGAATGCAAATTCTGGCATGATGACATGTAAAGACATTAGACATTCAGTGAACGTTGATCAGAAATGGTTTGTCATTCGAAATTCTCAGATCTTCAAGACTTCTATACTTGGTTTCTCTACTTTTCTTCTGGAGAAATATAATATATAACAAGAACAAATTCTGCATTGTATATAATTCATGCAATTTTTCATATCATCAATATTTAGACATTTGAGTCAGAATTATAATGAAAATAAGTTGGCGGCATGGTGGCACAGTGGTTAGCACTGCTGCCTTATAACGTCAGAGACCTGGGTTCAATTCCCGCCTCAGGCGACTGACTGTGTGGAGTTTGCACGTTCTCCCCGTGTCTGCGTGGGTTTGCTTCGGTTTCCTCCCACAGTCCAAAGATTTACAGGTCAGGTAAATTGGCCATGCGAAATTGCCCGTAGTGTTAGGTAAGGGGTATGGGCGGGTGTGGACTTGTTGGGCTGAAGGGCATGTTTTCACACTGTAAGTGATCTAAAAAAAAGTCAATAAGGAAGATTTATTTTCACAGAAGCATACAGTCAACAGCATTTATCAACGTATTTGTTTCAATATTGTCTCTGAATAAATGGATAAATACATTTAATGGGGATCTGTTGACAATGTAATGAACCACAATATCATTATTCTCATAATTTTTGGATTGGAAATCTATCAGAAAAAGTTTCCTATATTCAGGACTTGCTTCATCTCGATACATGTTACACGTGGTATCCTCAGTTATAACGTGTCATCATGGGTCTGGGAAAGATGCAGTGTGTAAATTATAATAAGGTGTCTCCTCCATATGTTTGGATCTGGTGAGACTGTGATGTTTGCTATGATTATTCATCCTGAGCACAATAAGGCACGTACAAAGTGTTTTTCACCGAACAGTAATTAGGTGGTCTTGAAGACCATTACAAGTACTTTGATTTCAATATGTTGAGCTGAATTCCATGATCTGGGAAATGTTTCACAACATTTTACCAAAATTCTGGATTCTAAGCATTCAGTGGGTTTCGTGCAAACACCCTTCACTTGTCGTCATTCTCAAGTGAGGTATCTGATGCTCAGGCACTGGATGGAAGTCAAGGTGCCAGGAAGTCTGCTTCAACCTCTCCAAAACACAGCTCTTGGGCTGGTTGTCATAGGATCTACCGAACCTTTGTGAGTTCTTTGACCGGGTTTTCCACTGTTTTCTGGAGCTGGTTACTTTGTCTACTGTTTCTTTTAGTTTGACCTCTTTAGCTCTGCTTTCCCCAGCTGTAGGAATATTTAGAATGTTCAATTATGGGCCACAGGTCACTTGACCTTAGCGGACAGATAAAATATGGTTCACTTATTGTTGTAATAACGAATTGAGAATGAATCTATGCATTTTAATAAATAAGATGTTTCAATTTTATTAGTGGTTGACAATGACATTGATTAGATAGTCATTAAGAGACATCAACTAACAATTATAAGCTAATTGCAGTATTATTGAATTGAAAAAGGATACAGACGTACAGAGATTTATTTTGGAAGGCATTGCTTTTTCATTCTAATATCTTTGTTGTTCAAGAAGTCTATGTAGCTGTTCATTGGTTCTCTTCTCCAGATATTAATTTTATAGCTCATATCGCTTTTCTTGTGCCCGGAGGTTTGAGATTTGTATCAGATTAAGAAGAAAACAAGGAGCTATTAAAACGAGAACTTGAGTGAATAGAAAGCACGGTAAATTTAAATTACAGAGGAAACAGAGAGTATTTGCTCCAAATAAGCAAATATTTTTTATGTAGAAAGTGTGGTGGTGGAAAAGCACAGCAGACCAGGCAGCATCCATGGAGCCGGAGATTCCCGATGAAGGCTTATTCCTGAAACATGATTTCTCCTGCTCCTCAGATGCTGCCTGACATTCTGTGCTATTCCAGCACCACATTCTTGACTCTGATCTTCAGCATCTGCTTTCCTCACTTTCTCCAAATATTTGTAATGGACATGAACTGAAAATGTTAGCTTCGGCAGTTGAACAAAACCAAATTGACACTTTTTTGTGCAATATTTGGACTGAAAATTGTTTGTGATCATGCAACACATTAGGACATATGAACACCTCTTCCGTTAGAATCCTTTGTCATTCATAATAAAGAATAACCACTGCTTTGAACAACCAGTATCGTCTGTAATTACTGAACTGAAATACCAGAGGACAACTTCTGCATTTATTGGAGGGAATGGTAACCAGACCCTTACTGTTGCAGTGTGGATTGATCTCAGGAACAATCAGATAGTTATTCTGATTATTCCACTGAACAGTAATTAGATGGTCATGAAGACCTTTGTGTGGCCTCATGTTTGGTGTTTTGTGTGAGCAATGATTTTAAAAATATTGAGATAGTTTACAAGATTTAGGAACACTGACAATCAAGTGTTAAAAGTGTTAACTAAAGTCAACTTTTAAAAAGTTAGAGTTGCTTAGAGAAACGCTATTAAACTATTGTAGAATCCCTGTTAGCACAGTGTGGTAACAGGTCATTACGTTGAAAAAAATGACCCTCCAAAGAATAACCCAACCCAAAAACTTTCCCAACCATATTCCTCGACATTTACTGCTGACTAACAACACACATCCCTGAACACAATGTGCAATTTAGCATAGCCAGCTCACCTAACCTGCACGTCTTTGGATTGTTGGAGGAAACCACAGCAAAGTCACATAGACTTGGGGAGAATGGGTAAAGTACACAAAGACAGTTACCTGAGGATGGGAACAAACCGAGATCCCTGGCACTGTGAGGCAGCATTTTTAATGACTGAGCCACTGTGCAACTACATGCAATAAGTAAAATCAGTGAGAGGTATGCAAAGACAAATTTCAAATAAACACCCCCCGCTATTGTCAAAGCATGTAAAATTTACATTCAATACGAATAGATGAATGGAAAACAAAAAAAACTCCAACAATTCACGAATGAAACATAATTAGAAATTTAATTTGCTCAAAGGTCAAACCAATATTTAGATGAATTGCAATTTTTAATAACAAATGTAGGTAATTAGCTGACTAATGAATAATTGGAAGTGGCAAATGTTTACTTTACAGACGAAGAAAGCGACTTGTTTTCCACCCTTGTAACACAGCAGAATAAAAAGGTGAATGTCCGAAATGTTTGAATCAATCTCTTTCGAACAAAAAACTAATCACTTATGATCACTTAGCTTTTTAACTTTAAGACCGTAACATTCTCAAATATTTTTCAGGAATTTGGAACCAGCAGAACTAGTTAATTTCTTTTCTTGGGAACCCGAAGAAGAGAATAAACAGCAGATACTGTGAAGAAGTTATTCAATGCGAACATTCAACTGAAGACAACATTCCTTCTTTCTAAAAATGTTCAACTTTCAAAAATTCTAAATTTATTGTCATTGTTAAATGAAAGAATAAAGAGATGCTGATGCTTTTTCATTGGATTTTGTTGCATGAAAAATGCTGAAGTCTTAAGTGATCGCATTGAAGTGAAATATATTTACATTAATAAAACTATGTTTCAACAGGTAAAATAAATCTTGATTGTTACAATGAATGAGAGATTGCACACTGCAATACATATGAAGAATTAACATGATTCAATATTTCAAAAGCACTTTACTGTGATGTCGATTGAATATTTTTTAAGATCAGTGAACTAAGGAATAAAACATAGTAGCTAGCTTTACGTATTAAAGAAAAAATGAGACATTCAGTGATTATTGAACAAAATTCTTTTCTGAACTCAAAAATATATGCAATATACAAATTGCGAATTTCTTTCCACTGGATTCCTTGTAGAGATGATACGTTGATTAATATTATAATCAAAGTGTCAGAATTAGGATGAGAATTAATAGATCATGAAAATGAGCATGAAAATAAACAAACAATAAAGTCACTGCTGGGTGGTATATGAAGCGATTGTAATAATTGTGTCATTATTGTACAGTGATGAATAATGTTGGAATTGAAACAACAAAAATACAACACTTCTTTTCTTACAATGCAATGAAAGTAATAATCATTTTGTAGCATGCATGATTGGAAAAAGCAATCTTTTTAATATGACATACAGTGAAGACTAACTTTTTTGCAAAACTGTAAGAAGTTCATAAATTCAAAATGTAGCATTTGTTGAATTTGCAACAAAAATGGTTATAATTTGAATTATCTTTTGCACACACGCAACAGAAGAGGAGCTTAAAGATTGTTAGAATATTTTTTAAAAATGTTTCCAGTGTTATTGTATTACAGTCAGTATCCATGATAAATTAGAATTATTGGTTTAAACAACATAAATTGTCATTAACGACTGAACTGAAATATAGGATATCAAATGCACTTACTGCATGGACTAGTAAACAAATGCTTACTGTTGTCATTAGTCTCAGGAACAATAAGATACTCAGGTTATTCCACTGAAAAGTAATGAGCTGATGATGAATATCTTTGTGTCGCTTTATGTGCACTGTTTTGTGTGAACATTGACTTCAAGAAAATTGAGATATTTACATTGAATTAGGAATAGATTGGTAATTGGGTGTTAAGGATCTTATTTAAGATTAGACTTTTTAAATAGTTAATATAATTGCTGAGCAAAACACACTTCAGTCATCATGCAATAAATGAGATAAGTGATTGTGAGAAACGAAGTTCAGTCACTTCAATAACTTCAGTCCGGAGCAAGACCTGAATCAGTAGTATCATTTATTATGCTGTTGCAAGAGGGGTGTGGTGACCACTGTCCACAAGGCACACACACACACACTGAATTTAACGAGTACACAATATTTATGTAATTCGTTTCTCTTCCCTCCTCCCATTGCTCCTTCACTGTTTACAACTATTTCTAATCTAAACCGGCTGTTTATCTCTGTTTATCTCCAGCCTCGTCCCTGACAAAATGTTTATCTCTGGCCTCACAAGACCGTTTGACCACCTCCCTCTGTGGTCTTATTGTTATTTATCCTTCTTCCCTGCCATCTATTTCCATGCTAACCAAAGCATAATTTCTTTTTATTCTTTATTTACACCAAGCCTTATGAACTTTTGATGGTGTTTTTTTTTTGTTGCTGCTGACGTGGGAAACAGATGCTTGTAACTGTTTGTGCAGGCATATCTAGCTTAACCTACACACCTCCCCTCACAGCACCTTAATTATTTGTCTATAACATCTACCATTATTTGCAGACACATTTCATTCTTGTATGCACATTTTAGCTAATACAAAAGCAATAATATATTTCCTTCACATAGTTTTCATTCTTGTTAACTCAGCTCTTGGCTGAAACAATTATACACTGGCGCTAGTTCATTTACCTTGAATAAACAATTATGATTGCACAGTGATAAATATGCAAAATCAAATTTCAAATGAATATTTTCACAGCAGTTCAATCTCACATTCAATATAAATAGGTGAGTGGAAAACGAAAAACAAATTTCACGCAATTCATAAACAGATCAAAAATTAAAAATTGATAAATAAAAGGATTTGGCATTTGTTTATTTGACTGAACAAGAAATTTATTTTTTCTCCTCATTTTTATAGCACTGGAGCATCAAGATCTCTTTTCTGTTTGAACTCAGCTCTTCAGAACAAAAGAAAATAAATTAATATCATTACTTTGTATATTTCATCTGTATGACTGCAACATTCTCAAATATTTTCCAACGAATATTGATTGAGTGCAATTAGATACATTCTGTTATTAGTGACCTGAAAAAATAAATAGCAAATACTGTGATTATTGGAATGAACAACAGATGGAAGCATATATAATATTAAATTGAAAGGCAATTCAATTGATTATTAGATATTTTCTGATCAACATTCAAAGCTGCTCTGGCACAACTCTGTGCAAGGTGGGAATTGAAAATGTACCGCCTGGTCTGGTAACAGAGACACTATCAGAGCTGCACAACATTCCTTAATAATGTTCCCAACCAGGCTGGGCAGGTCTATAATCACATGCTCACTGTGGTTACTCAAGTGAAAAATAATCAGATGTTTATTGTGATAATTGTATTGGAATTAAATGGATGGATCCTATGTATAATGTACTTAAAATTAAATAGTAATTTACTGTTTGTACAGGCATATCTGATGGGCGTTAACAGATGTCTTAATTAAATATGATTTTATGATAATTTGTGGAATGACAACTCGACAGATTTGTGCGATTACTGTAAATTGATAAATAAAAATGAATACAATCATTCTACATGTTCATAATAGTTTCTCATTTTATAAAATGCAACGTAATTTTTTTTTGTTCGACACGTAAATTAGAACAAAATGATGAATTGGTCAGTCAATGGGACTATTCAGCTGAAGACAACTTTCATTGTTTCTGAAAATGTCTGATTTCTAAGAAGCCACCATTTCCCGTGATTGTTTAATGAAACAAGAAAAATGTCAATCCTTTTTTTGTGTACTTCAAAAAAAATCATCGGAATTTAAATAATTGTGCACAAGAAAAATATTCAACTATTATTGTGATTAGAAGCACAATAAATGTTAACATTGAAGTGAATTACAATCAAATCATTTCAGAAGTATTTCCAAGTTTAAAATGAAAAGCAATATTCACAATAATTGAGAGATTCTACATTGCTAAGTGCTTGCAATAGTTATTACATGGAAACATAATTACACATTTCTATCCTTTGCCAAATTGAACAATTATTTGATATTAGCAACAAATTGATTTTAAAAATACTATTAATGAATTTAAGAATAATGAGGTATCTTATCTTACTATTCCACTGAGTAATGTGCAGAAATGAAGAGAAATAATGCAGTGTAAAGTAACTGGTATTCTCTGAATATCAATGACAGTGATGACTGTGATCCTTAAAATGAGCAAAAGTCAGATATTTACAAAGGATGTCGCAAAGGCAGTTATTGGTCTTTTCTGGGTGTATTGGCCCGACCAAACAGGTTTTTATATTGTAGCATTCACAATAAGAAGTATAGAAAATATTAATAACACATTAACTTAGACTTGGTAACAAGCACAAAGTGCTGTGTAATTTTTGTAATTGTTAATTGTTTTTAGAATATTGATAGATAAATTAACTTAATATTTTGAAAGCACTTTGCTGTGACATCGATTGCGTCATAATTAAGATTGATAAACATAAAATTAATATATAAAAAGTCGCTTTAATACTTATAAAAAATACTCAGCAACATTTGACACAGTTCAACATTGGGTTTTATTGTTGAGTTATTTTTATTTTTTTTAATTTTTATCATGATAAAGGTTTAGACATCTATGTCAGAATAAGGAATATCTGAGCAGTTTTCCCTGTCAGTAACCACAGAAAGCATGTGATTATAGTCCTGCCCTTCCTGCATGGGAACATTATGGAGGGCTCTGGTAATGTCTGTACTAATAGACCAGGAGGCAGGCGTTCAATTCCTACCTTAAATAGAGATGTGTCAAAGCACCTCAGAGTTGATTAGAAAATATCTAAGTGTCAATTGAATTACTTTTCAATTCAACATTTTTTCAACTTGTATCTGTTGTTGATTATAATGATCACAATATCTTGAATTTATTTGCTTCAGGTCACTGATTAAAGTATGAATGTTATTAAGGTGAGGGGGTAAGTTTTAAAAGGGATCTGAGGGGCAACTCTTTTCACAACGTGTGTTTGGCATATTGAGATGAGCTGTGACAGGAAAGTCAGCGGCTGGTACAATTACAACATCTAAAAGACTTTCGGACAGTTACATGGATAGAAAACATCCAGAGGGTTATGGGACAAACCCAGGAAAATGGGACGAGTTTAGTTTCGGAAACCTGGCCGGAATGCCAAGTTGGGCTGAATAGCCTGTTTCCGTGCTGTATCAGTCTAACTTTCTACAATTCAAACTTGACTGTGAGGGGTAAAGGAAAGCAAAAACGGGTGTTAATTCTATTTTGTGTCCATAAAAAAGTGATATGAATTTTAAATAATTGTGTCACATGAAATAGTTCACCCTTATTGTGATTAGAAATACAATGAATGCGAGCACTAAAGTGAAATATAATTGAATTAATTCAACTGTGTTTCCATGGTTAAAAGAAAAATTGATTTTCACAATGATTGTGCGTTTGTACACTGCAATATATTCACATCAGTTCACGTACTGAGCTATTAATGCACATTTATACCCCTTACTGAACTGAACAATAATTACATATTAGCAACACATAGATTTTTGAAAATATATCAGTGCACTTCAAAGAAGGAGATATTTAATGTTGCTTTGTGACTGTGCAATGTGTAGACATGAACAGCAATCATTGCAGTGAAAAGTAATTACAGTTGTCTGAACTTATAAGGCTGAGATTACTGTGATTATTCAAATGAGCAAAAGTCAGTTTTCAAAGCATGTTGGGTGCAAAATCATTGGTTCCATTGTGGGATACTTGACCTGAAAACAATAGTATTGTTACAATGGATTAAATGAAACAATGGATTAAATTAAAATATGGATCTGACTATACATGTTAGAAAGACAAAAAATATTTCTGGAATTATTATAAGGATAATGAATTCATAATACATGTCGTTATCAGAACAAATAAGTTGACTCAACATTTTAAAAGCACTTTGCTCTGTTGTTATTTAGACGTTATTAAGATCGGTAAACTGAAGACTAAAATATAACAGCTGGATTGATGGATTGAGGACAATCAGTGAGCCATTCAGTAATTATTTAAAAGAAATGACTTTTGCTCAAATTGCAGACAATACAGAAGTAATGTATTTCATTCAATTAGTTTACATGTAGAAACGTATGTTTTTAAATTATTTAATTTTATCCTGATCGATGTTCAAACATTTGTGTCTGAATTTGGAAGAAAATAAGGAGATAACGAAAGTTAATATCAGAGTGACCACAAGATACAGTCCATGACATTTGATAGAAAAAGGAATTTGCATAATTTTGTAATTATTGGACATTGTTAACCAATTAACTCCTCAGGTACTGAAGCAGTCCAACCCCAAAAACAACAAGATCTGGACAATATCCAGGTTTGGGCTGACAAGGGGCAAGTAACATACATCGCACTCAAATGCAGGCTGCGACCATCATGTATAAGAAATGACCTAACTACCATCACTTGACAATCAATGCTGTTACTATCACTGAACACCCACTATCAACCTTATCCTGGGGATAATCATTGATCAGAAACTGAATTGGTCTCACCACACAAACACAGTGGCTACAAGAGTAATTCAACTCCTGGTTCCTGAAAGCCTGCCCAACAGTTACCAGGCACAAGTCAGGAGTGTGATGGAATACTCCCCACTTGCCTGGATTAGTGCCGCCCTAACAACACTCAAGGAACCCCTGGCCACTTCCATCTCGAAGGACAAAGGCAGCAGCTAGATGGAAATACAACTATCTTCAAGTTCCCCTCCAAGGTACTAACCCACCCTGACTTGGAAATGTATCGCCATTCCTTCACTGTCGGTGGGTGAATGTCCTGGAAATCCCCACGTCAATGGTATTGTGGGTCAACCCACAGCAGGTAGACTGCAGCGGTTCAAGAAGACAGCTCAGCACCAATTTCTCAAGGGTAACTAGGGACGGGCAATAAATGCTGGGCCCAGCCAGTGACACCCACATCACATCAAATAAATATTAAAATAATGTCTGCAAGATCAAAACAGCTCCAACGCGGTCCTAGCTGCAATCTCTGCCTCTTCTTATTCACAAAGATAAAAGGTTACCTTGCTCAACTTTCTCATCAGTACAGTATTCACCCCAGTCCTCTCTTATACCAACCAGCAGCATTTCCATCACCAGCAGCAACTCCGCTTAAAATATTTTGTCAGTAACTTTTCATTAACTGGTTATTTCAATTACAATGCAATCTCTACAAACAGACCAAGTACCTATTAGGCAACTACAAAATTTTCTAACAACTTTTCTTGATCTCTCTCTGCCATTCTTCTTGGTTATATAATGTAGGGAGGGATTGGAACACCACAGTGATGTAAGATATATGTAACACAGTGAGACAGGAAAGCTAGTATGGCTCAATTTGACTCATCGACCCCACACAGTGGAACAACACATTCACTGCATAATAAACACAACACAACATTTCAACCCGGTGTGACAGTAATAAAATGTGGATCAGTTGGACAGGCTGGATTTGTTACAGCCGGAGTTTGGGAGAGTGAGGGGTAACATGACTGAAGTGTCAAAGATCTTGAATGGTTTGTTAAGGAGGATGTGGAAAGGATGTTTCCTCTTGTGGGTCATACGTGAACTCGAGAGAACTGCTTTAAAATTAGATTCTCCCTTTCAGGACAGAGATGAGGAGATTTGTTTCCTCTCAGAGGGCTGTGCAACTTTGGAACTCTCTGCCCCAGAAGGTGGGCTCACTGAGTATTTTAAGATACAGGTTGATAGGTTCTTGTTAAGGGACGTTGGGGCAAGATGGACCACAAATCACTAACATATCAGTCCTGGCCTTACTGAATGAAGGAGTGGACTTGAGGGGCTGAAACTTCACCATCTGCTTCTTTCTCACATGACACAGGACTAAGAGCTTTGTTGAAAATTCATTCACTGGATGTAGGTGCCACTGGCTATGGGCAGCATTTGTTACCCAGAGGGCAGGTAAGAGTCAACCACATTGCTGTGGGTCAGGGGTCACATGTAGACTAGATCAGGTAAGGATGGCAGCTTCATTCCTTAAAGGACATCAGTGACCGAGTTGGATGTTTCCTGATAATCGAGAATAATTTCATCAATAGACTCATAATTCTCGAAGATTATTGAATTCAAACTGCTGAAACTGACTGACCATGTGGCTGGCAGTTAATCCAACACAAGTGAATGGAAACATTGCTCAGAGTCTGGTTCTGGAACATTCAATAAAACCAGGATATGGAAAGTGAATACTTCGCTGAAAACAAAGTCTCTGCTCTGTTAGAGACAAAATCAATCAATGTTCAGTTACTGAACATTATTGACTCACAGAATATGCGAACCTGCAGAATCACAGTAAAAGGGAAAAGTAAACAACATTCTTGGCAAAGCCAGAATGAACCAACTGCTTGTATAAAAACAGCTCAGAACAAAGGGGCTGAATCCTCCACAAACTGACAAATCAGATTTGGAGATAGAGATTGGAAATCTTTAGAAAAAATCCTTCCCTGCTGATGGTGTGTGCGAGAAACCATTCTCAGTGTGAACTGCCACTTATTTCCCATCACAAAAGGAGGTGTGTTGCTCACTTACAAACTATCTTACAGACAAAGGAAACCTGATCAGGAATTTGCAGGTTAATTAAGCTATTAGTGACAGTCCATTGCACACAACAACATCTAAGACCACAACAGATTGTAGTGAAACCAACAATACAATGAAAATGCCGAATTAGTCTTTATCATCATGCAGCCTCTGTCAATTAAAATAATCCCAGTCAACTTCTCAACATTTTAAAACTATTAATATCAATGATTATATATTTATTTCCATTCCTAATTTCCTCCAAAAATGTATCTGATTATTCTCTTCAAAATGTATTTTAAATGGTGTATTCCAAATCACAATTCATTTCCAATTATTCTTAGAGCAAAACTACTTGCAAACTAAAATAGTTTTCATGTCAATAATGACACTGGAAACTTTGTTATGTGGTTCAACCATATTTTCAAATATTGTTTTAGTTCATTATTTCAGTGAAGCTAAAATTAAAGTCGATATATTTTCTCTGATATCCTTCTATCACTTTATTCCCAAATAAGAATGCCATGGTGTAATGGGTGACAAACATTAAATAAAATTGAATTTTCATTACAAGAACTTGTACAAATAATCACATATTATTCAGTTCATTCATTTTCGTTGATTATCAGTTATGTTCATTGTATGATCACGTTAAATTCACTTAAATAATCAAAGTAGAATTTTTACCTCTATCGATATGGAAAGTTAAGGTCAAATTATTAATATTTCAAGTAAAACCAAATTCACATTTTGCTCTGTTTTATTCCAGGAATGACAGGATGTGTTGAATTATTATGAGAAACAGGAACAAGTGAAGGTGGTGGCTCTCAGACATGAGGCCTTAAAGCCAAAGGGCCAGGTGGTAGTTACAGTGGGGGGAGGGACCTAGTGCCCCACTCTCCTCAGAAGGCAGTGAGGATAGTGACACTGACTGGAACGGGTTAGATGACAAAGCACCCACGTATGGACAGAGGGACGACAATGGGTGGGATGACCCACCGCCCTATAAGGTCCAGAAGGACCTGTCTATGGCACCACTGGGTATCAAAGATCAAACTTGGACAGTAGGGAGCAACAAAGGGAACTGACAGAAACCAAACCTGAACCGTCCACCCGCTGAATAACAGATGTTGGTGAATGAACACCCAGCCTGATAGGGAAATGGTAATAATGGTCCTTATTGGGAGAATATGGATGAATTAGTAGAGGTACACAGTCTCACCGAAGATGATGTACAGACCCTCCCTCGACTCAAGATGCCCTGAAGTGTACAGCAGAAACTGTACCTGCAATGAGAGGATGGGGTCCGAGCCGGTTCCCCCAGAGTACAGCTGATCCGTGGCACTAGGCATTTACAGATATTACAGGGACACACTGGGGAGGGGACAGGCTGAGTGGGCTAAAATAACCTTGGTGACTCAGAGAGCCAAGAGTAATATCGAGGATCATACAGAAAGGAAGCCTGAGGTGTGTAAGGACCACGGGGGATTACTAAACCCCAACCTGTGATGATGAAATTGGTTTGATGCATTTAAAAGATGACATGGGACACTATTTAACTGTAATTATAAACATGGGACTCTCAGTGGGAGATAATTCTAACCACATTCTGAATTGGGCCACGAGAGCTGAGGCAAACACAGAAACACAGGGGAATAGCTGCAGTACAGGGAAGGTAACCAGACCCACAATGTTACATGGGAAGCAGGAAAGGGCACATAGACAAGGAACATAGGCAGAGAGAGGGAGATAGGTGTTCATATTGTGAGTGGCTTGTGTTCATGTAGGTATATGCATAGCCCATGAATATTCATTGACGTGCTGTTAAGGGGCCAACACTAGCATGGTTCTAACACCAGAGCATCTTTGTCAGTTACCGATAAGTATTTACCCCTCACCCCCTCAATTACTAAAATGAGAGCAGTCGGAGAGGTTACCTCGGAAGCTGGATGAAGCAAACCTGCCCCGATGTAGACCGGGAGTATGACAAAATATATTCAGATATGGAGGTATGACACTCAAGAAGAGACCATTCTGGGAGTTGCTCCTATTTATTCTAAAATGGCAACTATTGACATCAACACCCGAATTTAAACTTGGGGATGCTCCGGCCAGGACTGGGATGGAAAGAGTAGGAGAGGCAACCTCTCCGGAGTAGCTACATTGCAGGGAGACTGGGACAGTCAGAGAATCTGGTGGGTTATAGCTCGGACCCACTCAGCGGTGTGCGTAACTCAAACAGGAAAGTGGGTTGTTATCTATCGACTCTGTACAGATCGAGGGCCCTCTCACTCCCCACACAAACGGGATCTCATCAAAGCTGGGGCTGAGGAGGCAGTAATTGTGACAGTGATAGTTTGACAGAAGCTGGAAATAGTCTGGATCCATACCTGTGGAATTTGAATCGCTGAAGAGAGTGGTGTTTACTGACCGAGGAGAACAGTCCACCAGGATACTATTACCTCAGGGATCCCGCAATATTCCAGTATATCCCACCGATGTGTGTTTGATGGATTGAGTCACACTGATCTTACCAACACCTCATCACCTCAAGCGGTGAGAAAGAACATATCCAGTTATTAAACAGAGTATTGGATCAGGTTAGCCAGGTCAGGCTTAAAATTAACGCACAGAGAGTGTAACTGGGAAGGTAGGGAGAGTCGGAACTGGGACATCATATTGGGGAGATCAAATCATGAAGGGAGAGGGGACAGTCCCAGCGGGAACAAAAACTATGATTATAAAATTATCCATCCGCACACCGTAAAGGGATCAGGCAAACTTTAGGATTGTTTAATTATTGCGGGAATTTTGTGGGGAATTATCCAGAAATAGAGAACCATCACGAGCCCTGGCAGAAGCGCGGACATTAACCAGGGGTGAGGGAGGCAAAATGCATACAGTTAGCCTTTGGTACAGTTCATGACTGGGCTCGGTGAAGGTATATCACCCTGTCTGGGGGCCACATTGAGCATGAAGAACAGGTCAGAGAGTTAGTGGAAGCAGCTAACTTTCCCAGTGAAGCAGCACTCATGAAGATTAGAGCTCACAGGAAAGTAGAAACCCCACACCAACGGGGTAGTTGGTGAGCATGGGTGAGCATACTGACTGAAACAGTGCAAACATTTGAGGAGGATGCAGTGGCAGTAGCTACAGAAGCGAGAAAGGAAAGTTTAAAGACATTTCCAGAAACAGTCCCATAGCAGGAGAAACAGGAATGGGAAAAGGGTGGGGCAGTAATAGGACATAGGATGATCCAGCAGTGCCACTGTATAAGACAAACATTATGAAAAACGTATCATGGGATGGCTCATATTGAGCACGATAAAATGCAATATCGGATGATCAACGACAGGGGTGTTCTGGAACAAGAAGGTTTTGTCGAAGGGGTGTAGTCTGTACACAGTATGAGCCAGGGAAAACAATTAGGATAAAATGGAGGCAGCCGCAGGGACCCAGGGGCTAACGGGAACAATTACCGATGGATTTTACATGCACCCCCATCCCAATCCCAGGGAAGGAAATCCTGCTGGGTCTTAATAAACAGTTTTACTCAGTGGGTGGAAGCATTCCCCTGCAGATTCTGACCAAGGGACCCATGTTCCAGGAAACAAAGTTAAGCAGTTCTGTGGCTTGTTTGGTACTGAGGAGAAATCCCATCTTACATATCACCCCCAGAGCTCAGGGACAGTGGAAAGAATAAAGCAGACACTGAAAGCTAGTCTGACTAAGGCCCTGACAGAGACAGGCCGGGATGGGTTAGTGTACTCCCCACAATCCTAATGAAACTGACGTCAACCCCAGCAAAGGGAACTGAGCAATCCCCCTTTGAATTAGTAACTGGATGGACTATGCAGCTGCCAGAGGGTATGGTAGTGGGAGGGCAGGAGATGTACAATGGCAAGGATAGGGTGAAACAATTTGTGAAAGAACTGACAAAGCAACTGCATGAGCTGACAGGGGAAGTTGCAGACGGACAGAGAATCACAGACTGGGAAAGGGAGCTCATAAACATCCGAGCTGACATCCCGAACCCAGGAGATCGGGTCAGGGGGGGAAATATTAGTGGAACGTATGAAAGAAACACATCCAAATGCTGAACTTGGCTGGGGGAGCCGCAGAATTCCACAGAGGGAACTCTTCCATCAGGCATTAGTAAGGAGCTCTGAATAAACATTGGTCGTGCTGTTCAACACAGAACTCAAGGCTCCCTTTTGATATTTCTCCCAGTCACAGTTGTGCAGGGGTATGTTGGTGGCTGGAGGTCTGTGACCAGTGCCTCTGTTCCACAACTGTCAGAGCTGGGACATCTGTTGTTTGTAATACATATAAATGATTAGCCTGAAAATGTAAACGATTTAATTAGCAAGTTTGTAGATGGCACAAAGTGAAGAAGTTGTGAATCATGAAGAAGGTTGTCAAAGGAAACATCAAGGACGAGATCAGTTGGAAGGTTATGTGGAGAAATTGCAGATAGATTTTAATTCAGAAAAGTGTGACGTGATGCGTTTTGGGCAGCTCATTGTAAGACGAATTTATACACTAAAAGGAAGTGCCCTGAGCAGCATTGATATACAGAGGGATCTTCAGGTGCAAGTTCACAGCTCCCTGAAAGTGGTGAAGGAGGTGGATGGCAGGCTTGCCTTCTTCTGTCAGGGGAGTGAATATAAAATTGTCATTAGGCCACCTTTGGGGGATTGTGGGCTGTTTTTCGCACCGCATTATAAGGAGGATGTGGAGGCTTTGGAGAGGGTGGAAATGGGTTTACCAGGATGTTGCCTGGATTGGGAGAGGTTGGAAAATCTTGGATTGTTGTCTTTGGAAAGTCAGTGGCTGTGGAGTGATCCGAGAGGCACAGACAGAGTGAATAATCTGAATCTTTTTCAAAGTGGAAATTACCAATTCCATTGGCCATAGATTTAAGGGGAGAGGGGGCAAGTTTAAAGGCAATGAAAACCGAAAGAACAGCAGATGCTGTAAACCAGAAAGAAAAACAGAAGTTTCTGATAAAGCTCAGCAGTTCTAGTAGCATCTGTGAAGAGAAATTAGTTAACATTTCTGAGGAAGGGGGACCGGACCTGAAACATTAACTGATTTTTCTACACAGATGCTGCATGAACTGTTGAGCATTTTCAACAGCATCTGTGCAAGTTTAAAAGGGAGTTGTGTCAGACACGTTTCTTATGCAGGAGGTGGTCAGTGACGAGAATGTACTTGCCTGAAAGATGGTAAAATCAGAAACAATCACAATGTTTAAGAAGCATTTGGACAGACAGATAAGCAGGCATGGGTTGGCAGGGATATGGATCAAATACAGGCAGATGGAATCAGTTTGGAATGGCATCATGGTCCGCACAGACATGGTAGGCTGATTATTCCGGTGCTGCACTGTTCTGTTTTCCAGGGGGGAGAATGTGTGGAGTGAGATATAATATTTTGAGTATAATATGTCTTTTCTTTAGAACACACAGTAAGTTGATGCATTTTGATAGAAGCAATGTCGAAAGGGAATATATATTTGAATGGCACAGACACAGAGAGCAGGACAGCAGGAATGCGGGACAATGTGTACCAATCCTTAAAGGAGAGAGAACATAAAGTGTTTTGAGTAAACGTGTAGGATGCTGGGCTTCATTAACAGAGGGAATGATAACATACTCATGGAAAAGATGCTGACCGTTGACAAAGTTCTAGTTAGGTCATAGTCAATCATTGCATCCAATTGTGGTCACCAGATTCCTGGTCAGGATGAGGAAGTTAAAATACCACAGAAGGGCCTGTTCCATACTTTGCTTCTCTTTCAGGATGCATTGGCGACTCAAGGGTTAAACATTCTCCTGCCAAAGGTCTTCCTGCCGTATTGTAAGAGTACAAGGCCTGTACTCTTCCAATACAAACTGAACCCCTCAGTAGGGGTGAGGCAGATCGTATCTTCGAATTAGAACCTCTTGCAGCCACACATGTGGATTCTCCCATAACCCCAGATAGAGCAATTTGCCCTTTCTAGACAATACTGAGAACCCTGGGCACAACCCTGTTAAACTGCCTCCTGTTTCCATTGTCTTACCTCCCCTCCATATTAGCATAGGTAAGTGAATCCCCCATTCACTGAAAGACGAACCCTTCTGCCTTAATCTCTTCCCATCAACACATAATCATGGACAATACGATAATCAGTTTCTGTAACCCATCACACATTATCACAGGACATTGGTATTCATCAAGCTTTGTAAATTCATAATTACCAGCTTTAAACTATGTAATGGCAATCACCCATGTGACTGATATGACTTTGTCTAATTCTTATTAAATATACTGTCTCTGTGGGTAAGGCAGAGATTCGTGAAGATGAGTCTGTACAAATATACACTCCGCTACTTTAGAGATGCTTTGAAATTCTTGCCAGCTGTCCAATAATAAAGCTACTGCTGTTGTGCAGAAAACTTGTGTCGTCTGGATTTGTGGAACAAAACAGACATTAACAAGGAAGGATATGAGTGATCTTCAGGGTGTGGAGTACAGACTTACTGGAGTGGTTCATTGATGAAGGAAATACAGTCATTGGATTGATTTGAAGAAATTGCTATTTTCTTTGAAATAAACAAGTTAAATATATTTTTGATAGAGCTGTATAAGATTATAACAGACCTAGATATAGCAGACGAAAATATCTGTATTTGATAGGTGATGGCACAATTAAGACCAGATGTGAGGTTTTGAGACAGCGGGAGATGAGCAAGTGTTTCTGCTGTCTGTATTGGCTGGAAATATGCAGAACATGTTGCCTATGATGGTGGTGCAAGTAGAGAAGATCAATGATTTATAAATCAATTAGATCAGTTCTGAGGGAAATAAACTTGCAGAGTTTGGGGTACGTATGGGGAATGAGAATATGCGATTCTGCTACAGAGAGCCAGCTTGGATTTGATGGGCCTCTGTCTGTGCTATAATGCATTTTATTTGGACTTGCTTAACTTGCTCTGGTCACCGATTAAGTTGTCATTTAGGTAAATCTGTTGAGTGTTCCTACTCAGACCAATACAGGCTGTGCCTCCACAGCAGGATATAATGTTTACTGCTTTATACTGGGTTCAGTGTGTGTAACAGTCTGCTAGCATTTATCTGAAATGGCAAAACACCAGTGCAGCCACACTAGGGATCGACTCTGGAAATGTGGGGAATGCCAGAAGGGAATTCTTTACCCATCCCACCTGGAAACTGGCCAAACCAGTCAGACTAGGGAGTTGTTCACCTGCTCTGTGTGTGTGTGGGGTGGGAAGGGATTCACTTCGGCATCCATCCTGCTGAGACACCAGTCAATTTACTGATAGCCACAGTTGAAGGATTTTTTTTCTCTTTTTCACACCAAGTCATAAACAATGGTTTTGGCAGCTCATAATGTTGTGCACATAGAGATCTTAGCTTTGGAGATGTTCTCAACATCGTTGAACACGCAGATTCACACTGGGTAGAGACTTTTATTTTCCTTTATTCATTCACAGGATGAGGGTGTCGCTGGCCTGGCAGCATTTACTGCCCATCCCTAATTGCCCAGAGGGCAGGTAAGAGTCAACCGTATTGCTGTGGGTCTGAGGTCACAATGTTGACCAGACCAGGTAAGGATGGCAGCTTCCTTCCTGAAAGGGCATTAGTGATCCAGATGGGTTTTTCTGACAATCGATTAATGGTCATCATTAGACTCTACATTCACAAGTTTTTTTTATTGAATTCTAATCCCCCCCATCTGCTGCTGCAGGCTTTGAAGCCAGGTCTCCAGAACACTCTCTGGGGTTTTGGATTAACTGTCACACAACAATACCACTTTGCCCGTAGTGTTAGGTAAGGGGTAGATGTAGATGTAGGGGTGGGTTACGCTTCGGCGGGGCGGTGTGGACTTGTTGGGCCGAAGGGCCTGTTTCCACACTGTTAGTAATCTAATCTAAAAAAACCACTCGGCTAGTACTTCCCCACATCGCTGTCCATCTGTACAGAGTGAACGGTGGTTTTCTGGTTCATCAGAACTGGGTAATCACACTTATGTTTGCTGAATGATTACAGGAGTTGGATGTTGATGGGCTATTGACACCCATCTCCGAACCATGTATTCTGGGGTTTGTTTCTGGGGATGATTGGAAGTAACATCAGTCTTGTTATCTTTTGGGGATAAAAACAGTTTCAATTAGCTTTCTGTTAAATGCATGGCAATCAATTCTATCTCACAACTCTCAGGCAGATTGGTTTCTTTTAAAGGGCTCTCCATCTCTCCAACCTCCTCCACCCTCACCTCCAACAATACAATAATCTCACCGAGACTCGTTGTGACTATGAATGAGACAATCTGATTAGCTGCTTCTTTCCCGACTCCTATGTCAAGTTGGATCTTAAACTCCCCTTACTGCAGTTGTGATCCTGCATCATTGTACAGTGTTGCTCGTATTTCATGTCTTGGCCTATCAGTGTGCATGATACTGCATGTAGTATATGGGGCCAACAGTGTAAGAGTTTAGCTGTTTCCTTCCAACAACAGCAGTAGAATTGCACTCCAACAAAACTTACAGAATCACGGCCCCGCATATTCCCCAATTTACCTCTTACCATCAAACCAGAGGATCAATCCTCATTCAACAGAGAATTCAGGAGGGCATGTCAGTAAAAGGAGCGTGAATACCTAAAAATGAGGTGTTAACCTGATGAAGTTACCAAAGAGGACTACTTGTTTGCCTAACAGCATAAGCAGCAAGTGATAGACAGAGTGAAGCAATCCGGGAAACAACAGAACAGATCTAATATATGCAGTCCAACCAAATCCAGTTGTGAATGAAGTCAGAGCACAGCTGGAGTTCTGAGGACAGTTCTTTTCACGCTATTAACCAACAAGAATGTCAGACTGGATTAATTATCATAAAACTCAAGTCCTTTTGATATTCATATATTTACAATCAGTGTTCAATTCACCAAATGTAGCTGAAGGTAAAGATAACCTTCAAGTAATTGTAACAGTGGAGACATCTGAATACTTGATCAGCAAATTAAAGCCTGTTGTGTTTCGATAGTAATAATTTTAAAGAGATTTCAAAAAGTAAGGTGACTTGAGTATAATGGAAGAAGTTGATTGGTGGGGAGCTGATAATGTTGTTTTAATCTGAAGTTAATTTAGGATTAGTTAACAAATAAACACATGGTAGGGAATCCCAGCCCCATGGAGTGCACATCCAGTTCCATGTCGGAAAACCAGGACACTTCTTGTGTGAGCGACAACCACAAGAACACGGAGGTGACACGGGAAATGTCAGGAACACTCGTTTGACCACAGTTAAAGTACTGCACACACTTCTGATCCCCTTATTCCAGGGTTGATGTGATCACACCAGAGAGGGTACACAGGAGATTGATCAGAATGTATCTACAATTGGAAAATTTCTACTCTGAGGCAAGGTTGGATAGGCTGGGGATGATTTCCGAGAAGGATGAGCTGAGATTTAATTGAAGTGATAAAATGCTGACGAATCCAGATCGAGTGGATAGGAAGGAGCTATTCATTAACTGAGAGGACAAAAACTGGAGGATTTAGATTGAAACTAATTCCCAGAAAGAAGGGGAGGGGAGAATTCATTTCACTGGGAAATGATGTGGAGCAGGAAGTCACTGATGGGTGGCAGAGGCAGTAACCATTAGAATAAAAGGACATGGATGTAACTGAGATGCTGGAACATGCAGGGCTGCGGACTAAAGTCTGCAGAATGGGATCATTGTGATTTATTTAACATTTCTCCAGAATATTAAACTCAAGTCCAATTTGAGAATTTATGAACATCATCTGACCTGAATTCCAAATGTCAGAATAAATTTGTCAGAAAGTTACAGCACAGATCGAGGCCACTTGGCCTATCCTGCATGTGTTGGCTGTAATAGAATGACCCAGGCTTTACAGCATTCTGTACTCACCAGTGAGAGCAACAATTTCAGACTGCATACTCTGCCTCTATGTTGTTATAATCTGTTTTTTTCAATGTATTTCGTTGACAGCTGCTCACCTTGTTTCCTGTTTTCTTTCCCAGTCCGAACTGCATTTGCCATGGCCTTGAGGGACTACCATTTCTGCTATTTAATCTCTCCTGCCTTCCCCCACGTGACAGACTTTCTTTTTGTCCTTGTCTCACTCCCACCATGCTCACAACCTGTTACATTTCTGATGGTTCCCAGACCTCTGTGACTTCACTGCGCCACCAGGGGTCAGTGGCACGAGTTTTGAATTCTCTTTCTCATGAGATAATCAGAAATATTTCTGGCTGCAATATCCTCCAGATGTTATTTTGAAAAGAAAGAGGATTTGCTTCAGAGTCAAGTATTTGTGAGCCTTCATCCACAATCCTGAGCACTTAGACATAATATGTGACCCTCCCACAGATGTGCAGGTTTGATGGATTGGCCGTTCTATAATGGCCTGTAGTGTGTACGTTAGGTGGGTTGGGTTAGCCATGCTAGATGTGGGGTTCTGGAGGTAGGGTGGGACAGCAGGACATTGCAGACTCGATGGACCGAATAGTCTCTTTTTGCGCCTAAGGGATTCTGTAATTCTAACTAGTTGTGATTGTTGTCACATTTTCCTCAGTCCAAGTTCATTTAACTCAGGTACACATGCTATCTTTTGTGTTTCTGTGTATGCCCGTATTGTTAGGTAAGGGGTAAATGTAGGGGTATGGGTGGGTTGCGCTTCAGCGGGTCGGTGTGGACTTGTCCACAGTCTCCATGATTGTGCAGACTCAGTGGATCAGCCATGGGAAATGCAGTGTTACAAGGATGGAGTGCTCCAGGTGGGATGCTCTTTGGATGGTTGGTTGGGTTTGATGGGCCAATGCTCTCCTGCCACACTGTTGGGATTCTATTCTATGATTGAGGATAAAGGCTATTCTATGATTGAGGATAAAGCAGGGTGTCCTTGGAGAGGAGCAAGTGATATGTATCAATGGTCTGGATGCCTTTAGATAGAGATGGGCATCGCAGGGGATACAGTGCTTTACCACCACTGGTACCCCCTCACCCCTAACTCTACTTTGATTTGATCCTTTCCCACTCTGTCATTTGTATTGGTTTGCTTTGTCCGTAATTGGCTTTGTTTGTAAGTATTCAATTGGTTACACGGGTGGTTTACTGCTGGTGATTATATATTAACAAAACCCAAAATGGTGGAATGATGAATGTGGGAAGATTGCTCAGCTGTGTGTGATAACATTTCTGGGTAGGAGAAATAGAGAAAAAAGAGCATTTCATAGCTCACAGAAGGAGAACTGAAAAGCAGTTAAATCAAACCAAAGGTTCAGACAGGGAGGGAATATTTCCCTGGAGTTTGAGTAACTGGAAAGTGATTGTGTCCTGGAATAGACAGGATTTTGTTTTACACGGCGTTTGAAAATTTAAAAACTGTTATATTCAGATAGTTTCATTTCTTTTCTTTTACTTTTATTTATTGCAGCTAAAATATTTTAAAACCAAATTCACAAACCTTGTGTTAAAGACAAATGTTAAATAAAATCCATCAAACCATCCCTCACTGAAAACTGATGTGGAAGTGCAATCTCCTGGAGAATCCCTGCCCTGCTTACTTCTTCCTACCCGGGCTCCATGGCTATATATATATTTGGGAGATAGCAGCAGGAGGCCATTCGGCCTTTCAATCCTGCTCCACCATTCAATGGGAAACAGCTAACCATGCAGCTCAGTCTCCTGTTCCTGCTGTGTTCCAATCCCTTTTCATGACTTTACCTCAAAGAACTATATCTAAGTCCTCCTTTAGCTTCACTGCCTTTTGCTCCAGTGGCGTTATTGTGCTCCTGTGTAGGTGTAGGCAGGGTTAATGTGATGGTGCTGCCTCCTGGAGGATGCACTCAGCATCCCTCATCATCCTGCAGTAACATCAATTGGGTTTCAGCAACGAGAGATAGAACCCATTTCCAGGATATGGGCATCACTGGCTCAGCCAGCATTTATTCCCTATCTCTCGTTACCCTTGAGAAGATGGTCGTGAGCTGCTGTCTTGTACCATTCACAGTCCATTTGGCGCAGATAGACCGACCATGCTGGGAGGAGAGTGTTGCAGGATTTTGGCAGAATGATTCTCCATCTTTGCTTCTTCAAATTCTGGTTAACTTTATCACGATCGGCAAATGATGTTGAGATTTCAGTCTGCAAATCTTCACCATCTAGCAGCCTGTATAAAGGAATATGTACAGATTAGAAATTCAGAGCAGACAATTCTTGTTTCTCTGGAAGATCTTTTTCCCCTTTCTTCCCCCAAAGCTGTAACCCCCCAGCCCACTTACTCTCTCCCACCATTCTGACTCTACAACCCCCTAATGTACACCCTCCCGATGCTCATCGAGTTGTTGATAAACAGGTCCATGTCACCACTTCCCGTCCCTGGTTAGACTCTGCACCCTTTCTGGGTTCACTTCCTTTTCCTTCAGTTGCTGCAAGACAATAATGTAACAGCAGAATGAAACAAAAGGAAACAGACAGGGAGATGGCAGATCCTGGACAGAAGAGGAACCTTCAGTCTGGGAGAATGGGTCATATTCTTCTTTGTTTCTCATTGGTAGATTCCAGTGTTATGGCAAGTTGGAAATGTAACTTGGTCCCATGTGGGTGTGGTGACACTTTGACCCTCCAACAGATCAATACTACAAGCAAATACGTTCCTCCTCCAGACAATCAGAGTGTGAAATACTTTCCACTAGTTACCAGAAAGCACATGCTCCAAAACTCACCCACATCCTGTACTTGTGCAGTGCCAGGTTTCCCCACAGACGTGTGGTCCCTGCCTCGGAATTTGGGAGTTGCAGTCCTCATGCAGCCACTGGAGCGCTGTTTCTGGAATGTGAATGAAAAGTGTGGGATGGAGGATGTTGTGTATCGGATCCCCATTCAGACACACGGGACATGAGGGCTGTCACTGGGATTTCCTGAGACATCCGCTTAGACAGCCTGATTTCTGACGTAAGGAACATAGATTCAGCCAATTGGGGGATAAGGAGGTTAATAATGTAGGTTTTTAGCGGAGGTGGCTCTGTGGCTAGCACTGCTGCCTCACAGCATCAGAGACCTTAGCCGACTGTATGGACTTTACATATTCTCCTCGTGTTTGCATGGTTTCGTGCAGTTCTCCAGTTTCCTCACAGAGTCCAAAGATGTGCAGGTTAGGTGGATTGCCCATGCTAAATTGCTGACAGCATCCATGCAGTTAGACAATTAGCCATGGGAAATGGAATGTTACAGGGAACGAGTGCATCTGAATGGGATGCTCATCATAGGGTTGGTGTGGACTCGATGGATGAATACCCTGTTTCTGCACTATAGGGACTCTATTCTATTCTCATGAGGAAGAATGCACTTGTTTCGATGTGTTGTGAATCTGTGGAATTCCCTTTTCAAAGTGTGGTGGATGCCAGGACAATGTGTCAACTTAATGAAGAGATACAGAATTTGAAATTGCAATGAGGTGAAGGAAGAGCAGGCGGGAAAATCCAGCTGAGACCGATGTGAGCTCAATCATCACCGTATTCAATGGTGGGGCTGGTTCTCCTGTGCCCACAGCTTATCTTCTTACGGTAATAACTGGAAAGCTGGATCAAAAACTCACCACCTTCACCAAAGGAGATTTCGGAAAATGACAGATAGTCAGGTGGATTAACATTCCAATCTTAGATAGTGAGGAGATAATGATTTTGCAAATTTAAACTGAGGGGAGACAGTGATTTATGGTTTTAGATTGTGTCACACATTTGCAGTGTCCAGAGTACACTGTTGTGAATATCTATCCTGTACTTTATTACAAAGCCAAGGTCACTGACAATGAAAACCAAAACACCCAGGAAACATCGCCTCAGCACGTAATCAGATAAAAGAATTCTGATAAGTCTAGTTGACCTTAGAATAAAGGTGGAAAGTTGGAAGATTAAATCCAATCCCAAGATCCCGTGCTTAAACAAAAGGAAACTACAATAGGATGAGGCAGGAGTTGACTAATGTAGACTGGAAACAAAGACTTTATGGTGGGAAAGTTGATGGACAGTGCGGGAATATCAAAGCAATTTTTTGAAGTGCTCAGCAGAAGTATATATCATGGAAAAGGAAGGACTGTGGGAAAAGGAATAATCTGCCATGGGTGGCTCAGGAAATAAGGGAGTCTATCAAACTGAAATAGAATGCATACAAATTGGCAAAGACCAAGGAGTTTAGAAAATCTTTAATGATCAACAGAAAGCGAGATGGGATTGGGGGAGAAAAGTGATTAATAGCTATCACCAGGGCTGGAATAGCAGTTTACACTGCTGGAGGGGATCCGATTATGTGGGGGAACATATGGCCTCAAATTGTTCAAGCGCTTAACTGTTACCATATAGATAATCCTGATCAAGTTAAAAATCACAGCCCACTCCAAAAGCTTGTCCTTACAAATAATCTTATTGGACTATAATCTGGTGTTGTGTGGTTTTTAACTTTGTCCTCCCCACCACCGGCTCCCCCACATCAGAATCCTGATGGATACCCCACTGAAACTGAAGCGCCTGTCAGATACTTGAGGTGTGTGTGGTTTAACCACAACGTGCTGAACTGAACTAGACTTTCTAACTGCCGTTGCCAATGAGATAATACTGAGAAACAGTCTCTATTCAGACTCCCAAACTACAAAGGTATAAAAATGGGAGCGGCACCTCAGACAGGCGGGAAGTTACCTGATGTTGCCTGCAGGCGTTTGTATGTACACTATCCATGTAACTGCCATGTCTCATCAATAAAGACTCAAAGAAGACCTCTCAGAGTTCTGTGCCTATTTATTCCTATCCAGCAGGGTTCGGAATATGAGTACACAGCAGTCAGTCTTCACAGTGGAGCATATGAAGAACATGCCAGTAATTGATAAGGAAACTAAGGAAGGTGAGGACCTATATAATAACTATTATTGTGAAAGAGTTGGAGCTGGGCAAGTTAATGGAGCTAAAGATACAAAAATCTCATTTCCCTGATGGAACACATCTCAGGATATCAACAGAGTTAGCGGGAGAAATCGCAAATGCACTTAGAGTCATAGAATATGACAGCAGAAACAGGCCCTTTGGCCCAAACTGGCCCATGACGACCAGAATGTCCATCCACGCTAACCCCATTTTCCTGCACTTGGCCCATTTGCTTCTGACACTTTCCTATCCATGTATTTGTCCAAATGTCTTTTACCTGTTGACACTGTTCCTGCGTGAACCACTTCCACTGGCAGCTCATTCCATATACATACCACCCTCTGCGCAAAACAGTTGCCCCTCAGCTTTCCTTTTATTCTTTCTCCTCTAACCTTAAACTGATCCAATCAAGCCGTCCAATCCTGGAGTTCCTGGGAAAAAGACTGAGTGCATTCACCTGATCCATGCCTCTCATGGTCTTATACACTTCTAAAAAAGAACCCCCTCAGTTTCCTCTGCTCTAAACATAAAATCCTCACTTGTCCAACCTCTCCCTATAACTCAGACACCTGAGCCCTGGCAACATCCTTGTAAATTTCTTCCGCACTTTTTACAGTTTAATAACTGAAACCTACATGACATTCCTCATATTTCCAGTGTTTCCCCGCGGGGCTGGAACCGACGGGACAATGCCAATGGATTACAATCCATGATCGAGAATGAACTCCTTTACAACAATCCCGTTTTCATAGTGTTTCCCACGGTACAGGTATCCTTGTGTCTTTCTGGTTGCATGGTTAATTAAAGACTTGGCCTTCTACAAAGCAAAGTTGTGGCTTAATTGTTCCTGGGAAATGTGCCATGACTTTCCAGACTTTCAAAAACAAATGAAATCTCTCTCCACACTCACCATGCTGACATGGACTTGGCTGTGTCTCAGTATTTTTCCAGTCACACTGAGATTTGAAATATTCGTCCATGGACAGAATGCACACCTTTCCATCCAGATGAAAAGGCCAATGATATTCAGATCAACACAGATCAAGTAACTATCAGATCTGAACATGAAATTCAATTTGAATTTCTCATCCATTAGTCCACCCTTTCAGTACCATACAACAGAGCACACAAGTTACCACTGTTCATACAGGATGGAAATTTATAAGACAATTGTAGTATTAAACTGTAGTTTCCTTGTTCCCCCAAAGCTTTAAACCTCAGTCTCACAAGTTTTCTCTTCTATGAACTGAAATCCAAACAAATCCCCCCACTACTTTCCTCCATACCCAGTTCTCACACACTCTCTCTTCGAATTCAGTTTCCTAGCTCCTGATGAGAACCATCCTGCATACACTGCTTCCTGCAAACTCTGGCCAAGACCCATCTGACTAAAATGAGCCAAATTAGAATTCTAATTGCAGACCCATCCTTGTCCCTTTCCATAACTACCCTGAATCTTCACAAAAGAGTTCTGATAACTTTCTGCAAAACGCTGCACCACTGATAGTCTGATCACATGTCAGGGTAGCAAGAGAAGGGCCATTCCCCTGGGTCCTGCTCCCAGAGGGATGAAGCTGTTAATGATTGATTAATCCCTCACACCCACAGCCTCCTTCCCAGGCACTGACCTATACTGCACATACTCCCACCGTTGCCAGCACTGCATTCGTGCACTGGTCTCCCTCCGACAGCACGTGCTCCCGATCATACAGGTGTCCGGGTGATTGCCAGCAGCTACTGCCAAATATATCAGAAACCCTACAGTGTGGAAACAGGCCCTTCGGCCAAACAAGTCCATACCGAATATGCAAACAGTAAGTTACACAGACCCATGCCCACTAACTAATGTAACTAATACTCTGGGCAATTTAGAATGGTCAATTCACCTGCCCTGCACATCTTTGGATTGTGGGAGAAAATCCACTCAGGCACGGGGAGAATGTGCAAACTCCACACAGACAGTCACGGTGGTTGGAATCGAACCCGGGTACCTGGTGCTGTGAGGCAGCAGTGCTAACCATTGAGCCGTCTCTATAGAGTGGAGGGGACGGGGCTGGAGGACTGAGTCAATGGGATTGTGAACAGTGAATGAATGTGGAGGACACTGGGGGATGGACAGGTCAGTGAGGGACAGGATCACTGCAGCAGCAGGAGGGGATACTGGACAAACTGAGCAATGGGAGAGTCTGACAGGAGAGAAACTACAGGATGGTTCTGTTTGGAGGTTCAGGCAGGGACAGCTGGGAGAGAGCATGGCCTGGTGGCTTGGGCATTTTTACTAATCAGCCTCTTCAAAGATGCTGTTACTCAACTCTGAGCCTAATCCTCCTAGTCCAGAGGTAAGGACACTTAAACTATTTCCTGGTGGGCATGGGATACAGGGACTGCCTTTCAAAAGGAACTCCCCTGTGTTGGTGACGTTAACAAGCCTCAATCCAGACTCACTGACAAAATGCTGGTGTACTTGAACTTCATCCAGAATATTAACACCTATAACTGGGCAACGCAGACCCCAATTACAGAGTTAAATCCTGGATACTAATAACAGCTTTGTGCATGGGAAATCATATCTCATGAATTTGACTCAGTTTTTTTGAAGAAGTAACAAAGAGATTGCTGAGGTCAGAGCATGGAATTCAGTAATGTGTTTGACAAGGTTCCTCATGGGAGACTGGTCAGCAAGGTTAGATCGCATGGAGGAGAGAACTAGCCCGAAGGTAGAAGGAAGAGGGTGCTTTTCAGGCTGAAGGCCTGTGACCAGTAGAGTCTCACAAGGATCGGTGCTGGATCCACTACTTTTCGCCATTTATATCCATGATTTGAATGTGAACATAAGACGTATTATTAGAAAGTTTGCAGATGACACAAAAATGGGATATATAGCAGACAGTGAAAAAGATTACGTCAAAGTACAAGAGGATATGGATCAGATGGGTGAATGGACTGAGGAGTTCAGTTGAGAAAAATGCAAGCTGCTGCATTTTGTAAAAGCAAACTTTAGCAGGACTTATACAGTTAATAGTAAGTTCCTGGGGAGTGCTGCTAAACAAAGAATCCTTGGAGTGCAGGTTCATAGTTCCTTGACAGTAGAGTCGCAATTCGATAGGATAGTGAAGGCGGCAGTTGGTCTGCTTGTCTTTACTGGTCAGAGCATTGAGTATAGGGGTTGGGAGGTCATATTGCAGCTGTACAGGACATTGCAAAAGTTGCCGAATCAATATTCCATAGAATTCTGTTCTCCTTCCCATCAGATGGATGTTCTTAAACTTTAAAAGAGATCAGAAAAGAATTATAGCATGTTGCAAGGGTTGGATAGGCTGATTTCCCTGGAGCGTCAGAGGCTGAATGGTGACCTGAAAGAGATTTTTAAAATCAGGCTGTCCGTGGATATGATAAATGGACAAGATATTTGCCCTGCAGTGGGGAAGTACAGAACTAGGGGACTGGGAGGGAGGATAGGCAGACAGAGGGGTGGGACCAAAATAGGTGGGTAAAGAGAGGTGGGACAGAGAGGGGTGGCACAGAGACGGGTGGGGACAGAAAGTGGGATTAGAGAGGAGGGGAACAGAGGGGTGGTGCGACTGACAGACCTGGAGGGGGAAGGCGACCAACAAAAGGGGAAAGAGACAGTAGGTGTGGGGTCAGGGGGAACAGGCTGAGAGAGGGGGGGGATCAGGCCGATTGGAGGGGTGGGGGGAGGAGGGGGAGTGAGGACAGTCTGACAGAGGGTGTGAACAGGACGACCGTGGGTGGGAGGAGAGAAAGGCCGAAGTGGTAGGGACAACAGTTCGACAGAGGGGGGGGTGGAGCAGACAGAGTTGGGGGAGCAGACAGAGTGGGGGGAGACAGGGGGGAACAGAGGGGGAAGCTGGAGAGTTATTTTATCGACAAAAAACTCATCGCTGTTCCAGTTTTCTCCTCCTCACCTTAATTCCCTCTGAAGGGCTAGAACAACTGCATAGTTCTTGGAAAGTAGAGTTTCAGGGAGATCAGGTGCTGAATGTGGCATTTGGGACACTAACATTGAATGGAACGTGCTGATCAATAAATGTACTCTGGTTCGATTCCACTGTCTGTGTGGTGTTTGCACATTCTCCCTGTGTGTCTGCGTGGGCTTCCTCTGGGTGCTCTTAATTTCCTCCCACAAACCCAAACACATGCAGGTTAGCTGGATGAGCTTTGGGTAATGGAAGGGTACAGAGTTAGGGTGGAATGTTGTTCCGATGGTTGGTATGGTCTCATGGGCCGAAAGGCCTGCTTCCATACTGTAGGGATTCTGTCACTGAGTATAGGGATTAGGAGGGCACGTTGTGGCTGAGTAGGGCATTGGTGAGGCCAGTTTTAGAATACTGCATTCAATTGGGGTCTCCCTGATTTCAGAAAGGTGTTACCAGAATTGGACTTAACCTCTTAATGACAAGTTCCTGGGAAGTGTTGACAGACAACCAGACCGTGCAGTGTGGGTTGATAGTTCCTTGAAAGTGTGGTTGAAGGTAGACAGGTCGGTGAAGGTGGTGTGCAGTATGCTCGCTGTTATTGGGCAGTGCATTGAGGATAGGAGTTAGGAGATCATGTTTCGGTTGTACAGTTTATTGGCTCGGCCACTTTTCGAAACCCCAGACTGCTTTCAATTCCAGTCTCCCTGCTATAGGAAAGATGGTGGGAAACTTGCAAGAGTTCAGAAAAGTTTTACGAGGGTGTTGCCAGTATTGGAACATTTGAACCATAGGCAGAGGCTGAATAGGCTGAGGCTATTTCCCTGCAGCACTGGACACTTTAGGTGGCTCTATTACACTTTATAAAATTATGAGGAGCAATTATAGGGTGACAAGTCATCGTTTTTTTTTCCCCCAGAGTAGGGGAGACAATACAAATGTGAATATTTTTTCCAAGTTGGAAATGAAAAATTCTAGAAGAGAGATGGCAAGTTTAAAGGATATGAAAACCGAACCAACTGAAGATGCTGTAAACCAGGAAGAGAAACAGAGGTTTCTGGAAAAGCTCAGCAGGTCTAGCAGCATCTGTGAAAAGAAAGTAGGGTTAACGTATCTGAGGAAGGGTGACCAGACCCGGAACTTTAACTGATTTTTCTTCACAGATGCTGCATGACCTGCTGAGCATTTCTAACATCTGTGCAAGTTAAAAGGGAGTTGTTGGGAGTATATACCTGAGAGGAACTTTATAAAGTGCGAGTGAGACCACATCTGAAGTAATGACAGAAATTTTGGTACCTTTATTTGGGAAATACATCATATTATCAGAGGCATTTCACTGAAAATTGACTGGGATGAACTCTGGTTTGCAGGGATCATCTTTTAAGAAAAGGCTGAAGAAGTTGGAACTCTACTCACTGGATTTAGGAAGAATGAGAGGTGATCTCATTGTAACATGTAGGATTCTTAAGGAGTTTGACAGGGTAAATACTGAGAGGATGTTTCCCATCATGAGCGAGTCTGGAACCAGATTCTGGGTCAGTCACTGAATCACAGGTTCTGTTTTGGATTCGGCAAGTTTAAGGCAACACCGACATGGGTCAGGGGTTTCAGTAGCAATGGAGCTGGGGTGAGGTGGAGACCAACAACATATTAGAGATTGGAATTCCTGGTGTTTGTGATTGTGTAGATATCTGATCAGAAGTTCACCTTGGGGTCAGATATGAGAGCAAAATTGTCAAGACAGTGGTTCTGCCTCAGCCAGTTCCCAGGGAGTGGGAGGAGGTCAGTAGTAAGAGAAAGTAATTTATAATAGCAACTGAAGGCAATGGGTTTAAACATTGAAACGTTCCGTTGCAAGAAATTGCAGCCAGTCGCACAGTGGGAGTGTGATGAGCAGTTTGATAACTGAGTAATGGAGAGGGATGATGGGGAGGGAGAGCTGGGCATTGTCAGTGTACATGTGAAACCTAACACGGTGCTTTTGGACGATGTCACCTCCTGGCAGTATGTAGGTGAGAAACAGGAGGGACCAAGGAGAGATCCTTAAGGGACACCAAATACAAGGAATTCAGAAAGGAAAGGGAGAGTCGGGATGGAGTAGGTTTTTACAACAACGGTTGGGTCAAATATTAGTTTGTAGCAGAATGGGAGAGAAGGACATAACCAGAAAAGACAGACAGGTAGAACAAGGAACAATATCTGTGAATTGGGGAGGGGGAGTGATGAGGAAGAGGAGCAGCCCAACTCCAAAAGCACTATTCCTACATCAGTGACATCACCCAACTCCACCCTAGTCTCAGCTCATTTACTGAAATACTCGTCCATCCCTGTGTTATCTCCAGACTTCATAACCAAACACACTCCTGGCCAGCCTCCCACATTCAACTTACATGTAATCTCAAGAGTATCTAAAACCCTACTGCCCAAGTGCTCACTTGTACCAAAACTTGTTGATTCATCAAAAGGCTCCTATTAACAAGCAACAACTTAAAATTCTCACCCTTGATGTAATTCCTGGCTGTGAACATCCCTGTCTCGCTGCACCACAAAACCTGTGAGACCCCGACAACTCATTTTCTTTCAGACTCCCAACGATGTGTTTATTCATTGCTTCACCTGTCTGGCTGTTTCTCCTGTTGCCAAGGCAACACGGTCTGGAATTCTCACCCTAACCCCCTCAGACCTGCTTTCCTCCTTTAAGGTATTCCTGAAAACCTGTTTATTTGGTAATTCTTTTGATCACCTGACCTAATATCCCCATCTGCCTTATGTCAGAAGTTCTCAATATTATTTCTGTGGAATTATAAACATGATTTAAAAAACAAACTGTTGTTGATTTGCACACAATGTCACCTCTTCACTGTTCAAGAGTGAATAATCTATAACAGCTCTTACATTATGGGAGCAGCTTCACCACACGAACTGCAGCTGTTCAGGAAGTCAAACATCACCTTCTCCATAGGCAATGGGGATTTGGCACTGATCACTGGTATTTGTGGAGGGAGAAACACACAGTTGATATTTCAGGGAATGCAAAATGCATTATAGGAAGGGGAAAAGGTGAAGAATTTGTGATTTTCAAATTTGTGTTTTACAATGTGCACTAAGTTCTGTAAAACCTCTCATCCCATACCATGAAAATTTCCTCCTCTTCCTAATCAATATGTCTTTCCTTTCCCCTGCCCTTCACCTTCACACATTTCCATTGCCTTGGTCACAACAACACTGTGCTGTCAGTGAAGTTTATCACGTGATTCAATATTGGCCCGCCCCACCCCCTCATTCACTCCGATTGGTTGAAGGACCAACTTGCACCTCTCGCCCCCGTTCCCCCACTCTTTATTGGTCCTGCGCTGACATCAATAATCCGAGGCTGATTGTGGGCTGGAGCATGCTCAGTGCTTCCTGTTTTTGCAGCTGTTCCTCAGGTGAGAGAGAGAAAGAGCTCATTCCTGTTTCTCCTGATGTCAGACAATAACAACAACTACCTGCATTGTATGGAGCTTTTCACATTGACAACTCTCCTAAAATGCTTCACGTATGATGGAAACGTTGATTTAAAGAGAACGATTTTTATATACACCTTTAAGGCGGAGAGATCGAGTTAGGGAAGATATTCTAAAGGTTTGTGTCGTCGGCAGCTGCAATCGTAGAGTGATATAGGTGTGGAACAGCTTACAATGGAGACAGTTAGTGGCTAACCATGTGTTAAAACCTCATGTCGTAGCCCCCTACCCCACACACCAGTCCTTATTCTCACAGCCTGCCATTACACACTACCTCTGGTTAGCCACTAACAGTCTCCATTAACAGTTCATCACCCTCCCCTAGCCAGATGGTTATCCTTTATCCAACAGTTATTCTCAATCTATCCCCACCTATCCTTTACTCCATTTATCCGCCCCCACACTATCTTCTGCACATAAACTGACTTTTTTTTTCTCAGTAACATCTGTGCTGTGGAAGGGACACCGAATCTGAAGCTTTAACTCTGATTTCTCATCACAGATGCTGCCAGACCTGCTGAGCTTTTCCAGAACATCCTGGTTGTTGTTTCTGATTTACACCTTCCGCAGATCTTTTGGTTTTAATTTACCGGGAGCTTGTAATTCAGGTCTAACAGTCTCTGTCCCAGTCTCTGCTGTTTCTCCCAACCCCAAACAGTGACACTGCACCTGCACAGCTCATGGACAGGTGTAGTCTTGCTGGCCACACCCCTCATTCAATCCCATTGGCTGCAGGACCACACAGACTCTCCTCCCATTGGTCTGGAGCTGCCGTCAATCAGCCGGGCCCCATTGTGATGAGAGTGGAGGGCTAATCCCTCTCTCGGCCCTGGGATGAGCTTCATCATTCACAGTGAATGGGGCAGTATCACAGAGCACAGGACCTGGGGGCTATTCAGCCCATTGAGGCTTTACTCTCTCCCTCTGGAGACTCTGCAAATCTGTCCCAAGTCCCTTCCCATGTGCCCACAGCCCTCCAAATCTTTCCTTAAAAAGTAAAATTCGAATCTGTTTCAGAATACCTGCTGAATCTGTGTCGTTCCGACTGTTCCAGATGCTCAGAACTTACTGAGGAAAATAGTGTTCATATTTCCACCTTGTATTATTTGACAATTACTTGAAAAGAGTTCCTAAAAATTGTGACAGTGTTAACAATTCCTGTCTCTCTCGGGAAATTCAAGATCTTGGAACCAAATCTGCACCAGATCGAAATCATTGCTTCAACTTCTCAGCTCCAAGGATAATTATCTGTGCTTCAGCTAGCTCTCCACAAAATAGAGGAATGCATCTTAATTTATTAAGATCAAAGAAACAGACCTTCGGTCCAATTCGTCCGTGCCAACGAGAAATCCTCAACTCATGGATTCCCATTTACCATCTATTGACTTGTATCCATCAAAACCCTTTCTGTTCATGTACCCAATTGGAAGCCTTTTAAATGTTGTGATTTTATCAGCTTCCACTCCTTCATCTGGTAGCCCCTCCCATACACACGTCACACTCAGCTTGAAAACGTTGCCATTTAGATCCCTTTTAAATGTTTCCCCTCTCAACTTAAACCCAGGTGCTCTAGTTTTGGACCACCTAACCTGAGGAAATAGGATGTCGGCTGCTCACCTTATTCACACCCGTCGTGATTTTATAAATCTCCATGAAGTCACCTCTCAGTCTTTGACTCACCAGAGAAAATAGCCGCAGTCTATTCAGCCTCTCCCTGCAGGCCAAATCCTCCAATCCTGGCAACGTTTTTGTAAATCTTGCCCAAACCTTTTCAAGTTTCACAACATCCTTCCCAGAACAGGGAAATTCAAACTGAAAACAGAATTCCAGAAGTGGCTTAATCAACGTCCTGTCCAGCCACAATATGGCATTCCAGCTTCTGTATTCAATGCATTGACCAAGAACGGACAGCGTTAATGGAGTCCCATTTGCCAGCGGTTCACCCTTATCCCTCTAAAACCTTCCTCTTCATGTACCCAATCAGATGCCTTTTAAATGCTGCAATTTACAAGCCTGCATCCCTTCCTCCACCATTTCATTCCATACGTGCAATGCTCTCAACATGAATAAGATGCCCCTTAGTTCCCTTTTAAATCTTTTCCCTCTAACCTTAAGCCTGTACCCTCTAGTTCTGGACCCACCGAACTTGGAAAAAAGTCCCTGACTGCTCACCTAATCCATGCCTTCGTGATTTTATAAGATCACCTCTTAGTCTCCAACTCTCCAGGGAAAATAGTCCCAGCCTATTCAGCCTTTCCCAATAGATCAAACCGTCCAACCCTGGCAAAATCCTTGCAAATGTTTTCTGAAACTTTTCAAGTTTCTCAACATTATTCCAACAACAGGGAGATTGGAACTGAAAACAGAATTCCAGAAGGGCCTGAATAAGTTCCCTGTCCAGCCACAATATGACGTCACAACAGCTGCATTCAATGCATTGACCAATAACAGGGCGCGTACCAAATGCTGCAATCACTCCCTTGCCGATCTGTGACTCTACTTTCAAGGAACTATGAACCTGCGCTCCAAGGTCTCTTTGTTCAGCAATGTTCCCCAGGACTTTACCATTAAGTGTATAAGTCCTGCCCTGATTTGCCTTTCAAAAATACAAAAGCTCATAATTATCTAAATTGAACTCCATCTGCCATTCCTTGCACCAATGGCCCATCTGATCAAGATCCTATTGTATTCTAAACTAACCTTCTTCACTGTCCACTACACCTCCAACTTTGGTGTGTTCTGAAAACCTACTGACTGTATCTCATATATTCACATCCAAGTCCAGTGGCCCTTCCTCAGAATCGATGGGAGCTGGGAAAGTTAGAATCCTGACAGTGTGGAAACAGGCCATTCAGCCCAAAAGTTGCACAGCGTCCCTCCAAAGGATATCCCACCCAGACTATTCCCCTACCCTATTACTCTACATTTCTCCTGACTAATGCACCTCACCTACACATCCCTGAACATTATGGGAAATTTAGCTTAGCCAATTCAACTAACCTGCAGATCTTTGTACTGCAGGAGATAGGGGTTAAAGAGTAAATAATAGGCAGGGACAAGAGCCAATGAGAGACCAGGACATTTGGAAAGACAAAGGAGTGGATTACGATCTGGCTGGGAGGGTGCATAGCTGTTAATGGAGGGGACAGGAACCTGTGTCTGGCAGCATCTCGGTGGAGGTGGCGGAAATGGCGACTGATGAACTACGTTATGCTGCAAAAAGAGACCCGAGCTTCCAGCTGCCTACCACTTTAACACACGAGCCTGTTCCCTGGCCAACATCTCTGTCTCATGCTTACTGCTGTGTTCCAGTGAAGCCAGAACATACCAAATGGCTCCGTATTTCAAGGACTGCAATTTCCCCTCCCATGTGGTCAATACCATCCACTATATCTCCTTCACTTCCCTCACCTCTGCCTTTGAAACCCACACCTCAATTGCAATTAGGATAGAGCCCCCGCCCGTCACCCCCCCAAGTCCTTACCTTCCACCCAGATACAACACATCATCCTCTGCCATTTCCACCACCTACAATCAGACCACACCACCAGATTCTTAAGCGGTTTGACAGAATAAATACTGATGCGTCTGAGGGTAAATACTGAGAGGGGAGTCTGAAACCAGATTCTGAGTCAGTCACGGAATCAAGGGTTCTGTTTCAGATTCGTCAAGTTTAAGGCAACACAGACACGGGTAAGGGGTTTCAGTAGCAATGGAGCTGGAGAGAGGAGGAGACAAGCAACGTTTAAGAGATTGGAATTCCTGGTGTTTGGGATTGTGTAGATGCCTGATCAGAAGGTAAGCTTCGTGTCAGATATAACTGCAAGACTGTGAAGAGTGTAGTTCTGCTGCATAGTTTTCAGTGAGAGGGAGAGGCTCAGCAGTAAGGGAAAGGAATTTGTCAGACAACGGGCTTAACCACTACATTGTTTCATTGGAGGAAACTGCACCTAAGCGAGTAGTGGGAATGTGGTAAACAGTTTGATAACTGAGTAACAGTGGAGTAATGGAGAGGAATGATGGGGATGTAGAGCTGGGCATCGTCAGTGTACATGTGAAACCTAACACGGTGCTTTTGCACAATGTCACCTCCTGGCAGTATGTACGTGAGATGCAGGAGGGGCCAAGGACATCAAATGCAAGGAATTCAGAAAGGAAAGGGAGAATGGAGATGGAGCAGGATTTTGGGAGAGAAGGACATAACCAGAAAAGACAGAACAAGGAACAATATCTGTGAATCGGTGAGGGGAACTGATGAGGAAGAGGAGGAAAGAGAGTTGGAAAGTCTATAGTTTAGTGAAATTAGGGTAAAGGGTCAAGATGAGCTCTGATAAGGCTTGACAAGAGACTGGATTAAGATGTAAGTATAGGACAAATCCAGGAACACCATGTGAGGCAGTTTGGCTCGGCCGGCTAGTGGGAGAGAGGGAAGCTACAGATCGGATTATCTCAGTCTTAGTGACAGAGAAACTCCATGCACTCCAAACTCTTATTGTTGGAGAGAAGGATGGAAGAGACAGAATAATGGACAGTGTTTCACAAAGAAACAAAACTTGGGTAAGTGATATTTAAAGTGAGTGAACAAACCTAATGTATTTAACTTTTATCCAAAATATTAAAACAAACGACTGAAGTCCTGGTTCAAATCCCATCTTGGCAGCTGGGGGAATCTGAATTCAAGAAAAAAATAACTGGAATTAGGAATCTCCCGATCTCCATGGAACCATTGTCAATGGCGGAAAAAATCCTGCCAACCTGACAGTGGCCCAGCCAGCTACTCACTGAAATAATCACTGCAAAGTCTCAACACAGGAATGAAACTGGATGGACCACTCGGTATCTAAGAAGGCACCAGAAAGTACAACCACAGAATCAGCCTTCTCGATGGTGCAACGTCCTCCAGACTAACATCTGGATTTTGGTGCCAAAATGTGCAGAGCTGTCTCACAGACCAATCAATGAACAACCTGACATACTCATACTCATGAAATCAACCCTTACAGACAATGGCCAGACACCACCATCACCATCCCAAGATATTGAGACTTTGGTGATGGAAAAGCACAATAGGTCAGGCAGCATCCGAGGAGCAGGAGAATCGACGTTTCGAGCCTAAGCCCTTCATCACCCTGACCTGCTGTGCTTTTCCAGCACCAGACTCTTGACTCTGATCTCCAGTATCTGCAAAGTTCCCTTTCTCCTGAAATCTGTGGATATGTCCTGTCCCACCAGCAGGACAGACCAGGCAGAGGTGGTGGCACAGTGGTGTTCAGACAGGGAGGATTTGCCCTGGGAGTACACAGCATTGACTCCAGAGACCAGGGAGACTCATGGCTCCTGCTGATTACCTCATACTGTCCTCCCTTGGCTGATGAATCACTTCTTCTTCATGTTGAACATCATTTGGAGGAAGCACTGAGGCAATAAAATGGTGTCAAATGTTTTCTGTTTTCAGGATTTCAATGTCCATAATTCAGACTAACTCTGCAACAGTTACTGACTGAGCTGATCAGGTCCTAAAGGATATAACTGCTCAACTGAGTCTGCAGCGGGTGGTGAGGGAACCAACAAGAGTGTAAAACATAATTGATCTCTTTGTTATGAATTGACCACCTGCAGATACATCTAGCCATGACAGTATCAGTACGGGTGACCATCACACATTCCTTTTGAAGTCACAAGTCTTGCCTTAAAGTTGAGAAAATCCTCCATCGTGTTGAGTGGCACTATCTCTGTTCTAAATGGGATAGACTTTGAAGAGATGTAGGATGTCAAACTGGGTATCTCTGAGGTATTGTGGGACATTAACAGCAGCAGAACTGTACTCCAGCACAATCTGTAATCTCATGGGTTTGTAAATCCTGTTCTCACCCATCACAATGGACAGAAAAGGAGGGCATGCCATGAGCAGCACCAGGCAGACTTAAAAATGAAGTGCCAACCTGGTGAAGCTATCAAACAGGACTACCTGCATATCAAACAGTCACAGCAGCAAGCAACAGAGCTAAACGATCCCACAACCAATAGATCAGATCGGAGCTCTGCAGTTCTGCCACACCCAGTCGTGAACGGTGATGGAAAATTCAACAACTCACTCTCCCTTTCCTTTCTGAATTCCTTGCATTTGGTGTCCTTGGTCCCTTCTGGAGTTTACGTACATACTACCAGGAGGTGACATTGTGCAAAAGTACCCTATTGGGTTTCACATGTACACTGACGATGCCCAGCTCTACATCCCCATCATTCCTCTCCATTACTCCACTGTTACTCAGTTATCAAACTGCTTACCACATTCCCACTACTCGATTAGGTGCAGTTTCCTCCAATGAAACATTGTAGTGGTTAACCCCGTTGCCTTTCCCTTTCCCTTACTGCTGAGCCTCTCCCTCTCACTGGGAACAATGCAGCAGAACTACACTCTTCACAGTATTGCAGTTATATCTGACACGAAGCTTACCTTCTGATCAGGCATCTACACAATCCCAAACACCAGGAATTCCAATCTCTTAAACGTTGCTTGTCTCCTCCTTACCCCAGCTCCATTGCTACTGAAACCCCTTACCCGTGTCTGTGTTGCCTTAAACTTGACGAATCTGAAACAGAACCCTTGATTCCGTGACTGACTCAGAATCTGGTTTCAGACTCCCCTCTCAGTATTTACCCTCAGACACATCAGTATTTATTCTGTCAAACCGCTTAAGAATCTGGTGGTGTGGTCTGATTGTAGGTGGTGGAAATGGCAGAGGATGATGTGTTGTATCTGGGTGGAAGGTAAGGACTTGGGGGGGTGGTGGGCGGGGGTTCTATCCTAATTGCAATTGAGGTGTGGGTTTCAAAGGCAGAGGTGAGGGAAGTGAAGGAGATATAGTGGATGGTATTGACCACATGGGAGGGGAAATTGCAGACCTTGAAATACGGGGCCATTTGGTATGTTCTGGCTTCACTGGAACACAGCAGTAAGAATGAGACAGAGATGTTGGCCAGGGAACAGGCTCGTGTGTTAAAGTGGTAGGCAGCTGGAAGCTCAGGGTCTGTTTTTTTACAGCAGAACATAGATCATCAGTCGCCATTTCCGCCACCTCCACTGAGATTCTGCCAGACACATGTTCCTGTCCCCTCCATTAACAGCTATGCACCCTCCCAGCCAGATCGTAATCCACTCCTTTGTCTTTCCAAATGTCCTGGTCTCTCATTGGCTCTTGTCCCTGCCTATTATTTACTCTTTGACCCCTATCTCCTGCAGTACAAAGATCTGCAGGTTAGTTGAATTGGCTAAGCTAAATTTCCCATAATGTTCAGGGATGTGTAGGTGAGGTGCATTAGTCAGGAGAAATGTAGAGTTATAGGGTAGGGGAATAGTCTGGGTGGGATATCCTTTGGAGGGACGCTGTGTAACTTTTGGGCTGAATGGCCTGTTTCCACACTGTCAGGATTCTAATGTTCCCAGCTCCCATCGATTCTGAGGAAGGGCCACTGGACTTGGATGTGAATATATGACATAAAGTCAGTAGGTTTACAGAACACACCAAAGTAAGAGGTGTAGTGGACAGTGAAGAAGGTTAGTTCCGAATACAACAGGATCTTGATCAGATGGGCCATTGGAGCAAGAATGGCAGACGGAGTTCAATTTAGATAATTATGAGCTTTTGTATTTTGGAAAGGCAAATCAGGGCAGGACTTATTATACACTTAATGGTAAAGTCCTGGGGAACATTGCTGAACAAAGGGACCTTGGAGCGCAGGTTCATAGTTCCTTGAAAGTAGAGTCACAGGTCGGCAGGGGAGTGAATGCAGCATTTGGTACGCGCCCCGTTATTGGTCAATGCATTGAATGCAGCTGTTGTGACGTCATATTGTGGCTGGACAGGGCACTGATTAAGGCCCTTCTGGAATTCTGTTTTCAGTTCCAATCTCCCTGTACTTGAAATAATGTTGACAAACTTGAAAGGGTTCAGAAAACGTTTGCAAGGATTTTGCCAGGGTTGGACGGTTTGATCTATTGGGAAAGGCTGAATAGGCTGGGAATATTTTCCCTGGAGTTTTGGAGGCTGAGAGGTGATCTTATAAAATCACGAAGGGCATGGATAATGTGAGCAGTCAGGGACTCTTTGCCAAGTTCAGTTGGTCCAGAACTAGAGGGTACAGGCTTAAGGTGAGAGGGAAAAGATTTAAAAGGGAACTAAGGGGCATCTTATTCATGTTGAGAGCATTGCAAGTATGGAATGAAATGGTGGAGGAAGGGATGCAGGCTTGTAAATTGCAGCATTTAAAAGGCATCTGATTGGGTACATGAAGAGGAAGGTTTTATAGGGATAAGGGTGAACCGCTCGCAAATGGACTCCATTAACGCTCTCCGTTCTTGGTCAATGCATTGAATACAGAAACTGGGATGCCATATTGTGGCTGGACAGGACGTTGATTAAGTCACTTCTGGAATTCTGTTTTCAGTTTGAATTTCCCTGTTCTGGGAAGGATGTTATGAAACTTGAAAAGCTTCGGACAAAATTAACAAAAACGTTGCCAGGATTGGAGGAGTTGGCCTGCAGGGAGAGGCTGAATAGACTGGGGCTATTTTCTCTGGTGAGTCAAAGACTGAGAGGTGAGTTCATGGAGATTTATAAAATCACGACGGGTGTGAATAAGGTGGGCAGCCAGGGTCCTATTTCCTCAGGTTAGGTGGGTCCAAAACTAGAGCACCTGGGTTTAAGTTGAGAGGGGAAACATTGAAAAGGGATCTAAATGGCAATGTTTTCAAGCTGAGTGTGGTGTGTGTCTGGGAGGGGCTACCAGATGAAGTAGTGGTAGCTGATAAAATCACAACATTTAAAAGGCTTCCAAGTGGGTACATGAACAGAAAGGGTTTTGATGGATACAAGTCAATAGATGGTAAATGGGAATCCATTAGTTTAGGATTTCTCGTTGGACCGAAGGTCTGTTTCTTTGATCTTAATAAATTAAGATGCATTCCTCTCTTTTGCGGAGAGCTAGCTGAAGCACAGATAATTATCCTTGGAGCTGAGAAGTTGAAGCAATGATTTCGATCTGGTGCAGATTTGGTTCCAAGATCTTGAATTTCCCGAGAGAGACAGGAATTGTTAACACTGTCACAATTTTTAGGAACTCTTTTCAAGTAATTGTCAAATAATACAAGGTGAAAATGTGAACACTATTTTCCTCAGTAAGTTCTGAGCATCTGGAACAGTCTGAACGACACAGATTCAGCAGGTATTCTGAAACAGACTTGGAATTTTACTTTTTAAGGAAAGATTTGGAGGGCTGTGGGCACATGGGAGGGGACTTGGGACAGATTTGCAGCATCTCCAGAGGGAGAGAGTACAGCCCCAATGGGCTGAATAGCCCCCAGGCCCTGTGCTCTTTGATACTGCCCCATTCACGGTGAATGATGAAGCTCATCCCAGGGCAGAGAGAGGGATGAGCACTCCACTCTCATCACAATGGGGCCCGGCTGATTGACGGCAGCTCCAGACCAATGGGAGGAGAGTCTGTGTGGTCCTGCAGCCAATGGGATTGAATGAGGGGTGTGGCCAGCAAGACTACACCTATCCATGAGCTGTGCAGGTGCAGTGTCACTGTTTCGGGTTGGGAGAAACAGCAGAGACTGGGACAGAGACTGTTAGACCTGAATTACAAACTCCCGGTAAATTGAAACCAAAAGAACTGCGGAAGGTGTATATCAGAAACAACAACCAGGATGTTCTGGAAAAGCTCAGCAGGTCTGGCAGCATCTGTGAAGAGAAATCAGAGTTAAAGTTTAAGAGCCGGTGTCCCTTCCACAGAACAGATGTTACTGAGAAAAAAAATGGTCAGTTTATGTGCAGAAGATAGTGTGGGGCTGTATAAAAGGAGGAAAGGATAGATGGGGATGGAATGAGAAGACGAGTTGGATAAAGGATAACCATCTGGCTAGGGGAGGTTGATGAACTGTTAATGGAGACTGTTAGTGGCTAACCAGAGGTAGTGTGTAATGGCAGGCTGTGAGAATAAGGACTGGTGTGTGGGGTCGGGGGCTACGACATGAGGTTTTAACCTATGGTTAGCCACTAAATGTCTCCATTGTAAGCTGTTGCCGAAATATATCACTCCACGATTGGAGCTGCCGAGGCCACAAGCCTTCGGAATATCTTCCCTCACTCCCGCTGTCCCCCTTAAAGATGTATCTAAAAATCGTTCTCTTTAATCAACGTTTCCATCATTCATGAAGCATTTTAGGATAGTTGTCAATGCGAAAGGCTCCATACAATGCAGGTAGTTGTTGTTATTGTCTGACATCAGGAGAAACAGGGATGAGCCGTTTCTCTCTCTCACACGTGAGGAACAGCAGCAAAAGCAGGAAGCACTGAGCATGCTCTAGCCCACAATGGGCCTCGGATTATTGATGTCAGCGCAGGACCAATAAGAGTGGGGGAACGGGGCTAGAGGTGCAAGTTGGTCCTTCAACCAATCGGAGTGAATGAGGGGGTGGGGGGGGCGCAATATTGAACCACGTGATAAACTTCACTGACAGCACAGTGTTGTTGTGACCAAGGCATTGGAAATGTGTGAAGGTGAAGGGCAGGGGAAAGGAAAGACATATTGATCAGGAAGAGGAGGAAATTTTCATGTTATGGGATGAGAGTTTTTACAGAACTTAGTGCACATTGTAAAACATAAATTTGAAAATCCCAAATTCTGCACCTTTTCCCTTCCTATACTGCATTTTGCACTCCCTGAAATATCAACTGTGTTTTTCTCCCTCCACAGATACCAGTGATCAGTGCCAAAGCCCCATTGCCTATGGAGAAGGTGATGTTTGACTTCCTGAACAGCTGCAGTTCGTGTGGTGGAGGTGGTCCCACAATGTGTTTGGGAAGAGCTGTTGTAGATTATTCACTCATGAACAGTGAAGAGTTGACATTGTGTACAAATCAACAACAGTTTGTTTTTTTAATCATGTTTATAATTCCACAGAAATAATATTGAGAACTTCTGACATAAGGCAGATGGGGATATTAGGTCAGGTGATCAAAAGAATTACCAAATAAACAGGTTTTCAGGAATACCTTAAAGGAGGAAAGCAGGTCTGAGGGGGTTAGGGTGAGAATTCCAGACCGTGTTGCCTTGGCAACAGGAGAAACAGCCAGACAGGTGAAGCAATGAATAAACACATCGTTGGGAGTCTGAAAGAAAATGAGTTGTCGGGGTCTCACAGGTTTTGTGGTGCAGCGAGACAGGGATGTTCACAGCCAGGAATTACATCAAGGGTGAGAATTTTAAATTGTTGCTTGTTAATAGGAGCCTTTTGATGAATCAACAAGTTTTGGTACAAGTGAGCACTTGGGCAGTAGGGTTTTAGATACTCTTGAGATTATATGTAAGTTTAATGTGGGAGGCTGGCCAGGACTTTGTTTGGATAATGAAGTCTGGAGATAACACAGGGATGGACGATTATTTCAGTAAATGAGCTGATACTAGGGTGGAGTTGGGTGATATCACTAATGTAGGAATAGTGCTTTTGGAGTTGGGCTGCTCCTCTTCCTCATCACTCCCCCTCCCCAATTCACAGATATTGTTCCTTGTTCTATCTGTCTGTCTTTTCTGGTTATGTCCTTCTCTCCCATTCTGCTACAAACTAATATTTGACCCCACCGTTGTTGTAAAACTAATGTAAAACTAATATTTGACCCCACCCCGACTCTCCCTTTCCTTTCTGAATTCCTTGTATTTGGTGTCCCTTAAGGATCTCTCCTTGGTCCCTCCTGTTTCTCACCTACATACTGCCAGGAGGTGACATTGTCCAAAAGCACCGTGTTAGGTTTCACATGTACACTGACAATGCCCAGCTCTCCCTCCCCATCATCCCTCTCCTTTACTCAGTTATCAAACTGCTCATCACACTCCCAATATGCGACTGGCTGCAATTTCTTGCAACGGAACTTTGCAATGATTAAACCCATTGCCTTCTGTTGCTATTAAAAATCAATTTCCCTTACTGCTGAGCCCCTCCATCTCCCTGGGAACTGTCTGAGGCAGAACCACACTCTTGACAATATTGCTCTCATATCTGACCCCAAGGTGAATTTCTGATCAGATATCTACACAATCACAAACACCAGGAATTCCAATCTCTAATATGTTGCTTGTCTCCACCTCACCCCAGCTCCATTGCTACTGAAACCCCCGACACATTTCGGTGTTGCCTTAAATTTGCCGAATCCAAAACAGAACCTGTGATTGGGTGACTGACCCAGAATCTGGTTCCAGACTCCCTCATGATGGGAAACATCCTCTCAGTATTTATCCTGTCAAACCCCTTAAGAATCCGACATGTTACAATGAGATCCCCTCTCATTCTTCCCAAATTCAGTGAGTAGAGTCCCAACTTCTTCAGCCTTTTCTTAAATGATAATCCCTGCAAACCAGGTTTCATCCCAGTCAGTTTTCTGTGAAATGCCTCTGATGAAATGATGTATTTCCCCAAATAAAGGGACCATAATTTCTGTCATTACTTCAGATGTGGTCTCACTCGCACTTTATAAAGTTCCTCTCAGGTATATACTCCCAACAACTCCCTTTAAACTTGCACAGATGTTAGAAATGCTCAGCAGGTCATGCAGCATCTGTGAAGAAAAATCAGTTAAAGTTTCGGGTCTGGTCACCCTTCCTCCGAGACGTTAACCCTACTTTCTTTTCACAGATGCTGCTAGACCTGCTGAGCTTTTCCAGAAACCTCTGTTTCTCTTCCTGGTTTACAGCATCGTCAGTTGGTTCAGTTTTCTTATCCTTTAAACTTGCCATCTCTCTTCTAGAATTTGTCATTTCCACCATGGAAAAACGATTCACATTTGTATGGACTCCCCTACTCTGGGGGAAAAAACTATGACTCGTCACCCTATCATTGCTCCTCATAATTTTTTAAAGTGTAATAAAGCCACCTAAAGTGTCCAGTGCTGCAGGGAAATAGCCTCAGCCTGTTCAGCCTCTCTCTATGGTTCCAATGTTCCAATACTGGCAACACCCCATTAAAAGTTTTCTGAACTCTTGCAAGTTTCCCACCATCTTTCCTATAGCAGGGAGACTGGAATTGAAAGCAGTCTGGGGTTTGCAAAAGTGGCTGAGCCAATAAACTGTACAACCGAATCATGATCTCCCAACTCCTATCCTCAATGCACTGCCCAATAACAGCTAGCATACTGCACACCACCTTCACCAACCTGTCTTCCTTCAACTACACTTTCAAGGAACTATCAACCCACACTGCACGGTCTGTATGTCTGTCAACACTTCCCAGGAACTTGTCAGTAAGAGGTTGAGTCCTATTCTGTTAACATCTTTCTGAAATCAGGGAGACCACAATTGAATGTAATATTCTAAAACTGGCCTCACCAATGCCCTACTGAGCCACAATGTGCCCTCCTAATCCCTATACTCAGTGACAGAATCCCTACAGTGTGGAAGCAGGCCTTTCGGCCCATGAGATCATACCAACCATCGGAACAGCATTCCACCCTAACTCTGTAACCTCCCATTACCCAAAGCTCATCCAGCTAACCTGCATGGATTTGGATTTGTGGGAGGAAATTAAGAGCACCCAGAGGAAGCCCACGCAGACACACAGGGAGAATGTGCAAACACCACACAGACAGTGGAATCACATCAAATCAGCACATTCCATTCCGTGTTAGTATCCCAAATGCCACGTTCAGCATCTGATCTCCCAGAAATTATACTTTCCAAGAACGATACAGTTGTTCTGAGCCCTTCAGAGGGAATTAAGGTCAGAAGGAGAAAACAGGAATAATGTTGAGTTTTAGATCTATAAAATAACTCTCCATCTTCCCCCTCTGTTCCACCCGTCTCTCCCCGCTCTGTCTGCTCCACCCCTGTCTTACCCCCACTCTGCCCGTTCCATCCCCCCCCCCCCCGTTGGCCTGTTTCCCCCCCCACCCCAAGGTCGGCCTGTCCCCCCCCCCCTTGTCGGCTTGTTCCCCCACCCCCTCTTTGTTGGTTGCCTCCCCACCCCACACCGGTCTGTTCCCCCTTTCTGTCGACCGCCCCGCCCCCCTCTGTTCCCCCTGTCCGTTCCCCTACTCTCTAATCGCAGTTTCTGTCCCCACCCGTCTCTGTGCCACCCCTCTCTGCACCACCTCTCTTTCCCCACCTATTTTGGTCGCACCCCTCTGTCTGCCTATCCTCCCTCCCAGTCCCCTAGTTCTGTACTTCCCCACTGCAGGGCAAATATCTTGTCCATTTATCCTATCCATGCACAGCCTGATTTTAAAAATCTCTTTCAGGTCACCATTCAGCCTCTGCCGCTCCAGGGAAAACAGCCGATTCAACCCTTGCAACATGCTATAATTCTTTTCTGATCTCTTTAATGCTTAAGAACATCCATCTGATAGGAAGGAGTATAGAATTCTATGGAATATTGATTCAGCAACTTTTGCAATGTCCTGTACAGCCGCAGTATGACCTTCCAACCCCTATACTCAATGCTCTGAACAGTAAAGACAGGCAGACCAACTGCCGCCTTCACTATCCTGTCTACTTGCTACTCTACTGTCAAGGAACTATGAACCTGCACGCCAAGGACTCTTTGTTTAGCAGCACTCCCCAGGAACTTACTATTAACTGTATAAGTCCTGCTAAAGTTTGCTTTTCCAAAATGCAACAGCTCGCATTTTTCTAAACTAAACTCCTCAGTCCATTCACCCATCTGATCCAGATCCTCTTGTACTCTGAGGTAATCTTTTTCACTGTCTACTACATCTCCCATTTTGGTGTCATCTGCAAACTTACTTACAATACCTCTTATGTTCACATCCAAATCATGGATATAAATGACGAAAAGTAGTGGATTGAGCACCGATCCTTGTGAGACTCCACTGGTCACAGGCCTCCAGCCTGAAAAGCAACCTCTGCCTTCTATCTTCGGGCCAGTTTTGTACTCCATGCGATCTAACCTTGCTGACCAGTCTCCCATGAGGAACCGTGTCAAACACGTTACTGAAGTCCATGTATATAATGACCATGCTCTGACCTCAGCAAAATCCTCTTTGTTACTTCTTCAAAAAAACTGAGTCAAATTCATGAGCTATGATTTCCCATGCACAAAGCTGTTATTAGTATCCAGGATTTAACTCTGTACATTGGGGTCTGCGTTGCCCAGTTATAGGTGTTAATATTCTGGATGAAGTTCAAGTACACCAGCATTTTCTCAGTGAGTCTGTATTGAGTCTTGTTAATGTCACCAACACAGTTGATTTCCTTTTGAAAGGCAGTCCCTTGCCCACGAGGAAATACTGTAAGTGTCCTTACCTCTGGACTAGGAGGATCAGGCTCAGAGTTGAGTAACAGCATCTTTGAAGAGGCTGATTAGTAAACTTGCCCAACCACCAGGCCATGCTGTCTCCCAGCTGTCCCTGCCTGAGCCTCGAAACAGAACCTTCCTGTAGTTTCTCTCCTGTCAGACTCTCCCATTGCTCAGTTTGTCCAGGATCCCCTCCTGCAGCTGCACTGACCTGTCCGTCTCCCAGTGTCCTCCACATTCATTCATTGTTTACAATCCCATTGTCCCAGTCCTCCAGACCCGCCCACTCCACTCTAGAGAGACGGCTCAGTGGTTAGCACGGCTGCCTCACAGCACCAGGTACCTGGGTTCGATTTCGGCTATGGGCGACTGTCTGTGTGGTGTTTGCGCATTCTCCCCGTGTCTGAGCGGGTTTCCTCTGGGTGCTCCGATTTCCTCCCACAATCCAAAGATGTGCAAGGCAGGTGAATTGGCCATTCTAAATTGCCCAGAGTACTCGTTACATTAGATAGGGGGAATGGGTCTGTGTAAGTTACTGTTTGGAGGGTCAGTATGGACTTGTTTGGCCGAGGGGCCTGTTTCCATACTGTAGGGATTCTGATATATTGGGCCGCAGCTGCTGTCAATCACCTGGACTCCTGTATGATCGGGAGCACGTGCTGTAGGAGGGGAGACCAGTGCATGGGTGCAGTGCTGGCAATTGTGGGAGTATGCGCAATATTGGTCAGTGCCTGGGAAGGAGGCTGTGGGTGTGAGGGATTAATCTATCATTAGCAGCTTCATCCCTCTGGGAGCAGGACCCTGGGGAATGGCCCTTCTCTTGCTACCCTGACATGTGATCAGACTATCAGTGGGGCAGCGTTTTGCAGAAAGTTATCAGAACTCTTTTGTGAAGATTCAGGGTTGTTATGGAAAGGGACAAGAATGCGGCTGCAATTAAAATTCTAATTTGGCTCTTTTTAGTCAGATGGGTCTTGGCCAGAGTTTGCAGGAAGCAGTGTATGCAGGATGGTTCTCATCAGGAGCTAGGAAACTGAATTCGAAGAGAGAGTGTGTGAGAGAAATGGGTGTGGAGGAAAGGAGTGGGGGGATTGGTTTGGGTTTCAGTTCACAGAAGAGAGAAATTGTGAGACTGAGGTTTAAAGCTTTGGGGAACAAGGAAACTACAGTTTAATACTACAATTGACTTATGAATTTCCATCCTGTATTAACAGTGGTAACTTGTGTGCTCTGTTGTATGGTACTGAAAGGGTGGATTTGCAGATGAGAAATACAAATTTGAACTTCATGTTCAGATGTGATAGTTACTAGAGTCGTGCGATCTGAATATCATTGGCCTTTTCATCTGGAAGGTGTGCATTCTGTCCGTGGGCGTATATTTCAAATCTCAATGTGACTGCAAAAGTACTGAGACACAGCCAAGTCCATGTCAGCATGGTGGGTGTGGAGAGAGATTTCATTTGTTTTTGAAAGTCTGGAAAATCATGGCACATTTCCCAGGAACAATTAAGCCACAACTTTGCTTTGTAGAAGGACAAGTCTTTAATTAACCATGCAACCAGAAACACACAAGGATACCTGCACCATGGGAACACTATGAAAATGGTATTGTTGTAAAGGAGTTCATTCTCGATCATGGATTGTAATCCATTGACATTGTCACGTCGGTTCCAGCGCTGCGGGGAAATACTGGAAATGTGATGAATGTAATTTAGGTTTCAGCTATTAAAGTGTAAAAAAGTGCAGAAGAAATTTACAAGGATGTTGCCAGGGCTCAGGGGTCTGAGTTATAGGGAGAGGTTGGACAAGTGAGGATTTTATGTTTCGAGCACAGGAAACTGAGGGGGTTCTTTTCTAGAAGTATATAAGACCATGAGAGGCATGGACAAGGTGAATGCACTCGGTCTTTTTCCCAGGAACTCAAGGATTGGACGGCTTGATTGAATCAGTTTAAGGTTAGAGGAGAAAGAATAAAAGGAAAGCTGAGGGGCAACTGTTTTACGCAGAGGGTGGTATGTATATGGAATGAGCTGCCAGTGGAAGTGGTTCAGGCAGAAACACTCAGCAGATAAAAGACTTTTAGACAAATACATGGATAGGAAAGGGTCAGAAGCGAATGGGCCAAGTGCAGGAAAATGGGGTTATCTTGGATGGACATTCTGGTCGACATGGGCCAGTTTGGCGCCAAAGGGCCTGTCTCTGCTATAGGATTCTACAACTCTTAGTGCATCTGCTATTTCTCCCACTAACTCAGTTGGTATCCTGGGATTTATTCCATCAGGGCAATGAGACTTGTCTACCTTTAGCTCCATTAGCTTGTCCAGCTCTAACTCTTTCACAATAATGGTTATTATCGAGGTCCTCATCCTCCTTTAGTCTCCTTATCCATTACAGCCATGCTCTTCGTATCCTCCACTGTGAAGACTGACTGCTGTGTACTCATATTCCTAAACCCTGCTGGAATAGAATAACTCGGCACAGAACTCCGAGAGGTCTTCTTTGAGTCTATATTGATGAAACATGGCAGTTACATGGATAGTGTACATACAAAACGCCTCCAGGCAGCATCAGGTAATCCCCACCTGTCCGATGTGCCGCTCCCATTCTTATGCCTTTGTGGTTTGGGACTTTGAATAAAGACTGTCTCTCAGTATTATCTCCATGGCAACGGCAGTTAGAAAGTCTAGTTCAGTTCAACACTTTGTGGTTAAACCACACACACCTCCCCCCTCGCCCCCGTGGCTCCCTCAAGTGTCTGACAGGTGCTTCAGTTTCAGTGGGGTATCCATCAGGATTCTGATGTGGAGGAGGTGGTGGTGGGGTGGACAAAGTTAAAAAACCACACATCACCAGGTTATAGTCCGACAGGTTTATTTGGAAGTACAAGCTTTTGGAGTGTGCTGTGATTTTTAACTTGATCAGGATTATCTCTATGGTAACAGTTAAGTGCTTCAACAATTACAGAGGCCATATGTCCCCCACACAATAGATTCCCCTCTAGCAGTGTAAACAGCTATTCTGGCCCTGGGGATAGCTACTCATCACTTTTCTCCCCCAATACCATCTCGCTTTCTGTTGATCTTTTCTCATCTCCTAGTTTCTCCTTGGTCTTTGCCAATTTCTATGCATTCTATTTCAGTTTGATAGACTCCCTTATTTCCTGAGCCACTCATGGCAGATTATTCCTTTTTCCTACAGTTCTTCCTTTTCCCTGATATATACTTTTGCTGAGCACTTCAAAAAATTGCTTTGATATTCTCGCACTGTCCGTCAACTTTCCCACCATAAAGTCTTTGTTTCCAGTCTACATTCGCCAACTCCTTCCTCATCCTATTGCAGTCTCCTTTTGTTTAAGCACTGGATCTTGGGAGTGAATCTAATCTTCCAGCTTTCCATCTGTGTTCTAAGTTCAACGAGACTTAGCAGAAGCCTGTTATCACATTACGAGGGGAGGCGATGTTTCCTGGGAGTTTTGGTTTTCATTGTCAGAGACCTTGGCTTTGTAATAAAGTACAGGATGGATATTCACAACAGAGTATTCTGGACGGTGTGAATATACGACACAGTCTAAAACCATACATCACTGTTTCCCCTTAGTTTAAAATTACAAAATCATTATCTCCTACACGCTCTCTCACTATGTAAGCTTGGAATGCTAATCCACCTGACTATCTTTCATTTTCTGAAAATCTCCTTTGGTGAAGGTTGTGATTTTTGGATTCGGCTTTCCAGTTATTATCGTAAGAAGATAAGCCCTGGGCACAGGAGAGGTAATGCAGCCCTTCAAACCAGCTCCACCATTTAATACGGTGATGATTGAGCTCACCTCGGTCTCAGCTGGATTTTCCTACCTGCTCTCTCTCACCCTTCATCTTATTGCAAATTCAAGATCTGTATCTCTTCATTAAACTGGCTCGTTGTCCTGGCATCCACCACACTTTGATTAGGGGATTCCACAGATTCACAGCATATTGAGATAGGTACATTCTTCCTCATGAGAATAGAATAGAGTCCCTACAGTGCAGAAACAGGGTATTCATCCATCGAGTCCACACCAACCCTATGATGAGCATCCCATTCAGACCGACTCATTCCCTATAACATTGCTTTTCCCATGGCTAATTATCTAACTGGCACGTGCATGGACACTGTCAGCAACTTAGCATGGGCAATCCACCTAACCTGCACATCTTTGGACTGTGTGAGGAAACTGGAGAACTGCACAAAACCATGCAAACATGGGGAGAAGTGTAAACTCCACACAGTCACCTAAAATCTCTGACGCTGTGAGGCAGCAATGCTAGCCACTGAGCCACCCCTGCTTAAAACCTACTGCCCCTTATTAACCTCCCTATCCCCCAATTGGCTGAATCTATGCTCCTTACGTCAGAAATCAGGTTGTCTAAGCGGATGTCTCATTAAATCCCGGTGACAGCCCACATGTCCTGTGTGTCTGAATGGGGATCCGATACACAACATCCTCCATCCCACATTTTTCATTCACTTTCCAGAGACAGGGCTCCAGTGGCTGCATGAGGATTGCAACTCCCAAATTCCGAGGCAGGGACCACACGTCTGTGGGGAAACCTGGAACTGCACAAGTACAGGATGTGGGTGAGTTTTGGAGCATGTGCTTTCTGGTAACTAGTGGAAAGTATTTCACACTGATTTCACAATGTGATTGCCTGGAGTAGGAAAGTATTTGCTTGTACTATTGATCTGTTGGAGGGTCAATGTGTCACCACACCCAAATGGGACGAAGTTACATTCCCAACTTGTCATAACACTGGAATCTACCAATGAGAAACAATGAAGGACATGACCCATTCTCCCAGCCTGAAGGTTCCTTTCCTGTCTAGGATCTGTCATCTCCCTGTCTGTTTCTTTTTGTTTCATTCTGCTGTTACATTGTTGACTTGCATCAACTGAAGGGAAAGGAATTTACACTCAGAAAGGGTGCAGAGTCTCACCAGGGACAGGAAGTGGGGGCAGAGATCTGTTTATCAACAACTCCATGAGAATGGGGAGGATGTACATTAAGGTGTAGTAGAGTCAGAATGGTGGGAGAGAGTAAATGGGCTGGAGGGTTACAGCTTTGGGGGAAGAAAGGGGAAAACGATATCCCTGAGAAACTAGAATTGTCTGTTCTGAATTTCTAATCTGTACATATTCCTTTATACAGGTTGGTAGATGGTGAAAATATGCAGACTGAAATCTCAACATCATTTGCCGATCGTGATAAAGTTAACCAGAATTTGAAGAACCAAAGATGGAGAATCACTCGGCCAAAATCCTGCAACACTCTCCCTCCCAGCATTGTCGGTCTCTCTGCGCCAAATGGACTGTGAATGGTACAAGACAGCAGCTCACAACCATCTTCTAAAGGGTAACGAGAGATGGGGAATAAATGCTGGCTGAGCCAGTGATGTCCATATCCTGGAAACGGTTTCTATCTCTAGTTGCTGAAACCCTGATTGATGTAACTGAAGGATGATGAGGGATGCTGAGTGCATCCTCCAGGAGTCAGCACCATCACATTACCCCTGCCTACACCCACACAGTAACACAGCAACGCCACTGGAACAAAAGGCAGTGAAGCCCAAGGAGGACTTAGATATAGTTCTTTGAGGTAGTCATGAAAAGGGATTGGGACACAGCAGGAACAGGAGATTGAGCTGCATGGCTAGCTGTTTCCCCTTGAATCGTGGAGCAGGATTGAAAGGCCGAATGGCCTCCCACTGCTATCTTCCAGGTATGTATATAGCCATGGAGCCCGGGTAGGAAGAAGTCAGCAGGGCAGGGATTCTCTAGGAGATTGCACTTCCGCATCAGTTTTCAGTGAGGGATGGTTTGATGGATTTTATTTTACATTTGTTTTTTAATACAAGGTTTGTGAATTTGGTTTTAAAATATTGTAGCTGTTTATTCCACAATAAATAAAACTAAAAGAAAAGAAATGAAGCTATCTGAATATAACAGTTTTAAAAAATTTCAAACGCCTTGTAAAACAAAATCCTGTCTATTGCCGGACACCATCACTTTCCAGTTACTCAAACTCCATGGAAATATTCCCTCCCTTTCTGAACCATTGGTTTGATTTAACTGCTTTTGAGTTCTCCTTCTGTGAACTGTGTAGTGTTCTATTTTCACCTCCCCTCCCCCCCCCCCGCCCATTTCTCCTACCCAGAAGTGTTAGCTTAGATTACAGATTAGATTACATTACAGTGTGGAAACAGGCCCTTCGGCCCAACAAGTCCACACCGACCCGCCGAAGCACAACCCACCCAGACCCCTACATTTACCCCTTACCTAACACTACGGGCAATTTAGCATGGCCAATTCACCTGACCTGCACATCTTTGGATTGTAGAAGAAAACCGGAGCACCCGGAGGAAACCCACGCAGACACGGGGAGAACGCGCAAACTCCACACAGTCAGTCGCCCAAGGTGGGAATTGAACCCGGGTCTCTGGCGCTATGAGGCAGCAGTGCCAACCACTGTGCCACCATGCCGCCCATCACACAGCTGTGTAAATGGGTCACATACTTCTTTGTTTCTCATTGGTTGATTCCGGTGTTATCTCACACAGCTGAGCAACCTTCCCACGTTCATTATTACGCCATTTTGGGTTTTGTTCATATATAATCACCAGCAGTAAACCACCCGTGTAACCAGTTGAATATTTACAAACAAAGCCCATTATGTGCAAAGCAAACCATTACAAATGACAGAGTGGGAAGGGACCAAATCAAAGTAGAGTTAGGGGTGAGGGGGAAGCAGTGGGGGTAAAGCACTGTATCCCCTGCGATGCCCACCTCTATCTAAAGGCATCGAGAGCATTGATACAAACCACATGCTCCTTCTCCAAGGACACTCTGCTGTGTAGCCTTTATCCTCAATCATAGAATAGCCTTTATCCTCATTCATAGAATAGAATCCCAAAAGTGTGGCAGGAGAGCATTGGCTCATCAAACCTCACCAACCATCCAAAGAGCATCCCACCTGGAGCACTCCATCCCTGTAACACTGCATTTCCCATGGCTGATCCACCGAGTCTGCATAATCCCGGACACTGTGGACAGTTTCAGAAACCTGGCCAGAATGTCAAGTTGGGCTGAATGGCCTGTTTCCATGCTGTGTCAGTCTAACGTTCGACAATTCAAACTTGACTGTGATGAGTCCCCCTATCGCACAAATATTTGAAATGTGGGATGAAAGCAGAGCACCTGGAGTGGGCCCACACAATCATAGGGGAATGTGCAATCTCCACACAGGCCGTTGACCAAGGCTGGACTCTAACCTTGTACCTGGTGCTGTGAAGCAGCAGTGCTACAGTCACAATTTAAATCAAAACAGATGATCCCTGCTCATTGTCACATTGCTGTTTGTGGAGACTTATTACCTCGAGAGACATCCTGAGATTCAGAAAGAGACAATATAAATTCAGTCAACTCCATCCGAGTTAATGTGATTAACAACAACATCAATACTCCAACAGTGCCATCAGACCTCGTACCTCCTCTATCATTTACGATTTTTAACCCATGGGAAGTTTGTTACCAGTTTCGACAGCCATAATGCTCTGACCACTTTGACGGAGCCAGTGCAAGTCAGTTCGAATAGTTATCAATGGATTGAATCTAAACAGGATGACCCACAACAGGAAGTGCTCTGACACTCAATGCCTGTAAGTCAGGGTCATTTTCCTAAAACCACACACGTCTGGCAATACCATTGAAGATATTTTATACAGTAACCTTTCAGTCTCAATTGACAGTTCCAGTCCATGAAGCAGCCAGTAACATGCACCAGTGAATTGAATTCGAACAGCAGCATTGCTCAGGCAGGAGAGATTGAGGAGCTTCAAGTTGTCTTCTCTGGAGTATCTAAACATGAAACCCTTCAAAGGAACAAAAATCTTCAAGAGCTCGATAGGATAGATACAGGAAGGATGTGCTCCCTGGCTGGTGTGCCTGGAATAAAATAAACACTAACTACGGTATCATTACCCAGCATCCCCTTTAGCTGCATCAATGTTTAAAATTTATTTGCTGATTTAATTAGACTCCCAGTTTTAATTGCTGTCATGTTGATGACTATGCAAATGTATAAAATATAATTTAATCCATCCCAAAAACTCTCTGTACCTGTGTCTCACTTGTGCTCACCGAGACACTCATTCAATCTGACCTCTTTACAAACCCTGCCCTGATATTTCCTTAGATGGCTCAGAATGAAATATTCACAGAATCGTTACTGTGCAAAAGGAGGCTGATTGGCTCATCAGCTGTCCAAAGGATCACCTCACTGAATGCCATTCTTCTCCCTTTACCCCATAAAACTTCCCATTCATCCTCTTCCAATAACACCGGCGAGTTCACAAGTAACCACAGCGATTGGATTTGGTTTGTTTGTTCATGGGATCATGGCATAACTTGCTGGGGCAGCATTTGTCATCCATTCTAACTGCCCAAGAGATGGTTCAGAGTCAACCACCTTATTCAGTGTCTAGTTTCATATGTAGACTGGACCAGGTCAGAATTAACAGTTTCTCAAACCCAATGACATGAAGAGTTGATTTCTAGTCTGTTCTCTTATTTCTGAAATGATAACGAATAATTTTTGCAGTTGAATTAAAAGTGAAAGAACAAAATGTGTTTTATTCTGATTGAGCACGTCCTCCTGTTTTCTCAGTTGTTATTGACAGTCTCATTCCCCTCGCACCAGAACCTGTTCCAGAGAGTGTTCCAGAAAAGGCAGAATGGTCAGCTGTAGGTGGTCACCTGACTGGTCACTGGAGCCAAAGTTTCACACTCCACAGATGCTGCCAGATCAGCTGATTTATTTGAGCAATTTCTGTTTCTGTTCTTGATTTCCCAGCATTTGCAGATGTTTCGTTTTTGAATATTGATCTTGTCTATTGGAGAGGAGTTTATTGATGAGTTTGGAGAGTTCTGAACATTGCAACTTAGGCCACAAATCAGCCATGATCTATTGAATGGCAGAGCAGGATTGAAGGGCTGAATGGCTTCCTCCTGTTCCAATGAAAGTTATCCATCTGCAGCTTGTGGTAACATTTCCCCTCAATGCTCACTTCACCTCCATGTCTAACACACTGTTACTGACTGAACAAACCTCCTGTGTTTGAACTAAACCTGCTCATGTTCAGTGGCTCCCTCCACTGCCACCCGGATTTAACTCTCATCACGGAATGCTGTCTCGTGTTACTGCGGGAATGCCCACAAGGACTAATCCTGGAGTCTGTATCCCCTGCGATCCAAAAATCCTGTTTATTTCCTTCTTCCTATTTCATTCTGGCATTGAACTCTCCGTTTCAATCCATTCTCCTGTCATGCTCTTCAACATGCCCATGGGGGTGGACTAGAGGCAGCTGGCACCTGAGAATGAATCTGCCTCCCCCCACAATCAGGGATTTGGGAAAACACTCAGACAATGACATATCCATCTGATTGTTGACTCAGACAGATAGGCAGAAAGAAAGATGCACATTTAGATAGCACCTTTGATGACCTGGGGCAATGAAACAAGCTTCAACCCAATGATTTCAACCTCAAATCTCTGAAAACACAGACACAAAGCTTCCTACTTGTCCCAGGTTGTCTCTCAGCCTGCTCTTACGAAAAAATATTTAAGCTGTTAAGCCTTTCCTGGTGATTATAACCACTGTGTTTCTGTCAGAATTGTGACTGAACCTTTATTTTCCTGTTGTGAGTGATGCTAGTAGCAGAAACAGTTCCTGACCTTTGCGGGTTTCGGTTGGAGTATTTATATTTGCACATTCATTCCCACCCTCACATACAGTGTGAAATTGATGTAAAACAGAAGGAAAGGATTGAGTGAGCACCCACAGAAACACAAAAGGCAACATGTGTACCTGAGTTGAATGAACCTGGACTTAGGAAAATATGACAATAATCACAACTAGTTAGAATTACAGAATCCCTTAGGTGCACAAAGAGACTATTCAGTCCATCGAGTCTGCAATAACTTGCTGTCCCACCCTACCTCAATAACCACACATTTAGCATGGCTAACCCAACCCATCTAACCTACACACTACAGGCCATGTTAGCACGGCCAATCCATCAAACCTGCACATCTGCGGGAGGGTCACATATTATGTCTAAGTGCTCAGGATTGGAGATGAAGGCTCGTGTTACAAATACAAATCCTCTTTTTTATGCAAAATAAAATCTGGGGGGAATTGCAGCCAGAAAGATTTCTGATTATCTCATGAGGAAAAGAATTCAAAACTCGTGCCACTGACCCTCGGGGCGCAGTGAAGTCACAGAGGTCTGGGAACCATCAGAAATGTAACAAGTTGTGAGCAAGGTGGGAGTGAGACAAGGACAAAAAGAAAGTCTGTCACACGGGGAAAGGCAGGAGAGATTAAATTACAGAAATGGTAGTCCCTCAAGGCCATGGGAAATGGAGTTAGGGCTGGGAAAGAAGCCAGGAAACATGGTGAGCAGCTGTCAAAGAAATACATTGAAAAAACAGATTATAACAATATAGAGGGCAGAGTACGCAGTCTGAAATTGTTGCTCTCATTGGTGAGTACAGAACGCTGTAAAGACTAGGTCATTCTATTACAGCCAACACATGCAGAATAGGCCAAGTGGCCTCGATCTGTGCTGTAACTTTCTGATAAATTTATTATGACATTTGGAATTCAGGTCAGATGATGTTCATAAATTCTCAAATTGGACTTGAGTTTAATATTCTGGAGAAATGTTAAATAAATCACAATGATCCCATTCTGCAGACTTTAGTCCGCAGCCCTGCATGTTCCAGCAGCTCAGTTACATCCATGTCCTTTTATTCTAATGTGATGCTGGTTACTGCCTCTGCCACTCCATCAATGTGTTCCTGCTCCCCACCATCTCTGAGTGAAATGAATTCTCTCCTCCCCTAATTAATTAGTTTCAATCTAAATCCTCCAGTTTTTGACCTATCAGTTAATGAATAGCTCCTTCCGATCCACTCGATCTGGATTCCTCAGCATTTTATCACTTCAATTAAATCTCAACACATCCTTCTCGGAAAACATTCCCAATTTATCCAACCTTGCCTCAGAGTAGAAATTTTCCAATTGTAGAAACATTCTGATCAATCTCCTCTGTACCCTCTCTGGTGTGATCACATTAACCCTGGAATAAGGGGATCAGAAGTGTGTGCAGTACTTTAACCGCAGTCAAACGAGTGTTCCTGACATTTCCCATGTCACCTCTGTATTCCTGTGGTTATCGCTCACACAAGAAGTATCCTGATTTTCCCACATGGACCTGGATGTGCACTCCATGGGGCTGGGATTCCCGACCATGTGTTTATTTGTTAACTAATCCTAAATTAACTTCAGATTAAAACAAGATTATCAGCTACCCACCAATCAACTTCTTCCATTATACTCAAGTCACCTTACTTTTTAAAATCTCTTTAAAATTATTACTATCTAAACACAACAGGCTTTAATTTGCTGATCGAGTATTCAGATGTCTCCACTGTTACAATCACTTGAAGATTATCTTTATCTTCAGCTACATTTGGTGAATTGAACACTGATTGTAAATATATGAATATCAAACGGACTTGAGTTTTATGATAATTAATCCAGTCTGACATTCTTGTTGGTTAATATCTTGAAGAGAACTGTCCTCAGAACTCCAGCTGTGCTCTGACTTCATTCACAACTGGATGCGGCTGGACTGCAGATCTTCGATCTGTTCTGTTGTTTCCCGGATTGTTTCGCCTGTCTATCACTTGCTGCTAATGCTGTTTGGAACACAAGTAATCCTCTTTGGTAACTTCATCAGGTTAACACCTCATTTTTAGGTATTCATGCTGCTTTTACTGGCATGCCCTCCTGAATTCTCTCAGTTGAACGAGGATTGATCCTCTGGTTTGATGGTAAGAGGCAAGTTGGGGAATATGCTGGGCTGTGATTCTGTAAGTTTTGTTGGAGTACAATTCTACTGCTGTTGGTGGAAGGAAAGAGCTAAACTCTTGCACTGTAAGCCGTATATGCAAGAAGCTACATGCAGTATCATGAACACTGATAGGCCAAGAAATAAAATGTGAGCATCACTGTACAATGAGGCAGGATCACAACTGCAGCAAGGGGAGATTAAGAGCCAACATGACATAGGAGTTGGGAAAGACCATAAGACCATAAGACATAGGAGTGGAAGTAAGGCCATTCAGCCCATCGAGTCCACTCCGCCATTCAATCATGGCTGCTGAGCACTTCAACTCCACTTACCTGCATTCTCCCCGGAGCCCTTAATTCCCCAAGACAACAAGAATCTATCAATCTCTGCCTTGAAAGACATTGAGCGTCCCGGCCTCCACTGCAGACTGCGGCAATGAATTCCACAGGCCCACCACTCTCTGGCTGAAGAAATGTCTCCGCATTTCTGTTCTGAATTTACCCCCTCTAATTCTAAGGCTGTGTCCACGGGTCCTAGTCTCCTCACCTAACGGAAACAATTTCCTTGCATCCACCCTTTCCAAGCCATGTATTATCTTGTACGTCTCTATTAAGTCTCCCCTTAATCTTCTAAACTCCAATGAATACATTCCCAAGATCCTCAGCCGTTCCTCATATGTTCGACCTACCATTTCAGGGATCATCCGTGTGAATCTCCGCTGGAAAGAAGCAGCTGATCAGATTGTCTCATTCATAGTCACAAAGAGACTCTGTGACATTATTGTGTTGGAGGTGAGGATGAAGGAGGTTGGGGAGATGGAGAGCCCTTCAAAAGAAACTAATCTGCCCGAGACTTATTGGATCGACTTGATTGCCATGCATTTAATAGAAAGCTAATTGAAACTGTTCTTATCCCCAAAAGATAACAAACCCCAGAATACATGGTTCAGAGATGGGTGTCAATAGCCCATCAACATCCAACTCCTGCAATTATTCAGCAAACGTATGTGTGATTACCCTGTTCTGATGAACCAGAAAACCGCTGTTCACTGTGTGCAGATGGACAGTGATGTGGGGAAGTATTTGCCGAGTGGTATTGTCACTAGACAGTTAATCCAAAGCCCCAGATAAAGGTCTGAAGACCAGGGTTCAAAGCCTGCTGCAGCACTTGGGGGAATTTGAATTCAATAAAACAAAGCTCTGGAATTTAAGAGTTTAATGATGACCATTAATCGATTGTCAGAAAAACCCATCTGGTTCAGTAATGCCCTTTCAGGAAGGAAGCTGCCATCCTTCCCTGGTCTGGCCCACATTTTGACCTCAGACCCACAGCAATGTGGTCGACATTACCTGCCCCCTGGGCAATTAGGGATGGGCAGTAAAGGCTGCCGGGCCAGCGATACACTCATCCTGTGAATGAATAAAGGAAAATAAAAGTCTCTACCCAGTGCGAATCTGCATGTTCAACGATGTTGTGAACATTTCCAAAGCTAAGTTCTCTATATGCACAACTTTATGAGCTGCCAAAACCATTGTTCATGACTTGGTGTGAAGAAGAGAAAAAAATCCTTCAACATGTGGTTATGAGTATATTCACTGGTGTCTCAGCAGAATGGATGCCTGAGTGAATCCCTTCCCCCTCACACACACACACACACACAGCAGGTGAACAGCTTCTCCCCAGACTGACTGGTTTGGCCAGTTTTCAGGTGGGATGGGTAACGCCTTCCCTTCTGACATTCCCCACATTTCCAGAGTCGATCCCAAGTGTGGCTGCACTGGTGTTTTGCCATTTCAGATAAATGCTGGCAGACTGTTTTCCACACCGTTACACACCTCCCCCCCCCAAAGCATCTCTAAAGTAGCCGAGTGTCTACTTGTACAGACTCATCTTCACGAATCTCTGCCTTACCCACAGAGACAGTACATTTAAGAAGAATTAGACAAAGGCATATCAGTCACATGGGCGATTGCCATTACATAGTTTAAAGCTGGTAATTATGAATTTACAAAGCTTGATGAATACCAATGTCCTGTGATAATGTGTGATGGATTACAGAAACTGATTATCGTATTGTCCATGATTATGTGTTGATGGGAAGAGATTAAGGCAGAAGGGTTCTTCCTTCAGTGATTGGGGGATTCACTTACCTATGCTAATATGGAGGGGAAGAAAGACAATGGGAGCGGGAGGCAGTTTAACAGGGTTGTGCCCAGGGCTCTCAGTCTTGTCTAGAAAGGGCAAATTGCTCTATCTGGGGTGATGGTGGAATCCACATGTGTGGCTCCAAGAGGTTCTGTTTCGAAGATACGGTCTGCCTCACCCCTACTGAGGTGTTCAGTCTGTATTGGAAGAGTGCAGGCCTTGTACTCTTACAATATGGCAGTAAGACCTTTGGCAGGAGAATGTTTAACCCTTGAGTCGCCAATGCATCCTGAAAGAGAAGCAAAGTATGGAACAGGTCCCTCTGTGGTATTTTAGCTCCCTCATCCTGACTAGGAATCTGTTGACCACAATTGAATGCAATGATTGACTGTGACCTAACTCGAACTTTGTCAATGATCAGCATCTTTTCCATGAGTATGTTTTCATTCTCTCTATTAATGAAGCCCAGCATCCTATACGTTTACTCAAAACACTTTATGTCCTCTCTCCTTTAAAGATTTGTACACATTGTCCCCCATTCCTGCTGTCCTGCTTTCTATGTTTGTGCCATTCAAATATATATTCCCTTTCTACATTGCTTCTCTCAAAATGCAACAACTTACTGTGTGTTCTAAAGAAGAGACATATTACACTCAAAATATTATCTCTCGCTCCACACATTCTCCCCCCTGGAAAACAGAACAGTACAGCACCGGAATAATCGACGTTTCAGACAAAAGCCCTTTATCAGGAATAAAAGCTTTCAGGGCAGAGGAAATGACTTGGGAGTTGCAGTGGGAGAGGGACTCTCTGAGATTCTTGTAGAGAGAGGAGAAAAACTTCTTCAAGGCAGGCATCCTTGCAAGAGGATTCGCAGTAGGGATAAAATCAATGAGGTTAAAACAATGACTGTCGATGCTGGAGACCAGATTCTGGATTAGTGGTGCTGGAAGAGCACAGCAGTTCAGGCAGCATCCAAGGAGCTTCGAAATCGACGTTTCGGGCAAAAGCCCTTCATCAGGAATAAAAGAAGGGCTTTTGCCCGAAACGTCGATTTCGAAGCTCCTTGGATGCTGCCTGAACTGCTGTGCTGTTCCAGCACCACTAATCAAGAATCTGGTTTCCAGCATCTGCAGTCATTGTTTTTACCACCGGAATAATCGGCCCACCATGTCTGAGTGGATCATGATGCCATTCCAAACTGATTCCATCTGCCTGTATATGATCCATATCTCTGCCAACCCTTGCCTGCTTATCTGTCTGTCCAAATGCCTCTTAAACATTGTGATTGTTTCTGCTTTTACCATCTCTCAGGCAAATACATTCTAATCACTGACCAACTCCTGCATAAGAAACTTGTCTGACACAACTCCCTTTTAACTTGCACAGATGTTGTTGAAAATGCTCAGCAGGTCATTCAGCATCTGTGAAGAAAAATCAGTTAATGTTTCGGGTTCGGTCCCCCTTCCTCAGAACTGTTAACTAATTTCTCTTCACAGATGCTGCTAAAACTGCTGAGGTTTTTCGGAAACTTCTGTTTATCTTTCTGGTTTATAACATCTGCTGTTCTTTCGGTTTTCATTTCCTTTAAACTTGCCCCCTCTCCCCTTAAATCTATGGCCTGTGGAATTGGTCATTTCCAGTGGGAAAAAGATTCAGATTATTCACTCTGTTTGTGCCTCTCGGATCACTCCACAGCCATTGACTTTCCAAAGACAACAATCCAAGATTTTCCAACCTCTCCCAATCCAGGCAACATCCTGGTAAACCAATTTCCACCCTCTCCAAAGCCTCCACATCCTCCTTATAATGCGGTGCTCAAAACAGCCCAAAATCCCCCAAAGGTGGCCTAATGACAGTTTTATATTCAGTCCCCTGACAGAAGAAGGCAAGCCTGCCATCCACCTCCTTCACCACTTTCAGGGAGCAGTGAGCCTTGCACCTGAAGATCCCTCTGTATATCAATGCTGCTCAGGGCACTTCCTTTTAGTGTATACATTCCTCTTACAACGAGCCGCCCAAAACGCATCACGTCACACTTGTCTGAATTAAAATCTATCTGCAATTTCTCCGCATAACCTTCCAACTGATCTCGTCCTTGATGTTTCCTTTGACAACCTTCTTCACGATTCACAACTTCTTCACTTTGTGCCATCTACAAACTTACTAATTAAATCGTTTACATTTTCAGGCTAATCATTTATATGTGTTACAAACAACAGATGTCCCAGCTCTGACCCTTGTGGAACAGAGGCACTGGTCACAGACCTCCAGCCACCCACATACCTCTGCACAACTGTTACTGGGAGAAATATCAAAGAGGAGCCTTGAGTTCTGTGTTGAGCAGCACGACCAATGTTTACTCAGAGCTCCTTACTAATGCAGGATGGAAGAGTTCCCTCTCTGGAATTCTGTGACTCCCCCAGCCAAGTTCAGCATTTGGATGTGTTTCTTTCATACGTTCCACTAATATTCCCCCACCACCCCCCCCCCACCCCCCACCACCCCCCCCCCCCCCCCCCCCCCGGCCCGATCTCCTGGATTCGGGATGTCAGCTCGAATGTTTATGAGCTCCCTTTCCCAGCCTCTGATTCTCTGTCCGTCTGCAACTTCCCCTCTCAGCTCATGCAGTTGCTTTGTCAGTTCTTTCACAAATTGTTTCACCCTATCCTTGCCATTGTACATCTCCTGCCCTCCCACGACCATACCCTCTGGCAGCTGCACGGTCCATACGGTCACTAATTCAAAGGGGGATTGCTCAGTTCCCTTTGCTGGAGTTGACGTCAGTTTCATTAGGATTGTGGGGAGTACACTAACCCATCCCGGCCTGTCTCTGTCAGGGCCTTAGTCAGACTAGATTTCAGTGTCTTCTTCATTCTTTCCACTGTCCTTGAGCTCTGGGGGTGGGATGTGAGATGGGATTTCTGCTCAGTACCAAACAGGCCACAGAGCTGCTTAACTTCGTTTCCTGGAACATGTGTCCCTTGGTCAGAATCTGCAGGGGAATGCTTCCACCCACTGAGTAAACCTGTTTATTAAACCCAGCAGGATTTTCTTCCCTGGGATTGGGATGGGGGTGTATGTAAAATCCGTCTGTAATTGTTCCCGTGAGTCCCTGGGACCCTGCGGCTGCCTCCATTTTATCCTGATTGTTTACCCTGGCTCAAACTGTGTACAGACTACACCCCTTCGACAAAACCTTCTTGTTCCAGAACACCCCTGTAGTTGATCATTCGATATTGCATTTTATCCTGCTCAATATGGGCCAGCGTATGATATGTTTTTAATAATGTTTGTCTTATACAGTGGCACTGCTGGATCATCCTATATCCTAATTCTGCCCCACCCTTTTCCCATTCCTGTTTCTCCTGCTGTGGGACTGTTTCTGGAAATGACTTTAAACTTTCCTTTCTCGCTTCTGTAGCTACTGCCACTGCATCCTCCTCAAATGTCTGCACTGTTTCATTAATTATGCTCACCCATGCTCACCAACTACCCGGTTGGTGTGGGGTTTCTACATTCCTGTGAGCTCTAATCATCATTATTGCTGCTTCAATGGGAAAGTTAGCTGCTTCCACTAACTCTCTGACCTATTCTTCATGTTCAATGTGGCCCCCAGACAGGGTGATATACCTTCTACTGGATTAGTGGTGCTGGAAGAGCACAGCAGTTCAGCCAGCATCCAACCGAGCCCAGTCATTAACTATACCAAAGGCATGCTGACTGTGTGCATTTTGCCTCCCTCACCCCTGGTTAATGTCCGCGCTTCTGCCAGGGCTCGTGATGGTTCTCTATTTCTGGATAATTCCTCACAAAATTCCCACAATAATTAAACAATCCTAAAGTTTGCCTGATCCCTTTACGGTGTGCGGGTGGATAGTTTTATAATCATAGCTTTTGTTCCCGCTTGGACTGTCCCCTCTCCCTTCATGATTTGATCTCCCCAATATGATGTCCCAGTTCCGTCTCTCCCTACCTTCCCAGTTACACTCCCTGTGCGTTAATTTTAAGCCTGGCCTAGCTAACCTGATCCAATACTCTGTTTAATAACTGGATATGTTCGTTCTCACTGCTTGAGGTGATGCGGTGTTAGTAAGATCAGTGTGACGAAATCCATCAAGCATACATCAGTGGGGTATACTAGAAGATTGCGGGATCCCTGAGGTAATAGTATCTTGGTGGACTGTTCTCCTCAGTCAGTAAACACCACTTTCATCTGCCATTCAATGTCCACAGGTATTGACCCAGACTATTTCCAGCTTCTGTCAATCTATCACTGTCACAATTACTGCCCCCTCAACCCCAGCTTTGATGAGATCCCGTTTGTGAGGGGAGTGAGAGGGCCCTCGATCTTGACAGGTCGATAGATAACAACCCACTTTCCTGTTTGAGTTACGCACACCGCTGAGAGGGTCCGAGCTATAACCCACCAGATTCTCTGACTGTCCCAGTCTCCCTGCAATGTAGCTACTCCGGAGAAGTTGCCTCTCCTTTTCTTTCTGTCCCAGTCCTGGCCGGAACATCCCCATGTTTAAATTCAGGTGTTGATGTCAATAGTCGCCATTTTAGAATAAATAGGAGCAACTCCCAGAATGGTCTCTTCTTGAGTGTCATACCTCCATATCTGAATATATTTTGTCATACTCCCGGTCTACATCGGGGCAGGTTTGCTTCATCCAGCTTCCGAGGTAACCTCTCCGACTGCTCTCATTTTAGTAATTGAGGGGGTGAGGGGTAAATCCTTATCGGTAACTGACAAAGATGCTCCGGTGCTAGAATCATGCTCGTGTTGGCCCCTTAACAGCACGTCAATGAATATTCATGGGCTATGCATATACCTACATGAACACAAGCCACTCACACGATGAACACCTATCTCCCTCTCTGTCCCTATGTTCCTTGTCTTTGTGCCCTTTCCTGCTTCCCTTGTAACATTGTGGGTCTGATTACCCTCCCTGTACTGCAGCTATTCCCCTGTGTTTCTGTGTTTGCCTCAGCTCTCGTGGCCCAATTCAGAATGTGGTTAGAATTATCTCCCACTGGGAGTCCCATGTTTATAATTACAGTTAAATAGGGTCCCATGGCATCTTTTAAATACAACAAATCGATTTCATCATCACATGTTAGGATTTGGCAATCCCCCGTGGCCCTTACACACCTCAGGCTTCCTCTCTGTATGATCCTCGATATTACCCTTGGGTCCCTGAGTCACCAAGGTTATTTTAGCCCATTCAGCCTGTCCCCTCCCCAGTGTGTCCCTGTAATATCTGTAAATGCCTGGCGCCATGGATCAGCTGTACTCTGGGGGGAACCGGCTCGCACCCTCACCCTCTCATTGCAGGTACAGTTTCTGCTGTACACTTCAGGGCATCTTGGGCCGAGGGAGGGTCCGTACATCATCTTCGGTGAGACTGTGTACCTCTACTAATTCATCCATATTGTCCCGATAAGGACCATTATTACCATGTCTCTATCAGGCTGGGTGTTCATTCACCAACATCTGTTATTCAGCAGGTGAACGGTTCAGGTTTGGTTTCTGTCATTTCCCCTTGTTGCTCCCTACTGTCTGTCTAAGTTGAGCTTTGATGCCCAGTGGTGCCATAGACAGGGCCTTCTGGACCTTATAGGGCGGTGGGTCATCCCACCCATTGTCGTCCCTCTGTCCATACGTGGGTGCTTTGTCATCTAACCCGTTCCAGTCAGTGTCACCATCCTCACTGCTTTCTGAGGAGAGCGGGGCACTAGGTACCTCCCCCCACTGTAAGTACCACCTGGCCCTTTGGCTTTAAGTCCTCACGTCTGAGAGCCACCACCTTCACTTGTTCCTGTTTCCCATAATAATTCAACACATCCTGTCATTCCTGGATTCAAACAGAACAAAATGTGAATTTGGTTTTACTTGAAATATTAATAATTTGACATTCACTTTACATATCTATAGAAGTGATAATTCTACTTTGATTATATAAGTGAATTTAACGTGATCATACAATGAAAATAACAGATAATCAAAGACAATGAATGAACTGAATAATATGTGATATTTTGTACAAGTTCTTGCAATGAAAATTCAATTTTATTTAATGTTTGTCACCCATTACACCATGGGCATTCTTATTTGGGAATAAAGTAATGGACGGATATCAGAGAAAATAAATAGACTCTAATTTTAGCTTCACTGCAATAATGAACCAAAACAATATTTGGAAATAGGTTGAACTACATAACAAAGTTTCCAGTGTCATTATTGACATGAAAACTAATTTAGTTTGCAAGTTGTTTTGCTCTAAGAATAATTGGAAATGAATTGTGATTTGGAATACACCATTTAAAATACATTTTGAACAGAATAATCAGATACATTTTTTGGAGGAAATTAGGAATGGAAATAAGTATATATTCATTGATATTAATAGTTTTAAAATGTTGAGAAGTTGACTGGGATTATTTTAATTGAGAGAGGCTGCATAATTATAAAGACCATTTCGTCATTTTCATTACACTGTTGTTTCACTAGAATCTGTTGTGGTCTAAGCTCTTGCTGTGTGGAATGGACTGTCACTCATCGCTTAATTAACCTGCGAGTTACTGATCAGGTTTCCTTTGTCTGTAAATCAGTCTGTAAGTGAGCAACACACCTCCTTTTGTGAGGGGAAATAAGTGGCAGATCACACTCAGAATGGTTTCTAGCACACACCATCAGCAGGGAAGGGTTTTTTCTAAAGATTTCCAATCTCTATCTACAAATCTGATTTGTCAGTTTGTGGAGGATTCAGCCCCTTTCTATGAGCTGTTTTTAAACAAGCAGTTTGTTCATTCTGGCTTTGCCAAGAATGTTGTTTACTTTTCCCTTTTACTGTGATTCTGCAGGTTCGCATATTCTGTGAGTCAATAATGTTCAGTAACTGAACATTGATTGATTTTGTCTCTAACAGAGCAGAGACCTTGTTCTCAGCTAAGTATTCACTTTCCATTTCCTGGTTTTATTGAATGTTCCAGAACCAGACTCTGAGCAATGTTTCCATTCACTTGTGTTGGATTCACTGCCAGCCACATGGTCAGTCAGTTTCAGCAGTTTGAATTCAATAATCATCTAGAATTATGAGTCTATTGATGAAATTATTCTCGATTGTCAGGAAACATCCAACTCGGTCACTGATGTCCTTTAGGGAATGAAGCTGCCATCCTTACCTGATCTAGTCTACATGTGACCCCTGACCCACAGCAATGTGGTTGACTCTTACCTGCCCTCTGGGTAATAAATGCTGCCCATAGCCAGTGGCACCTACATCCAGTGAATGAATTTTCAACAAAGCTCTTAGTCTTGTGTCATGTGAGAAAGAAGCAGAAGAAGAAGTTTCAGCCCCTCAAGTCCACTCCATCATTCAATAAGGCCAGGCCTGATCTGTTAGTGATTTGTGTTCCATCTTGCCCCAACGTCCCTTAACAAGAACCTATCAACCTGTATCTTAAAATACTCAGTGAGCCCACCTTCTGTGGCAGAGAGTTCCAAAGTTGTACAGCCCTCTGAGAGGAAATAAATCTCCTCATCTCTGTCCTGAATGGGTGAACCTAATTTTAAAGCAGTTCTCTCGAGTTCACGTATGACCCACAAGAGGAAACATCCTTTCCAAATCCTCCTTAAAAACCATTCAGGATTTTAGACACTTCAGTCATGTCACCCCTCACTCTCCCAAACTCCGGCTGTAACAAATCCAGCCTGTCCAATCGATCCACATTTTATTCCTGTCACACCGGGTTGAAATGTTGTGTTGTGTTTATTATGCAGTGAATGTGTTGTTCCACTGTGTGGGGTCTAAGAATCAACGTGAGCCATACTAGCTTTCCTGTCTCACTTTGTTACATATATCTTACATCACTGTGGTGATCCAATCCTTCCCTACCTCATATAACCAAAAAGAATGGCAGAGAGAGATCAAGAAAAGTTGTTAGAAAATGTGTGGTTGCTGCAAAGGTACTTGGTCTGTTTGTAGAGATTGCATTGTAATTGAAGTAACCAGTTAATGAAAAGTTACTGACAAAATATTTTAAGCGGAGTTGCTGCTGGTGATGGAAATGCTGCTGGTTGGTATAAGAGAGGGCTGGGGTGAATACTGTACTGATGAGAAAGTTGAGCAAGGTAACCTTTTATCTTTGTGAATAAGAAGAGGCAGAGATTGCAGCTAGGACAGCGTTGGAGCTGTTTTGATCTTGCAGACATTATTTTAATATTTATTTGATGTGATGTGGGTGTCACTGGCTGGGCCCAGCATTTATTGCCCGTCCCTAGTTACCCTTGAGAAATTGGTGCTGAGCTGTCTTCTTGAACCACTGCAGTCTACCTGCTGTGGGTTGACCCACGATGCCATTGGGGTGGGGATTTCTAGGACATTCACCCACCGACAGTGAAGGAATGGCAATATATTCCCAAGTCAGGGTGGGTTAGTACCTTGGAGGGGAACTTGAAAGTAGTTATATTTCCATCTAGCTGCTGCCTTTGTCCTTCGAGATGGAAGTGGCCATGGGTTCCTTGAGTGTTGTTAGGGCGGCACTAATCCAGGCAAGTGGGGAGTATTTCATCACACTCCTGACTTGTGCCTGGTAACTGTTGGGCAGGCTTTCAGGAGCCAGGAGTTGAATTACTCTTGTAGCCACTGTGTTTGTGTGGTGAGGCCAATTCAGTTTCTGATCAATGATTATCCCCAGGATAATGTTGATAGTGGGTGTTCAGTGATGGTAACAGCATTGAATGTCAAGTGATGGTGGTTAGGCCATTTCTTATACGTGATGGTCGCAGCCTGCGTTTGTGTGGCATGTATGTTACTTGCCCCTTGTCAGCCCAAACCTGGATATTGTCCAGATCTTGTTGTTCTTGGGGTTGGACTGCTTCCGTACCTGAGGAGTTAATTGGTTATCAATGTTCAATAATTACAAAATTATGCAAATTCCTTTTTCTATCAAATGTCATGGACTGTATCTTGTAGTCACTCTGATATTAACTTTCGTTATCTCCTTATTTTCTTCCAAATTCAGACACAAATGTTTGAACATCAATCAGGATAAAATTAAATAATTTAAAAACATATGTTTCTACATGTAAACTAATTGAATGAAATACATTACTTCTGTATTGTCTGCAATTTGAGCAAAAGTCATTTCTTTTCAATAATTACTGAATGGCTCATTAATTGTCCTCAATCCATCAATCCAGCTGTTATATTTTAGTCTTCAGTTTACCGATCTTAATAATGTCTAAACAACAACAGAGTAAAGTCCTTTTAAAATTTTGAGTCAACTTATTTGTTCTGATTACAACATTTATTATGAATTCATTATCCTTATAATAATTACAGAATAATTTGTTTGTCTTTCTAACATGTATAGTCAGATCCATATTTTAATTTAATCCATTGTTTCATTTAATCCATTGTAACAATACTATTGTTTTCAGGTCAAGTATCCCACAATAGAACCAATGATTTTGCACACAACATGCTTTGAAAACTGACTTTTGCTCATTTGAATAATCACAGTAATCTCAGCCTTATAAGTTCGGAGAACTGTAATTAATTTTCACTGCAATGATTGCTGTTCATGTCTACACATTGCACAGTCACAAAGCAACATTAAATATCTCCTTCTTTGAAGTGCACTGATATATTTTCAAAAGTCTCTGTGTTGCTAATAAGTAACTATTGTTCAGTTCAGTAAGGGGTATAAATGTGCAATAATAGCTCAGTACGTGAACTGATGTGAATATATTGCAGTGTACAAATGCACAATCATTTTGAAAATCAATTTTTATTTTTACCATCGAAACACAGTTGAATTAATTCGATTACATTTCACTTTAATGCTCACATTCATTGTATTTCTAATCACAATAAGAGTGAACTATTTCATGTGACACAATTATTTAAAATTCATGTCACATTTTTATGGACACAGAATTAATACCCGTTTTTGCTTTCCTTTACCTATCACAGTCAAGATTGAATTGTGGAAAGTTAGACTGATACAGCACGGAAACAGGCCATTCAGCCCAACTTGGCATTCCGGCCAGGTTTCCGAAACTAAACTCGTCCCATTTTCCTCTGTTTGTCCCATATCCCTCTGGATGTTTTCTATCCATGTAACTGTCCAAAATTCTTTTAGATGTGTAATTGTACCAGCCCCTGCCTTTCCTCTCACATCTCATCTCAATATGCCAAACACACGTTGTGAAAAGAGTTGCCCCTCAGATCCCTTTTAAAACTTTCCCCCTCACCTTAATAACATTCATACTTTAATCAGTGACCTGAAGCAAATAAATTCAAGATATTGTGACCATTATAATCAACAACAGATGCAAGTTGAGAAAATGTTGGATTGAAAAGTAATTCAATTGACACTTAGATATTTTCTAATCAACTCTGAGGTGCTTTGACACATCTCTATTTAAGGTAGGAATTGAACGCCTGCCTCCTGGTCTATTAGTACAGACATTACTTGAAGCCTCCATAATGTTCCCATGCAGGATGGGCAGGACTATAAGCACATACTTACTGTGGTTACTCACAGGGAAAACTGCACTGATATTTATTGTGATAATTGGATTAGGATTATATTAGACACTTCCAGTGTGTAATGGATAAAAAGAATTCCTAATTTCTAATAATGAGGGAAAGAAGCAACAATGATCTTAAATAAATGTAAGTCTCATGATAATCAAATAATTCAATATGTTTGAAGCAGTTATTCATATACACAAATTAACATTGACCTGCTTTGTAACGCACATGAATTGGAAATAAAGCATTCGCCATTCAACGTGACTACTCAGCGAAAGACAACTTTCCTCAGTTTCACAAAATTGTGATTTCTAAGAATTCAAGATTTTTTGTAAAAGAATAGATCAAACATTTGTTAATTCAGGTTTGTGTACACAAGAAACACATGAAATTTAAATAATGCTTAATGTGAAAAATAGTTAGCTCTTTTGTAATAATAAGAAATATAGAAATGTTAGCATTGAAGTGAAATACAATCAGTACAAGAACTCAAAAAACTGGATGCTGGAACTCAGAAACAAAATCAGTAATTGCTGGAAAACAACACAGCAGGTCTGGCAGCATCTGTGGGAATCATTCAGTGTTATTACTTTGGGTCCAGTGACCCTTCCTCAGAATGTATTTTTGCTCACACCCAATTCAATCCAACTAAGCTTCAATACTGAAAATTATTTTGCTAAGATTAAGAGATTGTAGAGTGCAATATCGTTTGTCAGTTGATGTATTGAGCAATTGTTCCACATTGACAGCTGGATATATTGCATTTAATCAATGATTACCAGTTACACATTAGCAATGATTAGTTTTAAAATCGCTGAAACCAAACTTAAGGTTGATAAGAAAATCCTTATTGCAGTGTAATTGTGCAGTATATCTGAAAAAACTGAAATATTGAAGCGAAAAATAATTAGCCATCTCTTAATTGATAAGGCTGATTAATAATCCTTCCATTAATACGAGAATTCAAATGAAAGAGAATGAGATAGTTACTATGAGTGTTGGGTGAGAAAACTCTGGTTGATTGCAGGTGTGTTGACCTGAAAAGAATGTTAATATTTCATTGTGATACTGGCACTAAGAAATAATGGATTCAACTAAAATGTGAATCTCATGATGGTGTGAGAATTGAAATGACAATCAAATAATAATTAATGTTAGAACTCAACACTTAAAATGATTCAATATATTCAAAGCAGTTTGTACTGGATATTCATTAAGATCAGTAAACTGAGAATTAAAATATTGGGTTAATTTAAAACAAAAATCACAACTTCAGAGATTATTCATCCGAATTGTTTTGCCATTGAAAAAAACACATTTATTCAAGACTTTTCCCTCATTTTCTGTCTTTTGTCCACAGGGATCTGGACTGGAACCCTTCTGGTTACGATACAAATATATAGAAATGACATGAATTAAAACCTAATTGGGTGAGTTAATAAGCTTGCAGATGATACAAAGTTCAGTGCAGTTGAGAATAATGTAGAAGGTTCTCAAAGAATGCAACAGGAAAAAGATAAACTGCAGCTATGGGCAGAGAAATTAAAGGTAAAGCTTAATCCATACAAGTGTGAGGTGTCACACTTTGGGAACTCAGATATGAAGGAAAAGTATACAGTTAATGGCAGGACCCTGAACAGCTTTGTTGTTCAAAGGGATGTTGGCATTCAAGACCATGGCTCCCTGAAAGTGTCCATGCAAGTAGATAGGGTGATACGGAAGGCAAATGGCATGCTTACTTTTATTGGTCAGGGAACTGGTTACAAGAGTCAGGGTATCATTTTGCAACTTTGTAAGACTTTGGTTAAGGCATACTTAAAGTATTGTATTCACTTCTGTTTGCCACATTTCAGGAAGGGTAGGGAGTCTTTGGAGATGGCACAGAGGGCGTTTACCAGGATGCTGCCTGGATTTGGAGACGCTGTTTTTTTGTGGAGTGGCAGTCGCTGGGCAAGAATTGATTGAAGTCGACACAATCATGAGATACATAGGTAGGTTTGTCAGTCAGGAAGTTTCATTCCAGAGTTGAAACGTCAAAACTATGAGGCATGCATTTAAGGTTGTGGGGGGAAGTTCAAGGGGCATGTGAGAGGCATTTACTTTTTACACAGGGAGTGGTAGGTGTCTGGAATAAACTTCAAGGGTTGGTGGTGGAGGCAGATACATTAAGGCTATTTAATGTTCATTTAGATAATTTGGACGGATATGAACCAAGGATAGGCAGAAGCGATGAGTTTCACTTGCACAACGTTACAGGCCAAAGGACCCATTCCTGTGCTGCACATATCTTTCAGAGCAAAATAATGCCTCACTCATATGACATTTAATCTAATCAATATTTAGCCACTGGTGTCAGAAATGGGAAGAAAATAAGTAGAGAACGAACTTGACTATAATCTAAAGATAGAGTCAATGACATTTACAGAGGTAATTTTTTGATTTTATTTAATTATAAGATTAATAACTTTGGAGATGTGTTGAAAATGTTTGCAGTTACTGATGTGCTGAGCCAAAATTACCCTTTTTAAATTGAAGATTGGACTATAAATCTGTTAGAAAACATGAAAATATTCAGTAAGGTGTGATGCACATCATAATTTAATCCATTGATTATTACTGCCAATACTACAATAAAAACAATTCAGTTCTACACCAAAAAGCATCAATCTTCCATCCAATGCTCATTGGAAATATTGGAACACTACACATTTCAACAATCAAAGTAATCACAGCCTCATCGATTAAGAGATATCTAATGACATTTCACAAATAATTACTGTTTATTTCGACACATTGCTCGTTCAAGCGGCAATGTGAAGTTTCTCATTAATATTCAGTTCACTGACAGCATATTAATAATTTAGTTATTGCTAACATCTAACCATTGACCAATCCAGTCAGGGATAGAAAAGTGGAAATATGGCTCAGTACATCAACTGATGGAAAGATATCGCAATGTTCACTCTGCCAAGTATTGTGAATATCGATGTATATTTTGATTTGATTTGATTATATTTTTCTTCAACACAAAGATTTATTGTAATTCTGATCACAGTAAGATTATTTAAATTTTTGACTTTTTTGTAAACAAAAAAATAGAATTTACAGGCGTTTGCTCTTTCCTTTATCAATCAGAATACGTTTGGAATTGTTGCAAATTATACTTTTGTGGAAGGAAGAGAAGATGTCTGCAGCTGAATATTCACAGTGAATGACCTTTTCTTCTGCTTCCGTCCGACTGCTAAACATTCACATTATCTATTTCTTTATAAGAAAAACTGCTTTAAACGTATTCAGCAGGTTGTATTTTTTATGAATTTACAATAAACTCATGATATGTCGATTTATCTTTCTTCCCATTATTCTGATATTAGTTTGGAAGTAAGAGCATATGTGCTTAGTACCATTATTATAGTGAATTACTATTTCATTCTCAGTCCATTACACAGAAACAGTCGAATTAATCCCCAGCCCAATTATCGGAATGAACACTGGTTAGTTTTCATTTGAGTAATCCCAATTGATTATAATCCCAACCTTCCTTGTTGGGACGATAATGAAAGGCACTTGTGTATCTCTAGTAGTGTCTCTCCGAAGAGACCAGATCACCTGATGCAGAACCATAGCCTTTAAAGCTAGTGCTTTTAAATAAACCTGTTGGATTATAACCTGGTGTCATGTGATTCTTAACTTTGTCCACCCTAGTCCAATACCGAGATCTCCAAATTACTGTTGCACAAAGGAATTCTCGTAATTTTAAAAAGAAAATATGACATTAATTAAGATCTTTAACACACGATTATTAATCCCTTCCAATATTCTTAAAATATAGTTGTAATTGAAAAAAAAACTCACTGAACACAGCACACACAGCTACACAAATGTCTTCCTGGTCATCTAATTACTGCTCCAGAGAAAAACCTGAGTAAGTATCTTATTGTTTCTGAGAACAAGAACCACATTAAACATGTGTTGAGCAGTTCCATCCAATAAATGCACTTGATTTCTTACATATCACTTCAGTAATTGCACACGAAATATTTCACTAAAACCAATAACAATGCTTTATTACAAATGAGCGAGGACGCTAACGTCAGGATACATAGCAGATTTCCAATCCAGTTGAAGTATCGCAAAATAAAATGATGTATTTTGGCTTAGTACAACCAGTAGGTGAACACATTTTGAGCTTGCACCTTAAAAATCTTTACCTGCTTATTCAGAGAAAATAATGAAAGATGGCACTGTAAATTTATTTTGACTTTCACTCATGAAAATACTAATGTGAATCGCTTCTCATTTTCATCCTAGTTCTGATACAAATGTCAAAATATTTATGATAATAAAACTTTAGGAATAATAAGAGTGTTCTTTGCAAGAACGACATGAAGATGTTCAAGGTCCTCGAATTGCTGTTGAGTTGAATACCCTCCATAAGGGTTTTTTTGTCTCGTGCCGATGTTTTTTGTGACTGGTGACTGATGCATTTTCAAATCATGTGCACCGCAGAAGGATTTTTAAAATTTTCCATTTATTATGAGCAAAATAACTGCTTTGAACATGTTGATTTACTTTTTTTACTCCAATGTTATTTATCAATGTACAATCATCACAAAATTATGGAAGTTCCCTGTATCTTACGTTCACTGTCATATGTACTTTCACTATCTACTTATTAACTTCCCACTTCTGACAGGAATATCGAAACATTGGTCATGATCAAAAGTATATAAATTAAAAGTACGTCTCAAGAAGCAAACCAATGAATGGTAATATGTCATTCTTGTAATCCTGCATGTTTGACCCAAAAACAATTCTGCTGAATAATAACTGAATTGCTCATTTTTGTGAATCCATAAAGCTAGCCATTATATTGTATTCCTCAGTTTACCGATCTTAATGAATATCCAATCATCATCACAGCAAAGTGCTTTTAGAATATTAAATCTTTTTTTTTTCAGATTATAATGTTATTTTTCCAGTCACTGCAATTACGATAATTGCACAATTATTGGAGTTCATCTTTCTAACAAATATAGTGAGAATCGCATTTTAATTGCATCAATTGTTTCTGAGTACGAACCCTACAATATAAAAATCAATTTACTGTTCAGCTGAACAATCCCATAATGGAACCAATGACTTCCCATTCAATGCCTCATTGTAAATATTTGATGATTGCTCATTTGAATGATCACGGTAATCTCAGCCTGAAGCGTTCAGAAAACTGTAATTACTTTTCATTAGAATAATTCCTGGTCGTTTCTCCACATTGTTCAGTGAAATAATCAACTAAGATTTCTCAGTATTCTTAAATTAACTGATAGAATTTTGACAATCCAATTACTGCTATTATCTAATCATTGTTCAATATAGTTCAGGGTATATCTGTGGAATTGTGTCTCATGCATGAAATAATGTAAAGATTTGTAGTGTGTGTTGTAAATATCAATTTTTATTTTAACACTAGCAAAAGTTGAATTGATTTAATTATGTTTCGCTTACATGTTAAAATTTACTGTATTTATAAACACGATACAAGTTAATCATTTTTCATGGCACAAAATCATTTAAAATTCTTGTGACGTTTTGAAGTACAACAAAAGGAACTAACATCTCTATTGTTTCATGAAATAGTCACAGTACATTTTGAACTTAGGGAATTTGAACATTTTGGGAAAGAAGGGAAGTTGTCTTCAGATGAATAGTCGTATTGTGTGACTAATTCATTTATTTTCCTATTCATTTATGTTGCAAAAGCATTTTAATTTACTTTTTATTCTGTGAAAACTTTCTTTGAACATATGGAACTATTTTATTGATTTTTGTTCATCAGTGTACAATGATCAAATGATGAAGCTTTTTTTCTTATCATGGATCTTCATGAGATTCATATTTAATTAAAGTCATTATTGCTTTGTTACAACTTTACTGTAAATTACTAATTCATTTTGTCAGTTCATTACACACAGGAAATATGTAATTAATTCCCATACAAATTAATACAATAAACATCTGATTCATTTTCATTTGTGTTGCCACAGTAAGCATGTGACTATGGTCCTACCCTTCCGGGGTGGGGACATTATGAAGGGTCCGTGTGGAGCACTGACAGTGTCTCTACGACAAGATCAGGAGGAATGATTTCAATTCCCACCTTCAGCAGAGATGTGTCAGAGCAGCTCCAAATATTCATGAGAAAATACCTGGTATAGATTGAACTGCTTTTCAAAACAACATGAAATATACTTCAATCTGCTGTGCATTTCAATCATCACCATATCTAATCCTTATTTTCTTCAGGTCACTAATAAAACGTATCATATCTGCTAGTTCAACATTCATTGAAAAAGTAATTGAGAATGTTGCAATCTTAAAGTCGGAAGAGTCTAAGAAATGATACTCACTGATTTTTTTTCTCTGATTGAAAGAAACTAGTTCAGACAATTCAAGCACATAAATCCTTATTCTCCAGTGTTATAAAGATGAAAAAATAAACAGTCAAAATTCCTATTCAGCAAAATAACCAAATGCAACTTCATAATATTCATTGGTCAGGTGATCACCTACAATTGTAACTAAATATTGCAATTCATCTAAATATTGTTATGTGCTTTGAACAAATTAAATTTCTTATTACTATACATTCTTGAATTGTCAGGAATTTGTTTTTATTTTCCATCCACCAATTCATAATTCATAAGATTGATATGCTTTCAAAATATCGACGTGTTCATTTGAACATTTAATTTGTCTCTCTCTCTCACTTATTGCACTTCATGCATGATAGCTTCAATGCATTTTGCTAATTAACTCTGCGAAACTTAAAAATGTTGTTGACTTTACTTCTTTTGTACGCAAGAAAATAATGTAGGTACACCCATATGTTCTTTAGCTCAAATAACACTAAATTTTGAATTATTGAAAAGACTACACTGGGGGGAAAAAAATGACACTTTTCATTTCAATACAAAATGATTTGTTTTTAATTTCATTATAAGAAAAAAAAACTTTGGAAATGTTAGAATCTGTTTCTATTACTTTCAGCATTAGTTGTCAATGAACAATAATCACGTAATTATCAGTCATTTTGTGCAAAATAATTTTCTGTACCAAGTGTCGTTTATTTGACCTTTTGTTCACAATAGTACTCACTTTGCCGGTCGAATTATTTTCTTCCTTATTCTCACATAGATGTCTAAACATTTATCATGATAAAAATTAAAAAAATAAACATGACTCAACAAAAAAAGCCAATGTTGAACTGTGTCAATTGTTGCTGAGTATTTTTTATAATTATTAAAGCGACTTTTTATATATTAATTTTCTGTTTATCAATCTTAATTATGACGCAATCGATGTCACAGCAAAGTGCTTTAAAAATATTAAGTTAATAATCTATCAATATTCTAGAAACAATTAACAATTACAATAATTACACAGCACTTTGTGCTTGTTACCAAGTCTATGTGTTATTAATATTTTCTATACTTCTTATTGTGAATGCTACAATATAAAAACCTGTTTGGTTGGGCCAATACACCCAGAAAAGACCAAAAACTGCCTTTGCGAAATCCTTTGTAAATATCTGACTTTTGCTCATTTTAAAGATCACAGTAATCTCAGGCATTGATATTCAGAGAACACCAGTTACTTTACACTGCAATATTTCTCTTCATTTCTGCACATTACTCAGTGGAATAGTAAGATGAGATACCTCATTATTCTTAACTTCATTAATAGTAGATTTAAAATCAATTTGTTGCTAATATCAAATAAGTGTTCAATTTGGCAAAGGATATAAGTGTGGAATTATGGTTCCATGTAATAACTATTGAAAGGACTTAGCAATGTAGAATCTCTCAATCATTGTGAATATTGCTTTTCATTTTAAACTTGGAAGCACTTCTGAAATGATTTGATTGTAATTCACTTCAATGTTAACATTTATTGTGCTTCCCCGTGTCTGCGTGGGTTTCCTCCGGGTGCTCCGGTTTCCTCCCACAGTCCAAAGATGTGCAGGTTAGGTGAATTGGCCATGGTAAATTGCCCGTAGTGTTAGGTAAGGGGTAGATGTAGATGTAGGGGTATGGGTGGGTTACGCTTTGGCGGGGCGGTGTGGACTTGTTGGGCCGGAGGGCCTGTTTCCACAAATGTAAGTAATCTAATCTAATCACAATAATAGTTGAATATTTTTCTTGTGCACAATTATTTAAATTCCGATGAATTTTTTTGAAGTACACAAAAAAAGGAATGACATCTTTCTTGTTTCATTAAACAATCACGGGAAATGGTGACTTCTTTGAAATCAGACATTTTCAGAAACAATGAAAGTTGTCTTCAGCTGAATAGTCCCATTGACTGACCAAGTCATCATTTTGTTCCAATTTACGTGTAGAACAAAAAAAAATTACATTGCATTTTATAAAATGAGAAACTATTATGAACATGTAGAATGGTTGTATTCAATTTTATTTATCAATTTACAGTAATCACACAAATCTGTCAAGTTGTCATTCCACAAATTATCATATAATCATATTTAATTAAGACATCTGTTAACGCCCATCATTATTGTAAATTACTATTTAATTTTAAGTACAATATACATAGGATCCATCCATTTAATTCCAATCCAATTATCAAAATAAACATCTGATTAACTTTCACTTGAGTAACCACAGTGAGCATGTGATTATAGACCTGCCCAGCCTGGTTGGGAACATTATGAAGGAATGTTGTGCAGCTCTGAGAGTGTCTCTGTTACCAGACCAGGAGGTACATTTTCAATTCCCACCTTGCACAGAGTTATGTCAGAGCAGCTCTGAATGTTGATTAGAAAATATCTAAGAATCAATTGAATTGCCTTTCAATTTAATATTAGATATGCTTGCATCTGTTGTTCATTCCAATAATCAATGTATTTGCTATTTATTTTTTTCAGGTCACTAATAACAGAATGTATCTAATTCCACTCAATCAATATTCGTTGAAAAATATTTGAGAATGTTGCAGTCATACAGATGAAATATACAAAGTAATGATATTCATTGATTTTGTTTTGTTCTGAAGAGCTCAGTTCAAACAGCACATAGAACTTGATGCTCCAGTGCTATAAAAATGAGGAGAAAAAATAAATTTCTTGTTCAGTCAAATAAACAAATGCCAAATTCTTTTATTTATCAATTTTTAATTATTGATCTGTTTATGAATTGTGTGAAATTTGTTTTTCGTTTTCCACTCACCTATTTATATTGAATGTGATATTGAACTGCTGTGAAAATATCCAAGTGCGTTCATTTGAAATTTGATTTTGCATATTTATCACTGTGGGATATATGTAAAGCAGTGTTACTTCTGCAATCATACTTGTTTATTCAAGGTAAATGAACTCGCACCAGTGTATAATTGTTTCAGCCAAGAGCTGAGTTAACAAGAATGAAAACTATGTGAAGGAAATATATAATTGCTTTTTAGCTAAATGTGCATACAAGAATGAAATGTGTCTGCAAATAATGGTAGATGTTATAGACAAATAATTAAGGTGCTGTGAGGGGAGGGGTGTAGGATAAGCTAGATATGCCTGCACAAACAGTTACAAGCATCTGTTACCCACGTCAGCAGCAACAAAAAAATACACCATCAAAAGTTCATAAGGCTTGGTGTAAATAAAGAATAAAAAGAAATTATGCTTTGGTTAGCATGGAAATAGATGGCAGTGAAGAAGGATAAATAACAATAAGACCACAGAGGGAGGTGGTCAAACGGTCTTGTGAGGCCAGAGATAAACATTTTGTCAGGGACGAGGCTGGATGAGTTCAGAGATAAACAGCCGGTTTAGATTAGAAATAGTTGTAAACAGTGAAGGAGCAATGGGAGGAGGGAAGAGAAACGAATTACATAAATATTGTGTACTCGTTAAATTCAGTGTGTGTGTGTGCCTTGTGGACAGTGGACACCACACCCCTCTTGCAACAGCATAATAAACGATATTACTGATTTAGGTCTTGTTCCGGACTGAAGTTATTGAAGTGACTGATTTTCGTTTCTCACAATCACTTATCTCATTTATTGCATGATGTCTGAAGTGTGTTTTGCTCAGCAATTCTATTAACTATTTAAAAAGTCTAATCTTAAATAAGATCCTTAACACCCAATTACCAATCTATTCCTAATTCAATGTAAATATCTCAATTTTCTTGAAGTCAATGTTCACAAAAAACAGTGCACATAAAGCGACACAAAGATATTCATCATCAGCTAATTACTGTTCAGTGGAATAACCTGAGTATCTTATTGTTCCTGAGACTAATGACAACAGTAAGCATTTGTTTACTAGTCCATGCAGTAAGTGCATTTGATAGCTTATATTTCAGTTCAGTCGTTAATGACAATTTATGTTGTTTAAACCAATAATTCTAATTTATCATGGATATTGACTGTAATACAATAACACTGGAAACATTTTTTAAAAATATTCTAACAATCTTTAAGCTCCTCTTCTGTTGTGTGTGTGCAAAAGATAATTCAAATTATAACCATTTTTGTTGCAAATTCAACAAACGCTACATTTTGAATTTATTAACTTCTTACAGTTTTGCAAAAAAGTTAGTCTTCACTGTATATCATATTAAAAGACTGCTTTTTCCAATCATGCATGCTACAAGATGATTATTACTTTCATTGCATTGTAAATAAAGAAATGTTGAATTTTTTGTTGTTTCAATTCCGACATTATTCATCATTGTACAATAATGACACAATTATTACAATCGCTTCATATACCACCCAGCAGTGACTTCATTGTTTGTTTATTTTCATGCTCATTTTCATGATCTATTAATTTTCTTCCTAATTCTGACACTTTGATTATAATATTAATCAACGTACCATCTCTACAAGGAATTCAGTGGAAAGAAATTCGCAATTTGTATATTGCATATATTTTTGAGTTCAGAAAAGAATTTTGTTCAATAATCACTGAATGTCTCATTTTTTCTTTTATATGTAAAGCTAGCTACTATGTTTTATTCCTTAGTTCACTGATCTTAATAAATATTCAATCGACATCACAGTAAAGTGCTTTTGAAATATTGAATCATATTAATTCTTCATATGTATTGCGGTGTGCAATCTCTCATTCATTGTAACAATCAAGATTTATTTTACCTGTTGAAACATAGTTGTATTAATGTAAATATATTTCACTTCAATGCTAACACTTAAGACTTCAGCATTTTTCATGCAACAAAATCCAATGAAAAAGCATCAGCATCTCTTTATTGTTTCATTAAACAATGAGAATAAATTTAGAATTTTTGAAAGTTGAACATTTTTAGAAAGAAGGAATGTTGTCTTCAGTTGAATGTTCGCATTGAATGACTTCTTCACAGTATCTGCTATTTATTCTCTTCTTCGGGTTCCCAAGAAAAGAAATTAGCTAGTTCTGCTGGTTCAAAATTCCTGAAAAATATTTGAGAATGTTGCAGTCTTAGAGGTAAAAATCTCAGTGATCGTAAGTGATTAATTTTTTGTTCGAAAGAGCTTGATTCAAACATTTCGGACATTCACATTTTTATTCTGCTGTGTTACAAGGGTGGAAAACAAGTCGCTTTCTTCGTCTGTAAAGTAAACATATGCCACTTCCAATTATGCATTAGCCAGCTAATTACTTACATTTGTTATTAAAAATTGCAATTCATCTAAATATTGGAATGTCCTTTGATCAAATTAAATTTCTAATTATTTTTCACTCGTGAATTGTTGGAGGTTTTTTTTTGTTTTCCATTCATCTATTCGTATTGAATGTAAATTTTACATGCTTTGACAATAGCGGAGGGTGTTTATTTGAAATTTGTCTTTGCATACCTCTCACTGATTTTACTTATTGCATGTAGTTGCACAGTGGCTCAGTCATTAACAATGCTGCCTCACAGTGCCAGGGATCTTGGTTTGATTCCATCCTCGGTGACTGTTTTTGTGTACTTTACCCATTCTCCCCAAGTCTATGTGACTTTGCTGTGGTTTCCTCCAACAATCCAAAGACGTGCAGGTTAGGTGAGCTGGCAATGCTAAATTGCACATTGTGTTCAGGGAGGTGTATGCTAGTCAGCAGTAAATGTCGAGGAATATGGTTGGGAAAGTGTTTGGGTGGGTTAATCTGTGGAGGGTCATTTTTTTCAACGAAATGACCTGTGACCACACTGTGCTAACAGGGATTCTACAATAGTTTAATTGCGTTTCTCTAAGCAATTCTAACTTTTTTAAAGTTGACTTTAGTTAATACCTTTAACACTTAATTATCAGTGTTCCTAAATCTTGTAAAATATCTCAATATTTTTAAAATCATTGCTCACACAAAACACTAAACATGAGGCCACACAAAGGTCTTCATGACCATCTAATTACTGTTCAGTGGAATAATCAGAATAACTATCTGATTGTTCCTGAGATCAATCCCCATTGCCACAGTAAGGATCTGGTTATCATTCCCTCCAATAAATGCAGAAGTTGTCCTCTGGTATTTCAGTTCAGTAATTACACACGATACTGGTTGTTCAAAGCAGTGGTTATTCTTTATTATGAATGGCAAAGGATTCTAACAGAAGAGGTGTTCATATGTCCTAATGTGTTGCATGATCACAAACAATTTTCAGTCCAAATATTGCACAAAAAGTGTCAACTTGGTTTTGTTCAACTGCCGAGGCTAACATTTTCAGTTCATGTCCATTACAAATATTTGGAGAAAGTGAGGAAAGCAGATGCTGAAGATCAGAGTCAAGAATGTGGTGCTGAAATAGCACAGAATGTCAGGCAGCATCTGAGGAGCAGGAGAAATCATGTTTCAGGAATAAGCCTTCATCGGGAATCTCCGGCTCCATGGAAGCTGCCTGGTCTGCTGTGCTTTTCCACCACCACACTTTCGACATAAAAAATATTTGCTTATTTGGAGCAAATACTCTCTGTTTCCTCTGTAATTTAAATTTACCGTGCTTTCTATTCACTCATGTTCTCGTTTTAATAGCTCCTCGTTTTCTTCTTAATCTGATACAAATCTCAAAACTCCGGGCACAAGAAAAGCGATATGAATTATAAAATTACTATCTGGACAAGAGAACCAATGAACAGCTACATAGACTTCTTGAACAACAAAGATATTAGAATGAAAAAGCAATGCCTTCCAAAAAAAATCTCTGTACGTCTGTATCCTTTTTCAATTCAATAATCCTGCAATTAGCTTATAATTGTCAGTTGATCTCTCTTAATGATTATCTAATCAATGTCATTGTAAACCACTGATAAAATTGAAACATCTTATTTATTAAAATGCAAAGATTCATTCTCAATTCATTATTACAACAATAAGTGAACCATATTTTACCTGTCCGCTAAGGTCAAGTGACCTGTGGCCCATAATTGAACATTCTAAATATTCCTACAGCTGGGGAAAGCAAAGCTAAAAAGGTCAAACTAAAGGAAACAGTAGACAAAGTAACCAGCTCCAGAAAACAGTGGAAATCCCGGTAAAAGAGCTCACAAAGGTTCGATAGATCCTATTACAACCAGCCCAAGAGCTGTGTTTTGGAGAGGTTGAAGCAGACTTCCTGGCACCTTGACTTCCAGCCAGTGCCTGAGCATCAGACACCTCACTTGAGAATGACGACAAGTGAAGGGTGTTTGCACGAAACCCATTGAATGCTTATAATCCAGAATTTTGGCAAAATGTTGTGAAACATTTCCAAGATCATGGAAATCACCTCAACATTATTGAAATCAAAGTACTTGTAATGGTCTTCAAAACACCTAATTTCTGTTCGGTGAAAAACACTTTGTACGCACCTTATTGTTCTCAGGATGAATAATCAAAGCAAACATCACAGTCTCAGCAGATCCAAACATATGGAGGAGACACCTTATTATAATTTACACACTACATCTTTCCCAGACCCATGATGACACGTTATGACTGAGGATACTACGTGTAACATGTATCGAGATGAAACAAGTCCTGAATATAGGAATTTTTTTCTGATAGATTTCCAATTATGAGAACAATGATATTGTGGTTCATAACATTGTCAACAGATCCCCATTAAATGTACTTATCCGTTTTTTCAGAGACAATATTGAAACAAATACGTTGATAAATGCTGTTGACTGTATGTTTCTGTGAAACATAAATCTTCCTTATTGACTTTTTTTTAGATTACTTACAGTGTGGAAACAGGCCCTTCGGCCCAGCAAGTCCACACCGACCCACCACCCAATCATACCCTGACATTTACCCCTTACCTAACACTACGGGCAATTTCGCATGGCCAATTCACCTGACTGGCACATCTTTGTGACTGTGGGAGGAAACCGGAGCAAACCCACACAGCCACTGGGAGAACATGCAAACTCCACACAGTTAGTCGCCTGAGGCGGGAATTGAACCCAGGTCTCTGGCGCTGTGATGCAGCAGTGCTAACCACTGTGCCACCATGCCGCCGACTTATTTTCGTTATAATTCTGACTCAAATGTCTAAATATTGATGAGATGAAAAATTGCATGAATTAAATACAATGCAGAATTTGTTCTTGTTACATATTATATTTCTTCAGAAGAAAAGTGGAGAAACCAAGTATTGAAATCTTGAAGATCTGAGAATTTTGAATGACAAACCATTTCTGATCAACGTTCACTGAATGTCTAATGTCTTTCCGTGTCATCATGCCAGAATTTGCATTCTCATCTGACAGATTAAGAAATATCTAGTCAACATCAGAGCAAATCCATTTGGAAATATTGAATCATTTACTTTGCCAAAGTTCTAAAATTAATTATCAATTCATTGCCATTCCAAAAATCACACAGTAATTCAGTTTAGGTTGTGTAACAAACATCGTCAAATTCACATTTTAATTTAATCCATTATTTCTTAGTGTCAATATTAAAAGAAGAATTCCCTTCTTTTAATCTTATTCCAGGATAACACAAACACAAACTAATTAATGATTCCCTATCCAACACTCACAGATAATATCTGTTCCCTTCTCATTTGAACGTTCACAGAAATCATTGGATTAATATTCGTCCTTACATATTAAGAGACATCTGATTATTTTACACTCCAAAAAATGCTGTTAATTTTTACACATGACGGGCAAATATTTGAGATTTCTAATCATTTTTAAGTTTTCAATGAAATGTTTTTAAGATTAATTGTTGCTTATATCTAATATTTAAGAATTGATCAAATCCAGTATATCTAGCTTTTAGTGTGAAATTAAGGCTCTGTAACGTAAACGTATTGCATTGTACAGAAACTAATGGTAGCGAATGGTGATTTTTATTTCAATACTTGAATCTTAGTTGATTTGCTGTTCTGGGCATGACCTGCCCCCACCTGGAATAGAATGGTCCATATTGGCTCATACAAAATGCCTGACAATCAAAAACAGTCAGCCTACCTTAGAACTAAAATACAAGGTGTCAGGGGGTGATAAACTCGACTAACATTCTGTTCCAGCCTTAAATTAAAAGAAAGCACACGACCAATGGACCTACTCCAACGCCAGGACTACAGCATTCCAGACATTTCTTGATAAGAGCATGCTGATATACAGACAAATGACCGATCCTGATCTTCATAAATGAAAGGATAATTGTCCCAGTAAATGAATAAACAGCAGCTGCAGGGTGCAGCCCAGTCAACTCACTAAGCAGCTATCATGACAACAGAAAAGTTAATTTGTCAGATATAGTTATTATTTTACAGTTACTCAGAATATTAGACATAGGTTCTAATTACAGATTCTTGAGTATAATAGGGGAAATTTGCAACATAAGTTTGATATATGTAACCAATGCCTCCTAAAAACATTATAGAAAAGCATATAGACAGAGATTTTGTGTTAGCTAGTTTTAGGAATTAATTCACGGTATGATGTTGACTGCTCATTAATTATAAAGTCCTGACAGAAAGAGTAGCTGTATAACTTTACACAATATAACAAACTTTATAACACAAGTCATATTACAAATCCTATAGCAAGTAAGCTAAAATTAACTGTCTTTTCTATTTCTTTGTACATGTATAATTAAGACAGTGGAGTAATTGGCTTTGATAAAATAAAATGAATAGCAGAACTCAAAATGTCCCAGCTGATAAGGTATCCTGAGAGGCCCGACGGGGTTCAGGAATAACTTTGGAATCTAAGTCAATAAGTTGCATGGAAGGATCCCAATAGGAATCTGGGGATGTCCATTCGAATGCCCATCTGCGATTATGTGTTTCAATTGGGTGGCTGGATGAGGAGGGAAGGGCTGTAACCACATTGCATGTGGCCGTTGTGATGCAGGTAGTCCATAAAAATGCTGCTTTTTACTGTACATGTTACAGTGTGTTATGGATCTCCCTTCCGAGATTGGCCTCGGGGGACGATCCCTTCATTAACTGGTTGCTGCATGAGTAAACATCTTCCACATGCCTGAGCTCAGATTGCCTCCTGAGTCCTCATTCCCTGCCAGTGAAAACAATTCTACAGCTATGATGAGATTTCAATTCAACACATACATTTATTGTGTGTGAAATGATTACATTCAGACCGATATAATTTTCATGATAAAATTGCTTTACATTTACTTTTTTTGGTGTACAAGAAAACATTTCGATTACATCCATTTGTTCTTTCGTTCAACCAACACTAAGTTTTAAATTATTGTAAAGACTACAATGGGGGAGACGGGAACGAGTCTTCAGCTCAAATGTCATATGAAATGACTTTTTTCTTTTTTCAAACAAATTGCCCGACAAAATTATTTTTATTTTCATTTCAGTATAAGAAAAAAATTGCTTGGAAATGTTGACAATTCTCCTTTTCCTCCCATATTAGATGTCAGTGAACAATAATCACACAAATATGAGAATTCTTTTCCGTCTCAAATGTCAGTGACCCTGTGTTTTGTTCACAATAATAGTCACTTTCATGGCCTAATTCTTTTCCTCCTAATTCTGAAATAAATATCAGAACATTTATTGTGTTAAAAAGTACATCAACAAAATTGACATGACTCTTCAAGAAAACTATTGGAACCATATAAATCTTGCATTGCCTGCATTTTTAAACAAAATCATTTTTTTCAATTGCTGCTGAATGATTTTTTCACATCATACAGCTAAGTTTTATGCTTTAATTTCCAGTTCATTAATCTTAATGAATACCCAATCAATATCAGAGCAAAGTGTTTTCAAAATATTACGTCAATTTATCTGTCAGGATTCTAAAAGCAATAATCAATTACAATAATTGCACAGCAATTTAACATAGACTTTGTAAAAATGCAGTGTTTTTTTAAAAAAATGTCATGCATTATTTCTTATTTTCAATGCTACTATATTAATACCTATTTGTTCAGGGCCATGCACATACCAAACGACCAATAATATCCCGTGCAAAATTCTTTGTAAATGTCTGATTTTTGCTCAGGTGAAATATAACAATTTTCTCAGCCTTTGAAATTCAGAGAACTCCAATTACTTTTCCCTGCGATATTACTCTTCATTTCTACATATTACTCAGTCTAATATCAAGATGAGATATCTCATTATTCTGAAATTCACGAATATATATTTTTAAAATCCGTTTGTTGCTAATATATCTTATATATAATAATTGTGCAATTTTGTAAGGGCTACAAATGTGGAATTATGCTTCTGTACAATAAATACTGCAAGGACATTGCAATGTACAATCTCTCAATCATTGTGAATATTACATTTATTTTAAACTTGGAAACATTTTTGAATTGATTTGATTATAATTTACTTTGATTCTGACACTTACTGTATATCCAATCACAATATCAGTAGATTATTTGGAGGTATCATCGTCTATTCCAATAATCACAGAGTCTGCTACATACTTTCTTCTAGTTACTCATAGCAAAATGTATCTAATTCCACTCAATCAATATTCCTCAGAAAATATTTGAGAATGTTGCAGTCATAAAGCTGAAATATGCAAAGTCATGACAGTCATTAATTTTCTCTTGTTCTGTAGATCTTAGTTAAAACAACACAGAATTTTATGCTCCAGTGCTATAAATATGAGAATAGATCAATTACTTCTTCAGTAAAATAAACAAATGTCACTTGCTATTATTTATCAATTTTTAATTACTAGTCAGTTTATGAATTGTGTGATTTGTTTTTAGCATTCCAGTCATTTATTTATATTGAATGTGACATTGAAATGGTGTGAAAATATCAGGGTGTGTTCATTTGAAAGTTCAATTTGCATATCTCTCACTTATCCCATTGATTGCATGATGGTTTAAGAACGTTTCGTTCAGCAATCCTCGTAAATATCAAAAACTGTCTGATGTTAAATCAGATCATTCGCACCCAAATATCACTCTGTTCCAAATTCATGCAAATACTTCAATTTTATCGAACCCAATGTTCACACAAAACAATACACGTAAAGCAACACAAAGACTTCCATCACCATCTGATTATTGTTCAGTCGAATAACCTGAGTAAGTAACTTATTGCTCCTGAAACCAATGACGACAGTAAGCATTTGTTTACTATTCCATGCAACAAGTGGGACTGATATCTTCTATTTCAGTTCAGTAGTTAATGATGATTTATGTTGCTTCAAACAATGCTTCTACTTTATCACAGATAGTGACTGTAATACAATCATGCAAACAACAAACGTTTTGTGATTCTAAAAATCTTTAAGATGACTTATTTTAAATTTGTGTGCAAGAGATATTTCAAATTACAACCGTTTTTGTTGTATAATTCAGCAATCCTAAGTTTTGAATTTGGGAAAGTCTCCATTTTTGCAAAATGGAAGTCGTTTTCAGTTTATATAACACAGTAAATGACTGTTTTTTTCCAAATCATGTGCTTTGCAAAATGATTATTGGTTTCATTTAATTGTAAGAAAAGAACTGTTTTGAACATGTTAATTCTTTTTGTACTTTCTATTCCAACATTATTCATCACTGTACAATAATGAACAATTATTATAATTCCTTTATGTACCAAATGTCATTGACTGTATCATTTGTTCACTTTCATGCTCACTTTCATTATCTATTAACTTTCTTCCAAATTCTGACACAAATGTCTGAACTCTGACCATAATATTAATCATCTAAATTAAAATAACATGTCTCTATGATGAAACCATTTGATAGAAATTCATATTTCTTGTGTTACCTTCATTTTTTAGTAAAGAAAGAAAAAAAATTCTATAATCACTGAATGGCTCATTTTTTCTTCAATTCATAAAGATACTTACTATATTTTATTCCACAATTTACCAATTTTAATAAATATCCAATCAACAGAACAGCAAAGTATTTTTGAAATATTGAATCATTTTAATTGCTCATATAGCAACATTATCAAGTCATTGTCATGATAATAATTGTGCAATTATTTAAGAAATTCTTTGAACAAGTAAAGTAAGATTCACATTTTAATTTAACCAACTGTTTCTGAGTACCAACACTTATTTTATGAAACTTTTTTTTCAGGTCAAGTTTCCCACAATGGATCCAAAGACTTCCCATCCAACATTAATTGCGAATGTCTGATGTTTGCTTATTTGAATGATCTCTGTAATCACAGACTTAAAATTCACAGACCTGCAATTACTTTTCATTGAAATAATTCCTGTTTGTTTGCACATATTCCTCAGTCACATAGCAAAATGAGATTTCTCATTATTTCTAAATTCATTGATCAAATTTTATCATTCAGTTGTTGCTCATACCTAATAATTATTCAATCCAGTACGTGCTGTGAATGTGGAATTATGGCTCTTTACATGAATAACTAATATAGTGTGCAATCTCTGAATCATTGTTAATATTCATTCTTATTTTACCCGCAGAAACATAATTGAATTCATTTAAATATATTTTACTTTGATGCAAATATTTACTGTATTTCTAATCATCATAAGATTTAAGTATTTTTCATGACACAAAATCATGTAAAATTCCTGCGTTTTAAGTCAAATGAAAAAGAATTAACATTTCTGTATTGTTTCATTAAACAATGACAATGCATTTTGAATTTTTCAAAGTTGAGCATTTTTGCAAAGAAGGGATGTTGTCTTCAGCTGAACAATCGCATTGAATGACTAATTCACAGAATCTGCTGTTTATTCTCTTCGAGTTCCCAAGCAACCAAATTAACTAATTCTGCTGGTTCTAAATTCCTGGAAAGTATTTGATATTGTTGCAGTCTTAAAGATGAAGAAGTCAATGTGAATTTACTGATTTTTTTATTGGAAAGATCTAATTCAAACATTTCAGGCACATAAATTGCTATTCTGCAGTGCTACAAAGATGAAAAGCAAGTCAATTTCTTCATCAGTGAAATAAACAAATGTCACTTCCCGTTATTGATTAGTTAGCTCATTCCCAAATTTGTAATTAAGCAATGCAATTCACCTGAATATTGTTGTGCCCTTGATCATATTAATTTTTTAATTATTGCTCATTCATGATTTGTCAGAGATTTCTATTTTTTGTTTTCGATTCACCTATTCATATTGAATGTAAGATTGATACGCTTTGGCAACATCAGAGAGTGTTCATTTGAAATTTGTCTTTGCACGTCTCTCACGTCTCTCACTTATTCCATGGGGTTGGGCATTGAGAACAGAGGATCTGTGGTTAGCACTCATGTCTTACAGTGTTATGCACTTGGGTTTAATTCCATCCTCAGCCACATGTTTGCGTGGAGTTTGCATGTTCTGGTTTTCTCCCACAATCCAAAGATATACAGGTTAGGTACATTCACCATGCTAAGCTGCACGTTCTGTTCAGGGTTGTGTCGGTTATGTGCATTAGTGAGGGGTAAATGTCCAGTAATCTGAGAGCAGAATGGTGCTGAGTGGATTATTCTTTGGAACATCAATGTAGCCTTGTTGGGCCAAATGGCCTGTTTCCACACAGTAGGGATTCCATAAACTTAGAATTGTGTTTTGCTAAACAAAACTGACATTTTTTTTAAATGTTGCATTTAAAACTTATCTTTAACTGTCAATTGTCAATCTTGTAAAATATCTCAATGTTACTGAAATCAATGTTCACACAAAACACTGCACATAAAGCCGCACAAAGATCTTCATGACCATCAAATTACTGTTCAGTGGAATAATCACAGTAAGATTTTATTGTTTCTGAGATGAATCACCACTATCACATAAAGGATCTGGTTATCATTCCATCCAATAAATGCAATCGTTGTCCTCTGGTATTTCAGTTCAGTAGTTATACACGATACTGGTTGTTCAAAGCATGGTTATTTTTTATTATGAATGGCCAAGGGTTCTAACGGCAAGAGATGTTGTTTGATCTGATTTGTTGCATGTTCTCAAACAGGTTTTCACTATAAATATTGCAAAAAATATGTTAATTTGGTCTTGTTCAACTGCTGATGTGAACATTTTCAGTTCGTGTTCATTAAACATATTTGGAGAAAGTGAGGAAAGCTGTAGCATTGGAAAAGGGCAGGCACATCCAAACAGCAGGTGTATCAACCTGTCGGGCATTAGACCATCATCAGAAAAGATTCCTGATGAAGGGCTCATGCCCAAAACGTCGATTCTGCTTCTCCTTGAATGCTGCCTGACTTGCTGTGCTTTTCCGGCACCACTCTCTTTTGACATTAGAAATAATTGACTGAATATTCAGAGATAATACTAAAAGTTGCCTCTGTCAATTTAATTTACTGTGCTTTCTATTCACTGAAGTTTTCATGTTAATTCTTCCTCTTTTTCTTCTTAAATCTGATGAAAATTTCAAAGTACGAACACATTAGAATTCACATGAATTATAAATTTGATTTCTCAACAAGAAATCCAGTGGAAGGCGACACAGAATTCTTGAAAAGCCTACACATTTGAATGAAAAAGCAATTCCTTCCAAAAAATGTTTGCATGTCTGTATCTTTCTTTCAATTCAATAATCCTGCAAATACATTATAATTGTCAGTTGATCTCTCTGAATGAGTACCTAATCACTGTCAATGCAACCAGCTGAAACATTAACATCAGATTGATAACTGGGTGTTAAAGACCTTATTTGAAGTGAACAAAGTTTGGAATTTACTTGAATTCCACCAGAAAACATTCTTGAATCATAATACAAGAAATGAGATATGTGAAGAGATGTGCAAACCTTATTTTTAAATGAACGAACTCCAATATTTTCAAAGCATTTCAATCTTACGGTCAAAATGAACAGGTGAATGGAAAAATAAAAACAAGTATCTGACAATTCATAAACTGAACAACAATTACAAATTCATTTTGATCAAAGGACAGAGTAATATTTCGATGAATCACAACAGTTAGTTACAAAGTAGGCAATCAGCTGACTGACAAGTAATAGGTGGTAGAGTTTGTTAGTTTACTGAAGAAAGTATTAACTTTATTTCAAATTTATAGCATGAGAAAACAATGTTTAATGTGTTTCTATTGTTTGGACTTGCCCCTTTGCTACAAAAAAAGATCAATCTAATTACTTAGACATCGTAATCTTGAATTCTGCAACATTTTCAAATATTCTCCAGGAATTTATAAGCGACAGAATTAGATACAGGTATCCCCACTATCCGAAAGTAAAGCGTTATTATGAAACCTTACATAATCTGAAAAGGCGTTAGTCGAAGAAGCATTAATTTATATGGGGAACATATCCCCTTTTTTCGTAAAAGTGAAAATCCTCTTCATATTTCTTTCAGTTAGAGAAAATAGGGACAGATGTAAGTCTTTTGTAAAAGCAAAGTGGCTAAAGCGAATTTTCTAACACATATTTCTTGGTAACCTGACTCAAATAAGTATCAGATTTCGTGATTATTGATATAATAGATAAAAGCAGATCTAATGTGCGATTGAAAAGCAGTTCAGTCTGAGCTTAGGTACTCTCTAATCACCATTCAGAGCAGCTCTTGATAGATTTCTGGTGAAGGCGTGATTTGAAACTCGGGTCTTGTAATAGAGACATTGCCACAGCTCCACAGGCTCCTTTCATAATGTTCCCAATCAGTACGGTAGGACTGCAATATTATGTTTAAAGTGGCTACACAAATGAAAACTAATCAGCTGTTTATTGTAGTAATTCGAATGGGAATTAATTAGGTAGTTTCTGTGTGTAATGGACTGGAAATTAAACAATATTTATCAAAAAACAATAGAATAAATGAATGATACTCTTAAATAAACAGGAATCTCATGAAATTTCTTTGAAAGACAAATTGACAAAACTGCGTGATCATTGTACTTTGATTTAAAAATGCATCAGTCATTCAATGTGAATATTCATTTGAAGATAATTTCCCTTCCTTTCAAAAATGTACAACTTCCACAAATTCAAAATGAACAGTCATTGAAAAAGGAAGGAACAAGCAGATGGTTGTACATCTATTTTCTGTACATAAATGTGCGATGACTTTTAAGTTTTATATGTGCAAAAATGAAACTCTTATTGTGGTTCGAAATACAATAAACAGTAGCATGAAGTGAAATATAATCAAATCAATTCAACTGTGTTTTCTCAGTTAAAATAGCGTTCAATATTCAAAGTATTGGAGTGATTGTACACTGCAATATCTTTACATTAATTCATTGCTGTGGCGTATTTCCACATTTATACCCCTTATAGTGAAGCAAGCTTGTGCCAGGAGTCTGAGAGGGAAGGGGAGGTCCTTAATGAGTACTTTGCTTCAGTATTCACGAGTGAGTGGGATGTTGTTCTTTGTGAGGACAGCGTGAAACAGGCTGATATGGTCGACAGGTCGATGTTAAGTCTGAGAATGTGCTGAAAATATTGAAAAGTCATGGGGATAGATAAGTCCCTTGGTCCAGAAAGGATATAACTTAGGTTGTTATGAGAAGGGAGGCAAGAGATTACTGTGTTTTGGCAATGATCTTTGCATCCTCGCTGTCCACTGGAGTCATACCAGATGATTGGAGGGTGACAAACGTTATTCGCTTATTCAAGAAAGGCAATTGAGATAATCCTGGGAATCATCGATGAGTCAGTTGTGGGCAATTATTGGAGAGGATTCAGAGAGACAGGATTTATGATTATTTGGAAAAGTATAGATTGATTCGAGATGGTCAGCATGGCTTTGTGAGTGGCAGGTTATGCCTCACAAGCCTTATTGAATTATTTGAGGATGTGACAAGCACATTGGTGAGGACAGAGTAGTGGATGTGGTGTATATGGATTTTAGGAAGGTGTTTGATAAGGTTCCCCATGGTAGGCTCATTTAGAAAGTTATGAGGCATGGGATACAGGAAAACCTGCCTGGTTAGATAATAAATTTGCTGGCCCATTGAAGACAGGGTGAGATTACATAGATAGTTTTCAGCTTGGTGCACGGTGACCAATGGTGTTCTGAAGGGATTAGTTCTGGGACCTCTGATAAGACCATAAGACCATAAGACATAGGAGTGGAAGTAAGGCCATTCGGCCCATCGAGTCCACTCCGCCATTCAATCATGGCTGATGCGCATTTCAGCTCCACTTGCCAGCGTTCTCCCCGTAGCCCTTAATTCCTCTAGACAACAAGAACCTATCAATCTCGGCCTTGAAGACATTTAGCGTCCCGGCTTCCACTGCACTCCGTGGCAATGAATTCCACAGGCCCACCACTCTCTGGCTGAAGAAATGTCTCCGCATTTCCGTTCTGAAATGACCCCCTCTAATTCTAAGGCTGTGTCCATGGGTCCTAGTCTCCTCGCCTAACAGAAACAATTTTCTAGCATCCACCTTTTCAAAGCCATGTATTATTTTGTACGTCTCTATTAGATCTCCCCTTAATCTTCTAAACTCCAACGAATACAATCCCAGTATCCTCAGCCGTTCCTCATATGCTAGACCTGTCATTCCAGGGATCATCCGTGTGAATCTCCGCTGGACACGTTCCAGTGCCAGTATGTCCTTCCTGAGGTGTGGGGACCAAAACTGGACACAGTACTACAAATGGGGCCTAACCAGAGCTTTATAAAGTCTTAGTAGTACATCTCTGCTTTTATATTCCAACCCTCTTGAGATAAGAGACAACATTGCATTCGCTTTCTTAATCACAGACTCAACCTGCATGTTTACCTTTAGAGAATCCTCGACTAGCACTCCCAGATCCCTTTGTGCTTTGGCTTTATTAAGTTTCTCACCATTTAGAAAGTAGTCCATTCCTATATTCTTTTTGCCAAAGTGCAAGACCTCGCACTTGCTCACGTTAAATTCCATCAGCCATTTCCTGGACCACTCTCCCAACCTGTCTAGATCCTTCTGGAGCCTCCCCACTTCCTCAGTACTACCTGCCTGTCTACCTAACTTTGTATCATCGGCAAACTTCGCTAGAATGCCCCCGGTTCCCTCATCCAAATCATTAATATATAATGCGGACAGCTGTGGCCCCAGCACCGAACCCTGCGGGACACCGCTCGTCACCGGCTGCCATTCTGAAAAAGAACCTTTTATCCCAACTCTCTGCCTTCTGTTAGATAGCCAATCCTCAATCCATCCCAGCAGCTCACCTCGAACACCATGGGCCCTCACCTTGCTCAGCAGTCTCCCGTGTGGCACCTTATCAAAGGCCTTTTGAAAGTCCAGATAGACCACATCCACTGGGTTCCCCTGGTCTAACCTACTTGTTACCTCTTCAAAAAATTCCAACAGGTTTGTCAGGCATGACCTCCCTTTACTAAATCCATGTTGACTTGTTCTAATCAGACTCTGCTCTTCCAAGAATTTAGAAACCTCATCCTTAATGATGGATTCTAGAATTTTACCAACAACCGAGGTTAAGCTGATTGGCCTATAATTTTCCATCTTTTGCCTTGATCCTTTCTTGAACAAGGGGGTTACTACATCCATCTTCCAATCATCCGGGACCTTTCCTGACTCCAGTGACTCTTGAAAGATCTCAACCAATGCCTCTGCTATTTCCTCAGCAACCTCTCTCAGAACTCTAGGGTGTATCCCATCGGGGCCAGGAGATTTATCAATTTTAAGACTTTTTAACTTTTCTAGCACTTTTTTAACTTTTGATCTTTGTGATTTTTACAAATGACTTGGATGATGAAGTGGAAGGATGAGTTAGGAGGTTTGCCAATGATACGAGGGTTGGTGGAGTTGTGGATAGTGTGGAGGGCATTTGTAGGTTGCTCGAGGACACTGACAGGATGCAGAGCTGGGCTGAGAAGTGGCAGATGGAGTTCAACCGGGGAAAATGTGAAGTTATTCATTTTACAATTTCAAATTTGAATGCATATTTTCAGATTAAATGCAGGATTCTTGACAATGTGGAGGAACAGTGGGATCGTGGGGTCCACATCCATAGATCCCTCATACCTGACATCCAAGATGATAGGGTTATTAAAACGGTGCATGGTGTGTTGGCTTTCATTAGCAGGGAGATTGAGTTTAAGAGCCACGAGGTTATGCTGCACCTCTATGGATCCCTGGTGAGACTACTCTTGGAATATTGTGTTCGGTTCTGATCACCTCATTACACATTGGATGCGGATGCTTTAGTGAAGGTGTAGATGAGATTTATCAAGATGTTGCCTGGACTGGAAGGCATGTCTTATGAAGAAAGGTTGAGGGAGCTGAGGCTTTGGTCATTGCAGTGAAAGAGGATGAGAGTTTACTTGATAGCTTTGTGTAAGATGATGAGAGGCATAGATAGAATAGATAATGAAAGACTTTTCCCCACAAAATGGCATAATTTTAAGGTGAATGGGGGAAGTTGTGGGGAGATGTCAGAGATAGTTTCTATATAGATAGTGGTGGGTGCGTGGAATGCACTGCCAGTGGTGGTAGTAGATTCAGATCCATCAGGGACATCTAAGCAATTTTTGGATAGGCACATGGATGATAGTATATGAAGGGCATGTTGGTTAGTTTGACCTTAGAGTGGATAAAAGGTCAGAATAACATCGTGGCCAAAGGGCCTGTACTGTGCTGTACTGTTCTATATTCTATGGACGGAAATGAACATTTATATATTAGCAACATATAGATTTTCAAAATTGTATTAGCATACTTAAGAATAATGATAAATTTCATCTTTCTATTTGACTGTGCTATATGCAAAAATAAACAGGAATTGTTGCAGGGAAAAGTAATTAGGTTTTTCTAAATTTATAAGGCTGGGATTACACAGATCATTCAAATTAGCAAAAGTCATATTTTTAACAGTGCGTGTTGCATCAGAAATAAGGGATTCTTTTGTAGGTGTGTTGATTGGAAATAAAGTGGATTTTTATATTACTGTATAGGTACTGTGGAAGATTGGATTAAATTCAAATATAAACTTCACTGTAGTTGTTAGCAAGATAAACTAAACTATATAATAATTATTGTCATGCAAATTCTTTAATAATTACTGTTAGAATCCTGAAAAAAGGATATACTGTACCATTTTACAAACAGTCAATAAATTAAATTGTGAACCTCAGTATACTTATTACCCAGACCAATTATTATGCAATTATTGTAATGGTAATGACTTAATAACTAATACTAAAACCTAAACAGATAAATTGGTTCAATACTTTGTAAGCATGTTGCTCTGAAATTGATTGGATATTTATTAAGATCGGTAAACTGAGGGATCAAATATAATAGCTCGCTTGATAGAATTGAAGGAAAAAATGAGATTGTGTTTATTGAACAGGATTGTTTTTGTTTAAAAATGCAGTTGATGCAAAAATAATATATTTTCCTCCATTGGTTTTCTTGTAGAGACATGTTCTTTTAAAAAAACTGTCATGATTCAATGTTAAGACACTTGTGTCAGAGTCTGCAAAGTGGAGAGCAAGAGAGAAAAGAATTTTTAAAAAGGAGAAATGAAAGGAACTGGCGAGAAGAGGAGCTCCAACTGTAGTGTCTCACCCTGCTCACATCTTATTGGGTGAGCTGGAATGCAGACTAGTCCAGCAACAAGCTGACACAATCATACGCACAGAATCATAGCTTACAATGACCTAGACACCACCGTTACCATCCCTGTACGTCCTGTCCCACCAGCAGGGGACATGGATGTAACTGAAATGCTGGCGCATGCAGGGTAATGGACTAAGATCTGCAGAATGTGATCAATATGATTTATTTGACACTCCTCCAGAATGTTAAACTCCAGTCCAATTTGAAAAGTTACTAGCGTCATCAGACTTTAACTACAAATGTCAGAAAAAAAATATATCAGAAAGTTACAGCACAGATCGAGCCCACTTGGCCAATCCTGAGTATGTGTTGGCTGTAAACTCCCCAGGCTTTACAGCTTTTTGTACTCACCATTGAGAGCAACAATTTCAGACTGTACTCTGCCCTCTATGCTTTTATAATCTGTTTTTAACATATTTCTTTGACAGCTGCACACCCTGTTTCCTTGTTTCTTTCCCAGTCCTAATTCTATCCCCCGTGACCTTGGGGGGGGGGGGGGGGAGGTCGACCATTTCTGCTATTTAATCTCTCCTGCCTTCGGCCATGTGACAGAATGTCTTAATGTCCTTGTCTCACCCCCACCTTGCTCACAATCTGTTACATTTCTGATGGTTCCTAGACCTCTGTAACTATCACTGCGCCCCCTGGGTCAATGGCACGAGTTTTGAATTCTCTTCCTCCTGAGATAATCAGAAATCTTTCCAGTTGCAGTTTCCCCCGATTTTATTTTGGAAAGCAGAGCATTTGTGTCAGAGTCAAGTATTTGTGAACCTTCATCCACAATTCCGAGCATTTGGATGTAATTTGTGACCCTCCCACAGATGTGTAACGTTACTGGATTGGCCATGCTAACATGGCTACGGTGTGCAATTTATGTGGGTTGGGCTAGCCATGGTTAATGTGGGGCTATGGGTGTAGGGTGGGTGAGCAGGTCATTGCAGACACGATGGGCAGAATAGACTCTTTCTGCACCCACTAGATTCTGTGATTCTAACTAGTTGTGAGTGTTGTCCCATTTTCCTCATGCCAGGTTCATTCAACTGACACATATGATTCTGTGGGTGCTCACTCACTCCTTCCCTTCAGTTTTACATCAATTTCACACTGTATGTGAGGATGGGAATGGATTTGTAAATATAAATACTCCAACCGAAACCCCTCACAGGTCATGAACTGTTTCTGCTCCTTTCATCACTCACAACGAAAAGGAAAGTAAAGGTTCCGTCACAAATCTTACAGGAACATAGCGGTTATAATCACCCAGGAAAGGCTGAATAGCTCAAAACGCTTTTCTCAAGAAAAGAGGAGGCTCAGAGACCACCTGGTACAAGTAGAAAGCTTTGTGCCTGTGTTTTCAGAGATTTGTGGTTGAAATCATTGGGTTGGAAGCATGTTTCATTGCACTAGATCATCAAAGGTGCTATCTAAATGCGCATCTTTCTTTCGATCTATCTGAGTTAACAATCAGATGGACAGATCATTGTCTGAGTGTCTTACCAAATCCCTGATTGAATCTGTCTCCCCCCACAATCTCAGGTGCCTCACCACTCACTGGGTCATGGAGAAATTCTGCCATTACAATGAGAACTGTCTTTGCTGTCGCCTCTCCTCGTGTTTCCGCCTAATCCCCACTTCCCTTCATTAAATCCCAGCAGCCTCTAGTCCACCCACATGGGCATGTTGAAGAGCATGACAGGAGAATGGATTGAAACCGAGAGTTCAATGCCAGAATGAAAGAGGAAGAAGGAAATAAACGGTGATTGTGGATCCCAGGGGATACAGACTCAAGGATTAGTCCTTGTGGGCATTCCCGCAGTAATAGGAGACAGCATTCCATGATGACAGTTTAACCTGGGTGGCAGGAGAGGGAGCCACTGAACATGAGCAGGTTTAGTTCAAACACAGGAGGTTTGTTCAGTCAGTAACAGTGTGTTCGACATGGAGGTTAAGTGAGCAGTGAGGGGAAATGTTACCACAAGCTGCCGATGGATAACTTTCATTGGAACAGGAGGAGGCCATTCAGCCCCTCAACTCTGCTCTGCCATTCTTGATGATCATAGCTGATGTGTGACCAAACGTATAACTTTCAAACCCCTCTAATTTCATCAATAAACTCCACTGCAACACACAAGATGAGTATCGGAAAACTAAACATCTGCAAATGCTGGGACATCAGAAACAAAATCAGAAATTGCTGGAAAAATTCAGTAGGTCTGGCAGCATCTGTGGAGAGTGACCCGTTCGTGTCCAGTGATCAGTCAGGTGACCAGCTGCAGCTGACCATTCTGCCGTTTCTGTATCACTGGAACAGGTTCTGGTGCAAGGGGAATGAGATTGTCAATAACTGAGAAAACAGGAGGACGTACTCAATCAGAATAAGAAATTCACTCACCCCTCCCAGCGGGACACTCACCAACACAGTCACACTGCGGAGAGGCCATTCACCTGCCCCAAGTATGGGAAGGGATTTACTCGATCTTATGATCTGCTGAGGCACCAGAGATGACACAGTGGATTTAGACCTTTCACCTGCTCCATGTGTGAGAAAGGATTCATTCAAATCTCTCACCTGCGGAGACATTAGTGCATTCCCACTGGGGAGAGGCCATTCACCTGCTCAGTGTGTGGGAAAGGATTCACTCAGTCCTCTGACGAGCTTAAACACCAGCGAGCTCACTCTGGGGAAAGGTCATTCACTTGTTCCCAGTGTGGGGGGAGATTCACTCAAATGCAGCATCTGCGGAGTCCCCAGTGAGCCCACTCAGGGGGGAGAGGACATTCAGGTGGTCAGGGTGGGAGAGGGGATTCAGTGATTCATCCTGCCTCCGAGACCCCAGTGAGCCCACACAGGAGAGAGCTCATTCAGATGGTCAGTGTGGGAGAAGGGATTCAGTGATTCATCCTGCCCCACTGAGACCTCAGTGAGCCCACACAGGAGAGAGCTCATTCAGATGCTCAGGGTGGGAGAGGGGATTCAGTGATTCATCCTGCCTCCGAGACTCCAGTGGATTCACTCTGGGTACGAGCTGCTCACCCCTCTGTGAGACAAGGGATTTGCTGCGTCTTCAACAGGATTGAGAGCCCAGTGAGTGCTCACAGGGAAGTGGTCATCCCCCTGCTCCATGTAGACTGCAGGACTCTAATTCTGATGTTACTGTCCATCAGAGTCAGGAGTGGACCTTGTACATGATGACACTGTTGGAGTATTGATGTTGTTGTTAATCACATTACCTGGGCTGGAGGTGACTGAACTTACATTGCCACTTTCTGAACCTCAGGTTGTCTCTCTGGGCAGTAGGTCTCCACAAACAGCAATGTGACAATGAGCAGGGATCATCTGTTTTGATTTAAATTGTGACTGTAGCACGGCTGCGTCACAGCACCAGGTACAAGGTTGGAGTCCAGCCCTGTCCAACGGCCTGTGTGGAGTTCCCACATTCTCCCCATGATAGTGTGGGTCCCCTCCAGGTGCTCTGGTTTCCGCCCATAGTCCAAAGATGTGCAGGTTAGGTGGATCAGTCGTGCTAAATTGTCCACAGTATCCAGGATTGTGCAGACTAGTTGGATCAGCCATGGGAAATGCAGTGTTACAGTGATGAAGTGCTCTGGGCGTGATGTTCTTCGGATGGTTGGTGGGGTCTGATGGGGCAATGCTCTCCTTCCACACTGTAGGGATTTTATTGTATGATTTTATTCTAAGGCTACACAGCAGGGTGTCCTTGGAGAAAGAGCATGTAGTGTGGATCAATGCTCTCGATGCCTTTAGATAGAGGTGGGCACCGCAGGGGATACAGTACTTTATCTCCACCCCTGCCCCCTCCCCACAACTCTACTTTGATTTAGTCCCTTCTCACTCTGTCACTTGTAATGGTTTGCTTGGCCTGTTATGGTCTTTGTTTGGAAATATTCAATTGGTTACACAAATGGTTTATTGCTGGTGATTATATATCTAGATTAGCGTGGTGCTGGAAAAGCACAGCAGGTCAGGCAGGATCCGAGTAGCTGGAAAATCAACGTTTTGGCAAAAGGCCTTTTCCAGCACCACTCTAACCTAGGCTCTGGTTTCCAGCAGCTGCGGTCCTCACTTTTGCACTGCTGGTGATTATATGTAAACCAAAAGCAAAATGGCGTAATGATAATTTTGATGGTGGGAAGGTTGCAGTGATCACATTTCTGGGTCAGAGAAAAGGGGAAAAAAGAACGCTTCACAGCTAACAGAACGAGAACTGAAAAGCTGTTAAATCAAACCAAAGGTTCAGACAGGGAGGGAATATTTCCCTGGAGTTTGAGTAGCTGGAAAGTGATGGTGTCTGGGAATAAACAGGATTTTGTTTTACAGGAGGTTGAAAGCTTTAAAACTGTTATATTCAAACAGTTCAATTTATTTTCTTTAATTTTACTTGCGGTGCAAAAAGCTCTTACAACATTTTAAAACCAAAATTTATAAACCTTGTGTTAAAGATAAATGTTAAGTAAAATCCATCAAACCATCCCTCCCTGAAAACTGTTGTGGAAGTGCAATCTCCTGGAGAATCCCTGCCTACTCCTTCCTACCCGGGCTCCATGGCTATATACATACCTGGGAGATAGCAGCAGGAGGAGACCATTCGGCCTTTCAATCCTGCCCCACCATTCAATGGGAAACAGCTGACCATCCAGCTCAGTCTCCTGTTCCTGCTGTGTTCCAATCCCTATTCATGACTTTACCTTGAAGAACTCGTCGAAGCCCTGCTTTAGCCTCACTGGCTTTTGTTCCAGTGGCGTTGCTGTGTTACTGTGTAGGTGTAGGTGGGGTAATGTGATGGTGCTGCCTCCTGGAGGATGCACTCAGCATCCCTCTTCATCCTGCAGTAACATCAACTGGGTTTCCGCAACTAGAGATAGAACCTATTTCCAGGATATGGGCATCACGGTCTCAGCCAGCATTTATTCTCCGTCTCTCGTTACCCTTGAGAAGATGGTAGCGAGCTGCTGTCTTGAACCATTCACAGTCCATTTGGCGCAGATAGACCAACAATGCTGGGAGAGAGAGTGTTGCAGGATTTTGGCCCAGTGATTCTCCATCTTTGGTTCTTCAAATGTTGTTTAACTTAATCATGATCTGCACGTGATTTCGAGATTTCAGTCTGCAAATCTTCACCATCTAGCACCCTGTATAAAGGAATATGTACAGATTAGAAATTCAGAACAGACAATTCTAGTTTCTCTGGAATACCCTTTTCCCCTTTCATCCCCAAAAGCTGTAACCCTCCAGCCCACTTACTCTCTCTCACCATTCTGAATCTACTACACCTAATGTACACCCTCTACATTCTCATGGAGTAACTGATAAACAGATCCATGCCACCACTTCCCGTTCCTGGTTAGAGTTTGCACCCTTTCTGGGTTCATTTCCTTTCCCTTCAGTTGCTGCAAGTCAATAATGTAACAGCAGAATGAAACAAAAGGAAACAGAAAGGGAGGTGGCAGATCCTGGACAGAACTGATCAATATTATAGACAGATGCGTCCCTTCTCCAGCCAATCACAGTGTGAAATGCTTTCCGCTAGTTACCCCAAAGAACATGCTTCAAAACCCACCCACATCCTGTACATGTTCAGTGGTGGGTTTCCCCACACACGTGTGGTCCCTGCCTCAGGGATTGTGGGAATTGTAGTCCCCATGAAGTCTCTGGAGACCTGTCCCTGGAAAGTGAGAGAAAGTGTGGGCTGGAGGGTGTTGTGTAAAGGATATCTATTCAGACTCACAGGACATGTAGGCTGTCACGTAAATTTACTAAGACATCTGCTTAGACATCTCGATTTCTGACGTAAGGAATATACAATCAGCCAATTACGGGGTGGGGAGGTTAATAATGGGCAGCACATTTTAAGCAGAGGTGGCTCAGTGGCTAGCACTGCTGCCTCACAGCGTCAGGGACCCGGGTTTGCTTCCAGCGTTAGGCGACTGTGTGGAGTTTACACATTCTCCCCATGTCTGCATGGTTTTGTTCGGTGCTCCAGTTTCCTCCCACAGTCCAAAGACGTGCAGGTTAGGTGGATTGGTCATGCCAAATTGCTCACAGGGTCCATGCATGTGTTGGTTAGGCAATTAGCCACGGGAAATGCAGGGTTACAGGGAATGGGTGGGTCTGAATGGAATGCTCATCAAAGGGTTGGTGTGGAATCAATGGATGAATACTCTGTTTCTGCACTATAGGGACTCTATTCTATTCTCATGAAGAAGAATGTACCTATCTCAATGTGTTGTGAATCTGTGGAATTTCCTATTCAAAATGCGGTGGATGTCAAGACATGAGCAAATTTAATGAAGAGATACAGATTTTTAATTTGCAATGAGTTGAAGTGTGAGAGAGAGCAGGCGGGAAAATCCAGCTAAGACCGAGGTGAGTTCAATCATCACCGTATTAAATAGTGGAGCTGGTTCGAAGGGCTGCATTGTCTCCGCTGTGCCCAGGGCTTATCTTCTTATGGTAATAACTGGAATGATGAATCCAAAATCACCACCTTCACCAAAGGAGATTTTTAGAAACAGCAGGATAGTCAGGTAGTGAGGAAGGGTGTAGGAGATAATGGTTTTGCAATTTTAAACTGAGGGGAGACAGTGATTTATGGTTTTAGACTGTGTAGTACATTCACACCGTCCAGAATACTCTGTTGTGAATATCTATCCTGTACTTTATTACAAAGCCAAGGTCACTGACAATGAAACCAAAACTCCCAGGAAACATCGTCTCCCCACGTAATCTGATAAAAAGACTTGTCATTAATCTGGTTGAATTTAGAACATAGGTGGAAAGCGGGAAGATTAAATCCAATCCCAAGATAATGTACTTAAACAAAGGAGACTACAATAGGAGGAGGCAGGAGTTGGCTAATGCAGACTGGAAGCAAAGACTTTACTGTGGGACAGTTGATGGACAGTGGAGGAATATCAAAGTAATTTTTCAAATTTCTCAGCAAAAGTATATATCAGTGAAAAGGAAGGACTGTAGGAAAAGGAGTAATCTGCCATGTCTAAGGAAATAAGGGAGTCTATGAAATTGAAGGAGAAGGCATACAAATTGGCAAAGACCAAGGATAAATTCGGAGATTGGAAAAACTTCAAAAGCTCAACAGAAAGCATGATGGAATTGGGGATAAAAAGTGATGAGTAGCTATCCCCAGGGACAGAATAGCAGTTTACACTGTTAGAGGGAAACCTATTGTGTGGGGAACATATGGCCTCTCTAATTGTTGAAGCACGTAACTGTTACCAGAGAGATAATCCTGATCAAGTTAAAAATCACAGCACACTCCAAAAGCTTGTACTTCCAAATAAACCTGTTGGACTATAGCCTGGTGATGTGTGGTTTTTAACTTAATCCACTCCACCCCAACCCCAGCTCCTCCAGATCAGCATCCCGATAGAAAGCCCCACTGAAACTGAAGTGCCTGTCAGTACTTGAGGGAGCCACGGGGGTGTGGGGGAGGGGTGTGTGGTTTAACCACAAAGTGCTGAACGGAACTAGACTTTTGAACTGCCGTTGCCATGGAGCTAATATTGAGAGACAGTCTGTATTCAAAGTCACAAACCACAAAAGGTATAAGAAGGGGAGCTACCTGAAGGTGTTTTGCATGCACACTATCCAGGTAACTGCTGTGTCTCATCAATAAAGACTCAAAGAAGACCTCTCAGAGTTCTGTGCCGAGTTATTCCTATCCAGCAGAGTTCAGGATTATGAGTACACAGCAGTCAGTCTTCATAGTGGAGGATACGAAGAGCATGGCTGTAATTGATAAGGAGACTGAGGAAGGTGAAGACCAAGAAACAACCATTATCACGAAAGAGTTAGAGCTGGGCAAGCTAATGGAGCTAAAGGTAAACAAGTCTCCTTGCCCCGATGGAATACATCCCATGATACCAACAGAGTTAGGGGGAGAAATAGCAAATGCACTTAGACTTATAACGTCCTGCAGCAGAGACAGGCCCTTTGGCCCATACTGGCCCATGCCAATCAGAATGTCCATCCACACTAACCCCATTTCCCTGCACTTGGTCCATCTGATCCTGAAACTTTCCTATCCATGTATTTGTCCAAATGTCTTTTACTTGTTGTTAATATACCCACCTCAACCACTTCCACTGGCAGCTCATTCCATATACATACCACCTTTGTGGAGAACAGTTGCCCCTCAGTTTCCCATGTATTCTTTCTCCTCTAACTTTAACCTGATGCCCTCCAATCCTTGAGTCCCTGTGAAAAAGACCGAGTGCATTCGCCTTACCCATGCCTCTCATGGTCATATACACTTCTATAAAATATTCCCCCGCAGTTTTCTCTGCTCTAAACAAAAAAGTCCTCTCTTGTCCAACCTCTCCCTGTATCTCAGACCCCTGAGACCTGGCATCATCCTTGCAAATTTCTTCTTCACCTTTCCAGTTGAATAACTGAAACCGACACCGCACTCAAATTTCCTGTGTTTCCCCACGGCACTGGAACCGATGTGACAACGCCAATGGATTACAATCAATGATCGATAACTCACTCCATTATAACAATCCCATTTTCATAGCTTTTTCCATGATGCAGGAATCCTTTTGTCTTTCTGGTTTCATGTTTAATTGTCCTCATACAAAACCAATCTGTGTCTTACCTGTTCCAGGGAAATGTGCCATGATTGTTTAGACTTTCAAAAAACCAATGAAATCTCTCTCCACAGTCCCCACGCTAATATGGACTTCACTGTCTCAGTACTTTTTTCCAGTCACACGGACATTTGAAATATTTGTCCATTGACAGAATGCACCACCTTTCCATCCAGATGAAAAGGTCAATGATATTCAGATCGGCACGGATCAAGTAACTATCAAAACTGAACACGAAGTTCAATTTGAATTTCTCAACTGCAAATCCTGCCTTTCAATACTCTATAACAGAGAAAACAGAAAGTGCTGGAGATCCTCAGCAGGTCTGGCAGTATCTGAAATGGTGACAGATGCAGGAAACATTGCAGCCTTGAAGAAGTGTTTAGATGATCACACCAGGCCCGTGCGCTTGATGACCATTATGGATTAGATGGGTGCAGGGATCCCTTTCTGGAAGGGCCTTGGTGAGACCACACCTGGAGTACTGTATACACCTTTGTTCCCCTTTTCCAAGGAAGGCGCTCCTGGTTATTGAGAGAGTGTAAAGGAGGATCACCAGATGAGTCCTGGGATGTGAAGATAGTTAAGGACTGTAGATGCTGGAAGTCAGAGTCTGTACAATGTGGACCTGGGGAGGTGCAGCAGGTCAGGCAGCATCAGAGGAGCAGGAAGGTTGATGTTTTGGGTTGGGACCCTTTGTCAGTCTTGATAAATAGCCCTGACCCGAAACGTCAACTTTCCAGCCCCATCGTATTCATGCTGCTCATCAAGCACCTATTAATTCTAGTCCCACGTTCTGGCACTCAGCGTGTAATCGATATTGTAGTGCTTGGTGTGATCATCTAAACACTTCTTCAAGGCTGCAATGTTTCCTGCATCTGTCACCATTTCAGATGCTGACAGACTTGCTGAGGATCTCCAGCACTTTTTGTTTTTATTGCAGATTTCCACCATTTTGCTGAAGCACAGAGTCATTGACATGTACACAGCTCCATATTTTGTTGACTTACATTCCTGGGAGGTCAGGACTGATGGCTAAAGAGGGACTCAATCTTCGTTTAATCCTCCTTTCCTTTGGCTTTCTGAGCCGCTAACTACATCACTAATATTCTTCCTCCCATTCCCTGTCCTGAATCTGACCTATATAAGCCTACACTTTAGTTCCCATCCCCCTGCCAGACTAGTTACAAACTCACCAATAGAACTGGCAAAAGCCCCCCCACCAGATTTGTCTCAGCTCTGCCCAGGGGTAACCGGTCAGGCTGATACAGGTCCCACCCCGAAACAGTCCCAGTGCCTGAAGAATCATAACCCTTCTGTGGTACACCATTTCCCCAGCCACACATCCAGCTGATCTACCTTCTCATTCCTGCTCTCATTAGCACATGGCACTGGGAGTAAGTCTGACATTATTACATTTCAGGAGCTATTTTAATGCATCTCTGCTCTCCCTATGTCCAGCTTTCAGGCCCTCATCCCTCTGTTTCGCGATGTCGTTGGTATCTGTGTGTTGCACGACCACGGCCTGTTTACCCTCCAGCTCCAGAATGTCCTGCAGCCACTCCATGATATCATGGATCTTGGCACCAGGGAGATTACATCCCATCCTGGATTCATGTCTGTGGGCAGAGAAGTGCCTGGCTGTACCCCTGATTATTGAATCCCCTGTCACTATAGCCCTGCCACTCTCATTCCTCTTGTTCTGATCAGCAGAGCTCTCTGTGGTGTCAATGAACCTGGCTGATGCGGAATTCCCGAGAAGCCATCCCACCCATTCCCGCCCTTACAGAATTCCAAGTGGCATACAGTATCTGTATGAGAAGGGGATAACAACGGGGGACTCCTGTACTCACTTCCTGAGCCTTTTACTAGATCTGATGTTCACCCATTCCCTTTCTGCCTGTGTAACCCTCACCTGCAGGGTGACTAACTCACTAACCGTGCTGTCCATAACATTCTCAGTATTGCAGATGCTCCACAGTGAGTCCACTCTCAGCTCCAGCTTTGAAAAGCAGTTTCCCAGTAGCTGCAGATGGGAACCCTTGCTGCACAAATAGCCATCAGGGACACTGGAAGCGGCCCTTATTTCCCACATTGTGCAAGAGGAGCACACCACGGGTCTGAGGGCTCCTGTCACAACGTCTCTCTACATTCATCTAGTTACTCCCATTAAGAGAATTTAAATGAGTGAGTAACCTTCCTTCACTTCAAACATGTCCATTATAATAACAAAAAAAATCTTTACTTAAGCTGATATGTTATACTTTAAAAACTTAAAAACTCCACAGGTATCACTGACAAAATGGCTATTCCCATTGGGACTGTGAATTTTTGAAAGGCCTGAACTAAAACGGAGTTTCAGCTTCACCTTGTCCCTGTCTCACCTCATTATTTACACCCATCTCCAAAACACTCTCATTGAGCCAAGCAGTCCTCAGAGTGCAGCCCTGTCATTTTCATTGTCTGCTCACACCTACACATCCCTCAGCCTCCTGTACTGTTCCAATGCATCTCAATGGGAGCTCAGACCAGCATTGCATCTTTCAATTCAGCCCTTTGTAACCCCAGAGTCAAAATGGACTTTAGCAGTTTCTGAATGAACAGACAGTTGTCAGAATCTGGAACGTTCCACCTGAAATGGTACTGGAATTTGAGTCCACGAAAAATTTGCAGAGAATTGGAAGTAGGGAGTTTACAGATTAACGTTATAAAGTAGATAATTGAGACTAAATCTGACAGTTCCTGCAAAAAGACGAGGTGTAATTTGAATAAATCTGTGCTCCCTCTCAGGCCAATACCTCCTTCCACAGCTTCAGGGCCAAGAATTGAACACATACCCCAAGGGGAATCCAACCATGAACTTGAACATCGTTCTGCTTTTGGCTTGATAAAAATATTGAAGATATTTTCCCACAGAGAGAACAGACAAACCTTTTTCGTTCCACAGTTAAATCCCAATGATATTCAGATCCTGAGGACTCCGCTGACTGTAGAAACTTGTTTATTGAGATCCCTGTCTCAATTATTCTCAATTAATATCCTATAAACTGAATTCACAAAACAAAGCTCACAGTCAGTGCAAGATGAACAGTGAAGACAAACACTTCTCTTGGTATGTGTTTGATGTGTAAATGCTCCTCTTCAAATCACCCCGCCCCCACCCAGGAAGAGGATACTTGCCCCAAATAAAGATGGTGGCCATAACCCAGGACCTCTCACTGCCTGAGGCCCAAGCCATCTTACCCTTTGCCGCAAACGTGGGACCAAGAGTTTCTAATTCAGACTAACTACCTGCACAGAGTGTAACTAAACCCTCCCAGTCTACACTGATACATTTCATCTGGTTTCTGCTGCCACTCTCGCATTTCCCCTTTCCGCCTCCTGCAAACACCAAGGGTCATCATGGGTCCAGTGACCCTTCCTCAGAAACGATGACAGCTGGGAAAATTAGAATCCCTTCAGGAAACAGGCCCTTTGGCCCAACAATTCCACACCCATCCTCCGAAGTTTATCCCACCCAGACCCATTCTCCTACTCTATTACTCTCCATTTCCCCCGACCTAATGCACATCCCTGAACACTACGGGAACCTTAGCTGGGCCAATTCACCGAACCTACAGATCTTTGGACTACAGGAGATAGGGGTTAAAGAGTAAATAATAGGTGGGGACAGAGCCCAAAGAGACACAGGAACATTTGGAAAGATAAAGGAGTGGGAAGGTTGAAAGCTGTTAATGGAGGAGACAGGAACCTTCTACCATCTCAGTGGCAGTGGTGGAAATGGCGGCTGATGATCTACATTGTGCCTGCAAAAAAGACCCTGAACTTCCAGTTGCCGGCTCTTTAACACACAAAACTGTTCCCTGTCCAACATCTCTGTCTCATGCTTACTGCAGTGTTCCAGTGAAGTTTGATGCAAGCTGGAAGAACCCTTCAGAACATACCAAATGGCTTCCTATTTCAAGGACTGCAATTTCCCCTCACATGTGGTTAACAATGCCCTCCAGTGTATCTCCTCCACTTCCCACACCACTGCCCTTGAACCCCACCCCTCCAAATGCAACAAAGATGGAATCCCCCCATCCTCACCTTCCACCCAGATACAACGCATCATCCTCTGCTCTTTCCACCATCAGATCCCACCACCTGAGATATATTTCCCTCCCCACCCCTTTCAGCATTCCACAGAACATACCTTCTGTGACTTCCACTTTAGATCCACACTCCCCACCAACCCACCCTCCACTCCAAGCACCTTCGCTTGCCACTGCAAGAGATGGAAAACCTGTGCCCACACCTTCCCCTCACCTCCATCCAAGGCACCACTGGATCCTCCTACATCCAGCAGAGATTTCCCTGCCCACCCAAACACCTCACCTATTGTGTCCTGTGCTCTCAGGACACCAAATTGTGGAATATTTCATGGAACATTTCTGGGACACATGCACCAACCAACACCACCGCCTTGTGGCCGACCATTTCGGATACACCCCACCCCATCCGCCACCACGCTGCCAAGGACATGCAAGTCCTCCATCCCAAATCCGAGCCACCCGACACCTGGAGGAAGAACACCTGATCTTCCACCTTGTGAAATTTCAACCACACGGCATCAAGGTTTCCTCATCTCCCATCCCCCAACTTCTCTCAGATTCAACCCTCAAACTCAGCACTGGCCTCTTGAACAGTCCCACCTGTCCATCTTCCTTCACAATTGTCCATTCCACCCTCTCACCACTACCCTCCATCTACAACCACCTATTGCTTCCCTAGCTCCCTTCCCTCCAACCCCAAACACCCCTCCCTATTTATCTCTCAGCCATATTCCACCACCCACATTTCTGATGAAGTGCTGACATGCCCAATATGTCAATTCTCCTGCTCCTTGGATGCTGCCTGACCTGCTGTGCTTTTCCTGCGCCACACTTTAACACAAGCTGGAAGAACAACACCTCATCTCCCACTCGGGGACCCTGCAATCCTCTGGCTTCAACATCAAATTCAATAATTTTAGGTCCTGAACTCTCCCACGTCCTAGTGTCTTTCCCCCCTACCCCACATACCAGGCCTTGTTATTACGTAGCCTGCCATTACACACCAATTATGGTTAGCCACTAACAGTTCCCATAAACAGCTATTCACCCTCCACCCGCATCAGATCGTTATCCACTCCTTTGTCCAACTGCTCCTATCTCTCTCTTTGGACTCTATCCCCACTTTTCATTTACTCCTTAACCCCTACCTTCTGCATAAAAACAGACTTTTTTTTTCCTCAGTAACATCAGTTCCTGAGGAAGCGTCACTGGATCGAAAATGCGAACTGATTTCTTTTCACAGATGCTGCCAGATCTGCTGATCATTTCCAGTACCTTGTGGTTGTTGTGTGTGATTTACAGCATCCGAAGTTCTTTTGGTTCTAATTTACCCGGAGTATCTAATTCAGGTCCAGCAGACTGAAACAGTGTTTATCAACCTTCCCGGTCCACACTAACTCCATCTCTCTCCCAGTATCTGCTGTCTCTGCCACTCCTTCACATTCAGTTCCCCCTCACAGTGACACTGCGCCTGCAAAGCTGATGGTCATGTGTTGGCCTGCTGGACCCACCCCTCATTCACTCCCATTGGCTGGAGGATCATGCCAACTCTCCTATTGGTTTGAAGCTGTGTCAATCAGCCAGGCCCCATTGTGACCTGAGTGGTGAGATCCTCCCAGGTGCATCAGAGGCTGAGGGGTGACCTCATAGAGGTTTATAAAACCATGAGGGGCCTGGCTGATAAATAGACAAATAGGATAAATAGACAAGGTCATTTCCCTGGGGTCGGGAAGCCCAGAATGAGGGGGCATAGGTTTAAGATGAGAGGGGAAGAATTTAAAATGAATCTGAGGGGCAATATTTTTCCCCACTGAGGTTGGTGCGTGTATGGAATCTTCTGTCAGGATGTGGAGGATGTTGGTACAATTAAACCATTTGGCATCTGGATGGGTATATGAATCGGAAGGGTGTAGAGTTATATGTGCCAAGTGTTGGCAAATGGGCCTTGATTAGGTTGGGATATCTGGTCAGCATGGACCAGTTTAACCAAAGGGTTTATTTTCATGCTGTACATCTCTACGGCTCTGCCCTGTGATGAGCTTCATCATTCACAGTGAATGGGTCAGTATCACAGAGCACAGGGTTTGGGGCTATTCAGCCCATTGGGGCTGTACTCTCTCCTTCTGGAGATGGTGCCAGTCTATCCCAACTCACCTCCCATTTGGACATAGCCCTCCAAATCCTTCCTTAAAAATGTTAAATTTCAAATTTGTTTTGACAATAACTACTGAATCTGCATCCAGCTGTTGGTCAAACTGTTCCAGATGCTCAGAACTTACTGAGTAAAATAATCTTCACATTTTTCTTTGCATTATTTGCCAGTTACCTGAAAATAGTTACTAAAAATTGTGACGTTAAAAATTTCTCACTCTGTCTCTCTGTAAATGAAATACCCTGGAAACAAATCAACTCCTGTTCGAAAGCACTGCTTAACCTTCTCAGCTCCAAGGAGAATTATCTGACCTTCTGCTAACTCACCATAAAAGAGAAATCTGTCTTAATTTTAATTTATTAGTACCATAGAGATGTACAGCACAGAAACAGACCCTTCAGTCCAACTTGTCCATGCCGACCAGATATCCTAAATTAATCTCGTCCCATATGCCAGCCCTTGGCCCATAGCCTTCTAAACCTTTCCCAATCACATATCCAATGAGATGCCTTTTAAATGTTGTAACTGTACCAGCCTCCACACTTTCTCTGGCAGCTCATTCCATACACATCCTACGTTCAGCTTGAAACTTTGCCTTTTCAATCCCTTTTCAATCTTTTCCCTCACGCCTGTGCTTTCTAGTTTTGGACTCACCTAAACAGGAATACGACCCTGGCTGTTTAGCCTATCCATGCCCCTCACAATTTTATCAACCTCTATGGTCACCTCTCAGCATCCGATTCTCCAGTGAAAACAGCCTCAGTCTATTCAGCCTCTCCCTATAGCTCAATCCCTCAACCCTGGCAACATCTTGGCATCTTTACTGAATCCTTTCAAGTTTCACAATATCATTCCAATAGCGGGAGACCAGGACTGAAAGCAGAATTCCAGAAGTGGCTGAATGAATGTCCTGCACAGCCGCAAAATGACATCACAACACCTGTACTCAATGCTCAGACCAATAAAGGCAAGTACACCAAACACTTTCTTCACTACCCTGCCTATCTATGATTCCACTTTCAAGGAACTATGAACCTGCACTCCAAGATCTCTTTCTTCAGCAACACTCCCCAGGACCTTCCCATTAAGTGTAGAAGTCCTGCCCTGATTTGCTTTTCCAAAATGCAGAACCTCACATTTATCTAAATTAAACTGCATCTGCCACTCCTCAGCCCATTTGATCGGAGTCTCATTGTACTCTCTGGTAAATTTGCGATCCATTGCACCTCCAATTTTGGTATGTATTGTAAACCTACTAACCATAGCTCCTATATTCACATAGAAATCATTTATATAAATGGCAAAAAGCAGTGGACTCAGTACCCAGCCTGACAACATATTGCTCATCACAGGCTTCCAGTCCAAAAAGCACCCTCCACTATGACACTGACTGCTCAGCAAGGTTAGAGCTCATGGCATACAGGGAGATCGAACCATTTGGATACAGAACTGGGTCTTCCGACTGGAGGCCTGTGACTAGTGGAGTGTTACAAGGATCACTGCTGGATCCACTACCTTTCGTCATTTATATCAATGACTTGGATGTGAACATAGGAGGTATAGTTCGTGAGATGACACCAAAACTGGAGGTGTAGTGGACAGTGAAAAACATTACCTCAGAGTACAATGGGATCTTGATCAGATGGGTAAATGGCTGAGGAGTGGCATTTTGGGAAAGCAAATCTTAGCAAGACATATATACTTAATGGTAAGGTCCTGAGGAGTGTTACTGAACAAAGAGACCTTGGAGTGCAGGTAGATAGGTTAGTGAAGGCAGCATTTGGTATGCTTGCCTTTTTCGGACAAAGTATTGAGTACAGGAGTTATGAGATCATGTTGCAGCTGAACAGGACATTGGTTTGGCCACTTTTGGAACGTTGCGTACAAATCTGGTCTCCCTCCTATTGGAAGGATGTTGTGAAACTTGAAAGGGTTCAGAAAAGATTTACAAGAATGTTGCCAAGGTTGGAGGATTTGAGCTAGGCTGGGGGTTGAATAGAGGTTGAATAGATTGGGGCTGTTTTCCCTGCAGCGTCGGAGGCTGAGAGGTTATCTATGTATATAAAAACTTGAGGTGCATGGATAGGATTAATAGACAAAGTCTTTTCCCTGGTGTGGGGGATCCCAGCACTAGAGGGCATAGGTTTATGGATGAGGGGAAAGACTTTAAAGAGACTTGAGAGGCAACATTTTCACACAGAGGGTGGTACGTGTATGGAATGTGCTGTCAGAGGAAGTGGTAGAGGCCATTACGATTGCAACATTTCAAAGGCATCTTCATGTGTATATGAATAGGAAGGATATGGGCCGGGTGCTGACAGGTGGGACTAGATTGCATTGGGATATCTGATCAGCATGTACTGGTTGGACCGACGGGTCTCTGTTTCTGTGCTGTCCATCTATGACTGTTTGACCTTCCAGCCAATTCCGTATTCAAACAGCTAGTTCCGCCAGAATTCTATGGTACTGAACCTGCTAACCAATGTGTTATGTGAAACCTTGTGTCTTTCTCAAGTCCAAGTTAATGATTTCAATGCACAAAGCCATGCTGACTCTCTCTAATAATTTCTTGCTTTTCCAATGACATGTAAATCCTGTCCCTGAGAATCCATTCCAACAACTTCCCTGCCACTGACTTCAGGCTCACCGGTCTATAGTTCCCTGGCTTTTCCTTCCCACCTTTCTCAAATAATGGCACCCATCTTCCAGCACCTCACCTGTGGCAATCGATGATACAAATATCGCAGCGAGGGGCCCAGCAAAAGCTTCCCTATTTACCCACAAAGTTCTGGGATACACCTGATCAGATACAGGGATTTATCCACCTTTATGCATTTTAAGACATCCAGTACCTCCTCCTCTGTAATATGTACACTTGCCAAGTTATCACTATTTATTTCTCCAACTTCTCTAACTTCCATATTCCCTTTTAGTAAAAACTGACATGAAATACTTACAGAATCTCTCCCACCTCCTGCTGTTCCATAGACAGTCTTGTTGATCTTTGAGGGTCGCTATTCTCTGCCTAGTTATTCTTTTGTCTTTAGTGTATTTGTAGAATCTCTTTGGATTCTCCTTAAACCTATTTCCCAAAGCTATCTCATGTCCCCTTTTTTGCCTCCTGGTTTTCCACGAGTATACTCCTACTTCCCTTATCGTCCTCTAGGGATTCACATAAACACAGTGGTCTGTACCTGCCATATCCTTTCTTCATTTTCTTCACCAGAGCCTCAATTTTGCAGGTCATGCAGCATTCTCGACGCCTCCCAGCCTTGGCCTTAACGGGAACATACTATCTGCGTACTCTCATTGTCGCAGGCCTATGGAGGCAATGGCAGATGAGGACAGAGAAACAATCATTATCAGTAAAGAGGTCGGGTTGGGAAAGGGAACAACTCATCCTTATCTCTATAATTCCTCTCGAGCCTCAGAACTGTCACTATCTCTGCATCAAAGACATCTCAATCTCTGCAACATCCTCCAATCTCTAATCTCCTCCAGTCTCAACACACTCTCTATCTTTAATCTTGTCCCCCCTCACAAATCTCTGTGATGTGCCTTTCTTTAATTCCAGCCTTCAGGATAACCTATTTCTATTTCAGATTCCTGCACCCAGAGCTCCACAATGTCCCGCTTAACCTCTGTCACATTTTCCTCCAAAAAATATTAATTATTCACGTATCATCTATTCTAATATCACCTTCTCTGACCTGGTTTCTATTGTGGCTTGTCATATTCCTATATTATGTATCTGTGGTCTACAGGACAGAAAACGGTTTTGTGGTCCATCGGGTTTATGCTGTAAAGAAATCTCCCAGCGAACTATTTTAATCCCATTTTCCAGCACAGTGCACATAGACCTAAATAGATTTTAAATGCCATCGAGATTTCTTCCAGACAGTGAGGTTTAGTGCAACTGTTGCTCTATGCCATCACCCACAGGGTTCAGAGCAGCTGGGTCTGTGTGAACCACAGATCGCCCACACATTGTGAAGGATGGCAGGGTCCCTGAGAGGGGGCACTGGAGATTTACCTGGATGGTTCAAGGAATGGGGGATTTTAGTTGGAGAATTTGTGGGGCTTTTTTAACATTAATTGTTCACGTGACATGTGTGTTGCTAATACACATCAAGAATGACCATCCACAATTAATGGACTCTCCTTTTCAACCTCTCCCCTTACCTGTGCTGTGGTAATATTCAGGTTAACCAATACCAGATATCTCTCTCTAATGAGAGAGCAGTCCTATGGTCTAGGAGGACAATGCTGACTTGATCTTTTACACAGTGATGCCACTGTGCCTTGAGGGTGGGGAAAGGGAATGCTGAAGGTGGTGGATGGGAAACCACTCAGATACAGTGCTTTATCCTGGAGGATGTTCACTTTCTTTAATATTGTTCGGGGGGGGGTGCACTGATGCAGGCAAGAGGAGAATGTTCCAACACAATCCTGATGTGTGAGCAAACAGACATTGGGGAATCAGGGGTTTGGGGAAACTGAGGAGTTCTCCTTGTAGCAAAGGAAATTTGGGGAGCTGTGACAAAGCGGTTTACAAAAGTTACACGTTGTAATAATAAACCTTACACCCGTCAGCTCATTATACAAGGATTACAGGACACATGTTGAAGATTTGGGAAGATCTATTGAGAGGATGGTTTGATTCAAAGGAGAACTTTTATTCAGCAAATGGTATTGATCTGGAACACAATACTCTCACACAATACGAATATCCAGGGCGTGATGTATTGAGTAATTCTGTCAGAGTTTGGTGTTACAATGACTGAGATTACCATCTGAATATCTGCCTGTAATACAAGATTATAAAATCCGTCACTGTCAGTTCAAGTTTGAAACTCATACAATCCCCTCTTCCTGGCCCAGGATGACTGTACACATTACCCCTGGTGGAGGTCAGCAGGCACTTCAAGGGCAAATCTATGTGGGTTTCTATGAGTTTCCACCTTGGAACTTCATGTGACTGAACATGGGAAGAATATCCCAAGATTCAGTGAGATATGGAGAGCAGGATTTGCTTCCTTTTCTTTCCTTCCGTTCTGCCGCTGTGCCTCCTCAATAAGACATGGGATGTGAAAGGCTCATGCAGCTTAATGGGCAAGGTGTCTCCATTCTGACCAATGGGCAACAATCTCCTCCCAGTCATGAAACAGAGCATATCCCTGAAAGATAGCAATTGTGCATGCTTCCCTCTGCCCAGTGCTCACAATACATGTTTCGAATAATGAGGGGGGAAATCTCCTAGAAAAGGCATAACAGGAAAGTTCCAAAAGGATTATAAACAGTTTACAGAGAGATATTCACAGGAAACGTGGGCAACAAGTTGTCAAATAGACTATAACTTGGGATAAACTGTAGAAAGCTGCACCACAAAGAGACTGGGGGAAATTGAGCAGGAAACACAGAAAGCTAGCACACAGTTACAACATGGAATCAGGAAGGGGAATGGAATGTTGTCCCTTATTTCAAAGAGTTTGCAATACAAGGGTTTGGAGTATATACCTTAGGGCAACTAAACAAATGGCGAGTGAGACCACATCTGGAGAAACGTGAACAGATTTGGTCGTTTTAGTTCATGAAATAGAGCAGGTTATTGGAGGCATTTCAGAGAAGATCCATTGGGATGATCCCTGTTTTGAAGGGATTATCCTGTAAGCAAAGGCTGAATAAGTTGGGAATCTACTCACTGGACTTTGGAAGAATGAGAGGTGATCTCTTTGAAACATACAGGATTCTATCGAGGTTTGACAGGGTAAATATGGAGAGGATGTGTCCCATCACGGGTGAGTCTTGAACCAGAATCTGGGTCAGTCGAGGAATCAAGGATTCTGTTTCAGATTTGTCAAGTTAAAGGCAACATCGACACAGGTTAGGGTTTCAGGAGCAATGGAGCTGGGGTGAGAAGGAGACAAGCAACGTTTTAGGAGATTGGAATTCGTGGTGTTTGTGATTGTGTAGATGTCTGATCAGAAGGTCACCTCGGGGTCAGATATGAGAGCAATATTGTGAAGAATGTAGTTCTGCCTCAGACACTTCCCAGTGAGAGGGAGGGACACAGCAGTAAGGGAAATGAATTTGGAATAGCAACTGAAGGCAATGGGTTTAACAATTACAGTGTTTCATTGGAGTGAATTGCAGCTAATCAAAGCGTGGTAAGCACTTTGATAACTGAGTAACAGTGGAGTAATGGAGACGGATGATGGGGAGGGAGAGCTGGACATTGTCAGTGTACATGCGAAACCTAACAGTGCTTTTGGGCGATGTTACCTCCTGGCAGTATGTAGGTGAGAAACAGGACGAACCAAGGATAGATCCTGGAGGGACACCAAATACAATGAATTCAGAAAGGAAAGGGAGAGTGGAGATGGAGCAGGAATTTCCAAAGATGGTGAGGTCAAATATTAGGTCTTAGCAGAATGGGAGAGAAGGACATAACCAGAAAAGACAGACAGATCATGGAACGATATCTGTGAATTGCAAGGTTGGGGGGGGGGGGGGGGGGTGGAGGGAGGGAGGGTGGTGACAAGCAGGAGGATGAGACAGAGATTTGGAATGTCCGTGATTTAGCTACACTAGGGTAAATGTCGAGATGACCTCTAATAAGGCTTGACAAGAGACTCTAGGAAATGCAAGTTTAGGACTAAAATGAGGAGCACCCTTGTGAGGCAGTTTGCCTCGGTGGGCTAGTGGAGAGGGAGGAAAGAAGCAGAGGCAGCTGATCGGATTGTCTCAATGTTATGGACAGAGAAACTCCATGTGCTCCTCACTCTTGTTGTTGGAGGGGAGGATGGAGGAGACAGGATAATGGACAGTGTTTTTATTTCCAAAACAATAAACAAAACCTGTGATAGTGATTCTAAAAATAAGTGAACAAACCTGTCGTATTTATCATTTATCAAGAATATTAAAATATACAACTGAAGTTCAGGTTTGAATCCCAAATCGGTAGAGGGTGGCTCTGAAGTCAAGAAAAAAATAACTGGAATGAAGAATCTACTGTTTGCCATGGAACCATTGTGGATGTTTTTCTGCCATTGACAATGTCCTTGAGGGAAAGAAACCCGACAGTGGCCCACCAAATCACTCATTGTATTAATCACTGCACAGTCTCAACAAAGGAATAAAACTGGATGGTCCACATTACATCTACCAATGCACTAGCAAATACAACCACACAATCAGCCCTCTTGACCCTGCAACTTCTGCCTCACTGTGGGCCAACAACAGCAAAACTGTACTCCAGCCCAATCTGAAAGCTCATGGCCTGATATCCCCCACTTAACCATTAACATCAAGCCAGGGTAATCAACCCTGGTTCAATGGTGAATGCAGGAGGGCATGTAAGGAACACTACAAGGCATACCTAAAAATGAGGTGCCAACCTGGTGCAGCAACCAAACCTGCATGCCAAACAGCACAAGCAACACCAAATAGAACTAGGTGATCCCATAACCAACAGATTAGATCGGAGTTCTGCAGTTCTGCCACACCGAGTCAAGAATAGTGATAGACAATTAAACAACACACTGGAGGAAGCATCACAGACATCCCCACCCTTACTGATGGAGGGGTCTCACACATTCATGCAATAGATAAGAGGACAGCATTAGCAGCGATTTTCAGCCAGCAGTGTCAAGTGGATGAGCCTTCTCCATTGGTCCCTCACATCACAGATATGAATCGACTTGGCTGAAAACTCATTTCCAATCAGATCAAGAAATGGATAAGCAGTGTAAAGGTATGGGCCCTGCCAATATTCTGGCAATAATACTGTTGGCTGTGCTCCAGAACCTGCTGCCAACAAAGCAAGTACTGTTTCAGCACTGGCACCTACCGACTTTGTGGAACATTGCTCAGGGATGTTCCAACACAACAACACAGGGCAGATCCAACTCAGCCAATTCCCCTCCATCAGTCCACACTCACTCAGCAGTGAAGTGATGGAAGGTGTCATCAACAGTGCTGTCAAGCAACTGCTCAGCAATAACCTGCTTAGTGATGCCCAGTTTGGGTTCTGCCAGGGCCACTCAGTTCCTGAGCTTGTTACAGACTTGATTCACAAACTGACAAACAGCTGAATGAGGTGAGGATGACAGGCCAGATCCACTCCAAGACCACCATTTCGACTTCAGTGATATCACCTGACCTCACCACAGTCTCAGCTCATTTGCTGAAACTCTCATTCATTCCTTTTGTTAACTCTAGACTTCATTGTCTAAACCCACTCCTGGCCAGCATCCCACATTCACCCTCCCGATAATCTCAAGAATATTGAAAACTCTACTGCCGAAGTGCTCACTTGTACCAAAACTTGCTGATCAATCAAAAGACGCCCATTTGTAAGCAACAACAATTTACTTTCGTACCTTTGAATTAATTCCTGGCTGTAATCATTCCTATCTCCCTGTACCACACACCCTTTCATATCTCAATAACTCATTTTAGTTCAGACTCTCAATGATGCGTTTATTTTTGAGTTCACCTGTGTGACTGTTACTATAGACTCCAAGGGAACATGGTCTGGAATCCCCACTCTAACTCTCCAAGATCTACTTTCTTCCTTTAAGGCATTCTTGAAAAACTGCTTATTTGGCAATGGTTTTGGTCACTGGACACAATATTCTCCATCTGTAGCCTTATGTCAAAACTTCTCAATAATATTTTTGTGAAAGTAAAACCATGATGATTTGTACAGATATCTTCTACTCTTCAATATCGCTGAGTGAATAATCTGTAATGTCTCTTACCCAACCACATTGTGGGAGCACCTTCACCATACAAACTGCAGCAGTACAAGGAAGTCAAACATCACCCTCTCCACAGGCAACAAGGCTTTGGCATTGATCACTGGTTTCTGTGGAAGGAGAAATACACAGTTGATGTTTCAGGAAGTGCAATATGAATTACAGGGAATGAAAATGGTGCAGAATTTGACTGTCAGAAATTGAAGGAAAATGCACTCGCTTATTGGAAAAAAGAATTCTTGACTGTCAAAGATATTGTGGAAAAAAATAACCTGATAATGGAACAGCATATGGTCAGGAGCCGGGCAGCAGTGGACAATTGATTTACATTCCTGAAGAAGGGCTTATGCCCGAAACGTCGATTCTCCTGCTCCTCGGATGCTGCCTGGCCTGCTGTGTTTTTCCAGCTCTACATTTTTCAATTCATTTACAAAACAGCTGTGAAAGTAATTGTAAAATACTATACAGAGCAAAAATACACCCATGAGAGACTGAGGAAGCTAGATAATGAACAAGTGGACATCAGAGAACCCAGAGGTGAACCAGAGCAGAGTTCACTTTTATGATCCCACAGTCAAGGATGTCTAGCACAAAAACAGGCTTTTTCGGTCCAAACCAGATATGCCAACCAGATATCCTAGCTTAATCTATCTAAATTAAATCCTATCTGCCACTTCTCAGCCCATTGGCCCATCTGATCAATATCCCACTGTACTCTGAGATAACCTCCTTCATTGTCCACAATACCTCCAATTTTGGTGTCACCTGCAAACTTACTAACTATACGGCCTCTATTCACATCCAAATCATTTAAATGAACGACGAAACAAATCCAGAAAAAAGATCCATTTCTCTGTGTTTGAATGTGCTCTGTGTAAATCCTGCCCTATGTCTCTTTTTACCAGGGAAGGCTGTACATACATCCCTCTGAACTTTGCCCCCTACAAAGCTGGCGGCCGCGCACGTGTCCAGTGAATCATTGCCCCGAATAAAGATGGCGGCGCTCACTCGGGCCGATTACTCAACGAGGCATCTTCCCGTTTGCTGCAAAAACGGAACTGTACGTTTCAAATTTGTATCTTCCGATGTGTACCAAATGATTGTAAAACCTCTCAGCCCATACCAACACCATTTCCCTCCCGCTTCCTGCTGTTTATTTCTTTCCTTACCGACAGCTCTCCGCGCAGACATTCCGAACATCCGCGCTCACAGCGAGGATGATCACGTGGTATAGTCTAGTCCCGTCCTCATTCACTGATTGGCCGGAGGACCAACTGACCCGCCAGGTCCTCAAGCTCCTCCCCTGCCTTTCCATTGGTCCGCCGCTGACATCAATCACTTCTTCGTTCCAACCTGTCGATGCCAAACAGATATCCTAACCGAATCTATCGATATTAAATCCTGTCTGCCTGCCCTCAGCCCATTGGCCCATCTGATCAATATCGCACTATACTCATCATTCAGTTATGTTTAGTTTGGCAATGAAAAGGGATAGGTATGTGTCAAGGTGAAAACTTATCGATGGGGCAGTGGCAAGTATAATGTGATTCAGCAAGAATTAAGATGCATAGGATGGAGTACCGAAATGCAGTGGATGCAGACAATGGAAATGTGGAGCTGGTTTAAGGAACAGATATTGTGTGGCCTTGATAGGTATGTCCCTGTCAGGCAGGGAGGAAGTGATAAGGTAAGGGAACCGTGATTTAGCACAGAAATTGCATCTCTTGTTAAGAAGTAGGAGGATTATGTTTTGATGAGGCAAATGGTACAGATGAGGCGATGGAGACTTACAGATCAGCTAGGAAGGATTTAAAGAGAGTTAAGAAGAACAAAGGGAGGACACGAGCAGTCTTTAGTGAATAGAATAAAGGAGAACCCTAAAGCTTTCTATAGGTATGTGAGGAATAAAGGATAGGGTAGGAATCGGGCCAATCAAACACAGAAGTGGGAAGTTGAGTGTGGACACTGTGGAAATCGGAGAGGTGCTAAACGAATATTTATCATTGGTTTTCACTCAGGAAAATTAGAATATTGTAGATAATAATGAGGTAGAAGATGTTAGACTAGAAAGGATAGAGGTTAGTTACGAACAGGTGTTATCAATTCTGGAAGGATTGAAAGTAGACAAGTCCCCTGGGCTAGATGGGATATATCTGTAGATTGTCTGGGAAGCTAGGGAGAAGATAGCAAATACTTCGGCTTTGATAATGAGCTGTCATTGCCTCCAAGTTCAGTACCAGAGGACTGGATGATTGCAAATGTTATGCCCTTGATCAAGAAGGGCAGTAGAGATGACCCAGGAAATTATATACCAGTGACCCTTACTTCTGTTGTAGGAAAGGTTTTGGAAAGGATTATAAGAGACACTATTTGTAATCATCTGGCAAACAACAATATGATTTCAGATCGTCAATATGGTTTCGTCAAGGGCAGGTCGTGTCTCACAAATCTCATTGAGTTTTCTGAGATGGTGACCAAGCATATAGATGAGGATAGGGCAGTTGACGCGGTATACGTGGACTTCAGTAATGCCTTTGATAAGGTTCCACATGGTAGGCTGTTAGAGAAAATGCAGTGACATGGAATTGAGTGTGATTTAGCAGTTTGGATTAGAAACTGGCTTTCTGAAAGAAGGCAGCGAGTGGTGGATGATGGAAAATAATCATTCTCCAGTGCGGTTATTAGTGATGTGCCACAAGGATCTGTTTTGAGATCACTGCTGTTTGTCATTTTTATAAAGGTGTTAGACGCAGGCATAGGTGGATGGATTAGTAAATTTGCAGACGGCAGCAAAGTCAGTGGAGTAGTGGACAGTGTGGAAGAATGTTACAGGTTGCAGGGGGACTTGGATAAACTGTAGAATTGGGCTGAATGTGGCAAATGGAGTTCAATGCAGCTAAATGTGATGTGATGCACTTTGTGAAGAATAACAGGATGGCAGAGTACTGGGTCAATGGAAAGATTCTTGGTAGTGTAGATGTGCATAAGGATGTTGGAGGTCATATACATAGATGCCTGAAAGTTGCCACCCAGGTGTACAGTACTGTTAAGGCGGCATACAGTGTGTTAGATTTCATTCATAGATGGATTGAGTTCTGGAGCCGCAATATCATGCTGAAACTATCCAAAACACTGGTGTGGCCATATTTGGAATATTGTGTGCAGTTCTGGTGCCCATATTTCTGGAAGGATGTGGAAGCATTGGAAAAGGCACAGAGGATATTTACCAGGATGTTGTGTGGTCTGGAGGAAAGGTTGAGAGAATTGAACGTGTTCTCATTGGCAAGAAGATGGCAAAGAGAGGATTTGATAGAGACAAAAAAGATGATCAGAGGCTTAGATAGTGTAAATATATGGCTTACTTATAAGTATATGGCTGGCTGCCACTGTAAGTATACTCGGCATTCGGAGGCCTTTGAGGACGCTCCGTTACATGCGCGTGCAGGATAAGGTCACGTGGTGCATCACACCGTTCCAAAACAAGGTCACGTGATGCACTGTTTCACGCGCCGGAGGCGTGCAGGGAGGTCACGTGGTCCTCCGTATCGCGGGCAAAATGGGTTCACATGGTACTCCGTTTCGCACGCAAAACAAGGTCACGTGGGGTCGAACATCCGGGAATGGAAGGAGGCGGAGAATGGAGTCAGACTAACAACCAATCAGAAGATAATCCCACCTCAGTGACTGCATGATATTTTTTACTATATAAAAAGACTGGGTCAGGGACAAGGGTGTGGTATTTTTCTGAACTGACACACAGTATAGTTTGTCAGGGACGGAAAGGTCGAGACCCAGAGCTCTGTATGCTTTATCCACTTACTGTAAAATAAACTCAAAAAGTGTGACACCGAATACCTTCTCCTATTGCTTCATTTTAAAGAACACGCAGGACTTGGCTCACACATAGAAGAAAGTAAGTTAGTAGATTGAGCCAGAGTCCGACAATAGGGTAGACAGTGAAAGTCTTTTTCCTAGGATAAAGACATTAGTGTGTATAAGGGGGCATATCTACAAATTGAGGGGCGATAGATTTAAGACAGATGTCAGAGGCAGGTTCTTTACTCAGAGTGGTTCGGTCATAGAATCCACTACCTACTAATGTCGTTAACTCAGCCACTATAGCGAGATTTAAACAATCCTTTAGATAAGCACATGGGTGATTTCAGGATAGTGTAGGGGGATGAGCTGAGAATAGTTCATAGGTTGGCGCAACATCAAGGACTGAAGAGCCTGTTCTGCGCTGTATTGTTCTCTGACTATTCTGCTACAAGTGATTTTTACTGACTTAAACAGAGTGATGGATCTTGTATTGTGGGCTTACGAAATGTCACTGATCTCTACCAAACATGTACGAGGTACAGAATGCTGCCTGACCTGCTAAGCTTTTCCAGCAACACATTTTTCAGCTCTGATCTCCAGCATCTGCAGTCCTCACTTTCTCCATGTACGAGGTAGAGTCAGGGCAATAATAAGAGGCTGCAACAGGAGGGGGACAGGTAGCTCCATACAAAACCCGACTCCTTCTCAACTGTTTTCACCACGAAAACCAAGCGCCTTCCAGAAAAGCACCTCTATATCCCACCACTTTGCCCTACAATCGTGGTATCTGGCTGCGCACGAAGAGCAGTGCAATAGTCTGTAATGGGACTCTGAAACGCATGGTAAAGAGTCAAATCATCTGAGCATTGAAAGCCCCATCACATTGAATGCATTTTCTCTTGTTTTCACTGTTCCTGACTTCCCTTAGTTTTCCTAATGAACCTGCTAAAGTTATTATTACACACATCTGCACAAGCAGTGAATTGAACCCAAGCCTCTCGTCCAAGATTCGGGATATTTTCACCGCGACACAAAACATCGACTCGAACTTCCTTTGTCCCTTGCCTGCTAAGTCACGCCTGAATCAACTCTGCAATTGGGAGGAAGGGGCGGAACAGGAGGACCGAGTAGCGGCCGGTCCTTTAACCAGAGTGAGAGGGGCCAAAGCCTATGTCGAGAGGAGAGGGGCCAAAGCATTCTCGGAGAGTGATCGCTTCAAGATTGGTCAGAGAGCAAACTATTTTGCAGGATTGATCATTCTCACGACATAGTGGAGAATTAAACGTCTCTCATAAATCAATGTGAGATTATAAAAAATACTGTCGTTGAAATGTAAATCTGATAATGTATATATTTCCAATCGATTTACACGACTCGAGTAAGAAACTTCTTTTCAAACCCGCAGAACAGTTGGTGATTTACATACCTGGCCGGTATGGTTCATTTGGACCAGACAATTTACATGTTAGACATCTCTATGATTATAACTCGACAAAGCAATTGTTAATGACTAATATTTTACCCATGAGTCTGTGCAGTTATGAATATTCTCTGTGAACTCAATGATAACCTCAGACGCACGCGCAATTTGGTTTCTATGCAGAGCATGCGCAGTGTCACATTGGTCAGGACACAGAGAGAGACATGGAGCTACTTTCTCCGGCAGCGGCTGCGATCGGCTTCAGAGAGCGGCACGTGGGAGCTTTGACGGGAGAAAGGAGTGGAGAGAATTCACAAGTCCCGGGTAAAGGTTAAAAAAAAACTCGGAAAAGACACTCCAAGCCCAGGTAAGGAGGTGGCGGTCTCTGATCAGGGAAGGGGCCCAGGGTCACGGCCGCCATTTGTTTGAGAGAAGAGGGAGAACGGGCCTTAGGGCCGCCATCTTGAGAAGGTCAAGGTGCAGGAGGGCGGGGCTCTCGGGGTCTGTAGAACAATCCGAGGAAAGGGAAGACCCATTGTTATTGATTAATTCCACGAACACAGCGTCACTGGGCGATCCTGCAGGAATATCCTCTCTCAGTCCTGCTGGGATGTTTCACCCCATCAGAACCAGCAGCTCTCCTCCTCTCTCAGCTCCCCTTCTGTCCTTCCTGCAGCATCTGTCCCCTGGAACATTGAGCTGCCTGTCCTGTCCCTCCCTCAGCTGTTGTTTCTGTAAACCCTGTGATATCCCAGTCCCATCTCAGATTACTTCACTAAAGACAGGAATGCACCGGATGGATGTTTCTTAACATCAGCAATTGTTTAGTACTCACTTACAGGTTTTTAATTACATCGTTTTTGAAGCATTTACTTCACATTCAATCATTTGCAATGGTGGGATATGAACCTATGTCCAGAGAACACTTGCTGAGTTTCTGCATAAATTGTCACACAATAATGCCACTCGGTATCACTTCGCCTGCTTACAGGTTGTATATCACAGTGCAACATGAATCAAAACCCTTTCTTCCCACACAATTATTTGATCCTGAACTTTGATGATATCAGCCAGTATTTCTCCATGTGTGATCCCTCACTGTATGCGTCTAATTGCTGCCTCTGTCAGTGTCTCTCACTCTTGCAGCTACTCCAGATCCTGAGCCAACAGAATTCTCCGCTCCAGAGAGATGAGGCAGCACAGGCGAGGAATGGTGACTGGAATTTTCCAGATCTCTGTGGGCTCACTGCCATTCTACATGTGTAACCCTCACAGCATCAGTCTAATTTCCCATTCTGCTTATTTATGTGTCTACTATAGGTACCCAGGGAGTTCCTGACTCAATAGGCTTGCCGACTGCTGGTTGGGAAGATGATCGGTCAGTCAGAGAGATGAAGGTCAGGGAGGTTGGGAGCCTTTAATAAATCCTGCTGCCAGGTAAGATCACTCAAATGCACAGAGCAGAGAGCAATGAGAGGGCTCCAAACATCAGCTAACAAGACATGACATAGACATAGTGCTGGAGGAGGAGCACAGTACAGGCACAACCCAGGCTCAATCACCACGCCTACTTTAAGTTTTGTTGCACTGAGACAGCATCGGGAGTTCCCAGTTTTCAATCCAGACGTGTGCTGTCTTGGTGAGCACTAGGACAACACGAGGGAATGCAGGCCTCACATGAGAAAGTGGTAATGCTGCCTGGGATCTTTCTGTTCCCTATTCCCTCTCCAACATTGTATATATGGGTCATCTTGTGGACCAGTGTCTTCAATCATTCTAACTCCTATAACAGTTCCTATCTCTGTCTTCTCCTCCCTCTCACCAATTATTTCATATATTTGAAACCTCCAGTCCAGATGACCATCCGTATCACTGTAACTTGCTTCAGTCTCTACAACATGCCTTGTCTCGATAGTCTCCTCCTCCAATAACTGGAGACATCGGGTCTGTTTCTGTGTGGCATGACTCTTCGGCCGAGGTTTCCTAAACGGAATGAGTTGCATTTGCCTGTGTTTGGCCCATACCCCTTCCAACCTTCTCCTCTCCATGTACCTGCCCAAGTATCTTTTCCATGTTGTAATTGTACTTGTTTTTACCATTTCCTCTGGCAGTCCATTCCATCTATGCACCATCCTCTGTGGAAAATGTTGCCCCTCAGCTCCCTCTTTAAATCCTTGCTCTCTCACCTCACGTTTATGCCTCTAGCTTTGGACTCACCTACCCTTGGCTTTTCACCTTACTGAGGCTCTACATGCTTTCATAAACCTTTATAAGGTCACCCCGTGGCCTCCTTTGCCCAGGAAAAATATTGACGACAATGTTACAAATATCTCCAACTCATGTACTCAGTGCTCTGACCAATGAACACAAGTGTGGCAAATGCTGCTTTCCCCACCCTGTCCCCCTGTAATTCCATTCCAAAACAGTGTAACTGCACCCCTTGGTCTCTCTCTGTTCGACAACACTGTCCAGGGCCTGACCATTACCTGTGTTAGTCCTCCCTGGTTTGTCTTAACTAAATCCAACACATGAATTAAATTCCATCTTTCATTCCTTGTCCCACTGGCCCAGTTGATTAACATCCCCTTCAATAACTATATTCCCTGCCCGGTCGTCCACTAATTTTGGTATCCGCAAACATACAAACAGTGACTCCTATATTTATACTCAGATCCTCTATATAAATGATGCACAACAGTGGCCCCAGCACCAATCCTGCTGGTCACTGCTGGTCTAAATCCCCCAGCACACTGCTGGTCTAAGGCCTCCAGTCTGAATATCAACCCTCTACCTCCTCCTATCAAACCCATTGTGTCTCCAGTTGGGTCGCTCTCCCTGAACGCATGTGACCGAATCATACTAACCCATGAAGCCTGCTCAACCCTGTCAAAGGCCTTGCTGAACCCAGAAACAATGTCTATTGCTCTGCTTCCATCTATTTTCTTGGTCACATCTTCAACAAACTCAGGCAAGTTTGTGAGACATGTTTTCCTGCGCAGAAAGCCACTCTAACTGTCTGCAATCAGTCCTGTCTTTCCAAATGCATGTAACTCGTACTCTCAGAATGATCTCCAACACCTTACCCATCCTTGATTTCTGTCTCCTCAGTCTGCAGTTCCTTGGCTTCCCCTTGCAGTCTTTCTTAAATAGGGCACAAAATTATTTTCATAGTCAGACAGTCATACAGCACAGAAACTGACTGTTCGGTTGATACCGACCATAATCTTAAACTAACCTCGTCCCTCCTGCCTCTTCCTGGATCACATCCCTTCAAACTTTTCCTATTCCTGTACTAATATTTAAAGCATTGTAATTGTACACACAGTCACCCTTTCCTTGGGAATTTCATTCCACACACAAAACACACTCTAACAGTTTGCTCCTTATGTTTTCTGATTTTAAATCTCTCCCTTCTAACCTTAAGAAATGTAGCCCCTAGTTCTAAAATTACCTGCTGTTGGGAAAAGACAAGTCACGTTAACTCTATCTATACCCCTCATTATTTTATAGACTTCTATACGCTCACCTCTCAATCTCCAGGCTCAAGTCAAAAATGTCCCAGACTATACAACCTTCCTTTATAACTGAAACCTTCTATACCCATCACCATCCTGGTAAATGTGATCTGAACCCTCTCCAGCTTAATATCCTTCCTATAACTGGGCAGAGTATTCCAGAACAGGCCTTACCAATGTCCTGGACAATCTACACACGACTTCCCAAACTCCTAAACTCGAATGACTGAGCAATGAAGGCAAGTACCATTTATAACCATCCTGTCTCTCCTTGTGGCAAACTTCAAAGAACTACGTACCTGAACCCCAAGGCGTACAACAATACTGAAGACCCTACCGTTAATTGTGAAAGCTCGACCCTTGTTTGTTGTAACCTAAATGCATTACCTCGCATTTACCCGAATTGAACTCCGTCTGCAGTTTTTCAGCCATTCACGCATTTCATCAAGATCCCTTTATAATCTCAGAAAACCTCCATCACTGCCCAGAATGCCACAAATATCACTGCTCAGGTCCCTACAATTTCTTCCCCAGCTTCCCACAATGTTCTGAGATACACTTGATCAGATCCTGAGGATTTATCTACCTCTATGTTTTAAAACTTCCAACACCGCCTCTTCTATAATGTGGACTCATTTCAACACATGGAGTCATCGAGATGTACAGCATGGAAACTGACCCTTTGGTCCAACTCCTCCGAGACGTTTTTTATCCCATTTGCCAGAACTTTGCCAATAACCCTCTAAAATCCTGCTATTTATATACACATCCAGATGCCTGCTAAATATATTTCTGTCAGCCTCCACCATTTCTTCTGGCAGTTTATATCATATATATATATACCAACCTCTGCAGGAAACAGCTGTCCCTTTGGTCCCTTCTAAATCTTTTCCTCTCACCTTAAAGCTATGCCTTGTAGGTTTGGACTCACCCCCCCCCCACCAACGACCGGAGAAAAGTCTTTATCTATTGACCCTTTTCCATGCTTATCATGATTTTAAGAAACCTTTATAAGATAACTCCTCAGCATCCCATGTTAAAGTATAAATAATCCCAGTCTCTTCAGCTTTTCTCTGTAGTGCAAACCCTCCAACCCTGGCAACATCTTTATTCATTTCTTCTGAACCTTTTCAAGTTCCACAACATCCTTCCGATGGCATTGAGACCAGAATTGCACACAATATTCCAATAGTGGTTCGGCCAAACACTGAGCGCCCCAGACCTTATTCACAGTAAGTTCCAAAGTGAAATATTTGTTTAGGATCTTGTAGTTTCACACGTCGTTGGATTTGTTGATCATTAAGAATACCGGTTTTTTCCCTAGCTCTTCTTTGGCTGTTAATACACTTTGGATTCTCCTTAACTTTATCTGCCAAAGTTATTTCATGTCCCCTTTCTGCATTCCTGATTTCCATCCAAAGAGTATTCCTACAGCCCCTATGCTCCTCATGGATTCCCTTGATCCAGCTGGCTATACCTGACATGTGCCCCCTTTTCCTTGAGCAGAGTCTCAATCGACAGTCAGTGTTTCCGAAAGCTGTCAGCATTGAGCTGCACACAAACAGGAACATGCTGGTGCTGAACGGTCCTTTTATCTCACATTTAAAATATTTCCAATTGTCAGAATTCCCTTTACCTGCAAATAGACTCTCTAATCAACTTTAAAAAAAAGTTCATGTCTAATACTATCAAGATTTGTCTTGCCACATTTTATAACTTTAACGTTTGGATCCGGCCTGTCTTTCAGCAAAACTATTTTCAAACTAATAGAATTGCGGTCACTTTGCCCAAGTGTTCCCTCACTAACACCTTAGTCCTATTCCCTACCTTGTTTCCCAAGGGGAGGTTAGGTTTCGCTCCTTTCTCCAGTTGGGCCATTTACATATTGACTGAGACCTTGTCAAAGGCCTGACCGAACGCCAGGATAACCACATCATCTGCACTGCTCTCATAAATATTTTTAGATAACTTTTCAAATAAACTCAATTGAATTCATCAGACAGGATTTTCCTTTACAAAATCTGTCCTGAATCTATTCCTTCCTTTTCAATGTTGATACATCTTGTCCCTCAGAATTGTTCCCAATTTTTACCCAATATCCCTGTGGCCAGCAAAGTATTAAAGAGATCCAAAAGGACCCCAGCAATCTCCTCCCTTACCTCCCACTGCAGCCTGCAATACATTTCAGTGGGCTCTGGGGATATCTCCCCCTTTATGCCTGTGAAAGCATTTAATACCTCCTTATTGATCTTAACATGTTCTCGAGTCTCACCATCCCGACTGAAATCCCCAGCTACAGTGTCTTCCTCCTGTGTGAATACAGATGGGAATCATACATTGAAGACCTCAGCTACTTCCTCTGGCTCCATGAGCAGATCGTCCCTTTGGTTTCCAACAGGCCGCACTCTTTAGCTGGGAATCTTCTTACTCTGACTCTCGTCATAAAATATCTTGTAGCTTTTCCAAACTAGTGTCTGCCAAATAGGTTTCATGGCCATTGAGTGCCCCTCACTTTTAAGGACCCCCTTGCACTCTCTATAGTTGTTGAAGGGCTTCACCTGGTTTGATTGCACTGTATTTTCTTTACCAAACTCACAATATCACTTGATCAGTATTTGCTGAACTTGGTGTCTTTGTCATTCACTGTTCATGGTACACGCTGGCCCTGAATTCTCACTGTATCACTTGAAAATACTCCCGCTTTCCAATTGTAGGCTCGACTCCTCTGAGTCTATATTTTTCAAATCCTGTCTAATGCTAGTAATAATGATAGTGATAGTGATAATGAAATGATAAGTAGCATTCCCCAAATTTGGACACACAACTTCTACATGATCCTTAGCTCTTTCCATCATGACTTCAAAACGTACAGAATTATGATCATTATCCCCAAAACATTACCTTATCCTTCTCTCTGTCAAAATGTTCAGTACCTATAGCCCACCCTGTCTCTTTAATATCCGCCAGCCGTTACCAAAGGCTTGTACCTTTCTCAAGCCTTTCCATCATATGAGATCACTGCAAACTTCTCCAGTCCCCACAGCACTCCTCCATCCTATCCTACAGCACCTCACTCCCATGAACATTCTACCATCCCTATAAATCTTCTTATCTGTATAAACCCCTCCAGCTGCCACAGCCATTCCTCCCCATCCTCCCTTTGTGTAAATTATGAAGCCACATGACCGTTCCCCAGACTGCAACCTTGGCCAATCTCTGAAATCTTATCTATCTCAGTGACCTCCTCCCATCATTACTAGCCTTCTTAACTCTGTAACCTCCTGCAGTCACTAAAATCATCCGTGAATGTGTACCATCCTGTTGAGGACTGTCACCTCTTCCAATCCCAACAGCTCTCTCTACCTGTAACCTTGGCGAGTCTGAAGAGTCCTTGTTAACTCTGCAACCCTCAGTATTGATAACTTCATCCAGTTTCGATAACTGAGAAGAGAGGAATGAGAAGGCTGCAAACCTCTGTTAACAAGACATGACATCGATACAGATCTGGAGGGGGAATACATTACAGGCCCACCCCACGCACAATACCCACCCCTACTTTAAGTTCTGTTGTACTAAAACTTGCTACACTCCAACACTGCACCTTTGGCATGTCTTGTGGACTGGTGTCTTCAATAATTTTTAACTCCAATAACAGTTCGTATCCCTGTAACCTCCTCCTATCCCAATAGTCACTCCACGTATTTGAAACGTACTGCATTCCAGATTACTATCCCTATCGCTGTAACTTGCTTCAGTGTCTACAACATGCCTTGTCTCGGTTGTCTCCAGTTACTGGAGGAGGAGACTGAGTCATGCAGCACGAAAATAGTTCCTTCGATCCAACTCGTCCATGTTGCCCAGAGTCCCTGACCGAGTCGCGTTTCCCTGCATTTGACCCAAATCCCTTCAAACCTTCTCCTCTCCATGTTTCTGCCCAAATCGTTTTTACGTGTTGTTATTGTACTTTTCTCGACCACCTGCACCATCCTCTGTGTGAAAAATGTTGTCCTTCAATCCCTTTTAAGTCTTTCCCCTCTCACCTTATATTTATTCCCTCTAGAACATAGAACATGGCAGGACAGTACAGGCCCTTCAGCACTCGATGTTGTGCCAACCTGTGAAACCAATGTGAAGCCCAAGTAGCCAACACTATTCCATTCTTGTCCATGTGACTATCCAATGACCGTTTAAATGCCCTTAAGGTTAGCAGATCTACTCCTGTTGCAGGCAGTTTGTTCCATGCCCCTACTACTCTGAGTAAAGAAGCTATCTCTGACATCTGTCATATATCTTTCACCCCTCAATTTAAAGCTATCCCCCCTCATGCGCGGTATTGCCATCTGAGGGAAAAGGCTCTCTCTGTCCAATCCATTTCACTTTCTGATTATCTTAATATCTGAATTAATTCATCTGAAACGTCTTCTCTCAAACAAAAACAGCTTCAAGTTCCTCATATCACATTCCCTCCATACCAGGTAACATCCTAGTAAAGCTCCACTGAACCCTTTCCAAATCTTACACATCGTTCCTCTAATGGGGTGACCGATCTGTTCTGTCATTTCCTGGCCTATCCCTTCTGCCCTTCTTGAACAAAGGAACCACATTTGCTATCCTCCAGTCATTCGGCATTTCATCCGTGGTCAGCAATGTATTAAATATATCCACCAGGGCCTCAGCAATCTCCTCCCTTACCTCCCAAAGCAGATTGGGATACATTTCATTCAGAGGGAAGGGAGACCTGGAGCCTTCAAGAAATCCTGCAGCGAGATAGGACCACTCACAGTGAACAGAGCAGAGAGCATTTAAGCGATTGATCATTGGTATGGAGGACATGACATAGGTACAGAGTTGAAGGGTGAACACAGAGTGTGATGGTCCCAGGCTCAATCCCCACTCTCTTGTTTACTTTCTTCTCTGCTGTATTGAGTCTTCCTATGTCAATATAGGAAGTTGACAGTTATCAATCCAGGCCTGTGCTGTCTTAGTGAGGATCAGTACAAAAGCGGGGAATGCAGGCCTCCCCCCAAGGAGATGGTTTTGAATCCTGGGATCTTTCTATTCCACACTTCCCCCGATCACGCTGACTTTTGTCATGGGATGGAATCATTCAGCAATGAAGCATACCTTTCGGTCCAACTCATCTGTGCTAGTGACTTGAATGCTTGTAATTCCCAGAAAAGTTCTTCTTTCTGTAACCTTAACCCTGCCCGCAATCCCACTATTAATTTGATCCCTACTCCAATACTGATGATTCTTCATATTTGTAAATTGCTCTAGTCTTGATAACATGCTGAATCTCAATAATCTCATCCTGCACTCAGTACAATAATCGCTATTTCTGTAGTTTTTCACAATAACTACAGTCCACCCTGTCACTGTAAAATCCTTTTCAGACCCTTTTCCAGTCGCAACAACACTTCACATCTCTGTTTGCTCCTCCGAGCACCTCTAACGCTCTCACTTTGTGTGGCCAGTACTCTGTGTGAATAACCCTTGGCATGTGGATGGACAATATGGTATGTGAATAATCCTGTCGCCAGAGGATGGTCAATACTGTGTGAGAATAATCCTGTGGCCACATGCTGGTCAATAAAGTGTGTGCATAATCGTGTGTGCTCAGAATGTTGAATATTGTGTGTAAATACCCCTTTGGCTTGAGATTGGTCAACACAGTTTGTGAATGATCCTTTGGCCTGTGAATGGTCAATACTGTGTGTGAATAACCCTTGGCCTGAGGATTGTCCAAACTTTGTGTAATTAATCCTGTTGCCTGAGGTTATTCAGTACTATGTGTGAATAATCCTGTGCACTGTGAATACTCAACACAGAGTGTGAGAAATCCTGTGGCCTGAGCGCAGTCAATACTGTGTGTAAATAACCCTAGGGCCTGTGAATTGTAAATACTGTGTGTGAATAACCATTGGCCTCAGGATGGTTAATATTGTGTGTGAATAATCCTTTGGACTGTAAATGGTCAATGCACAGTGTGAATAATCCTGCAGCCCGAGGATGGTCAGTACTGTGTGTGACTAACTCTTTGCCGAAGGATGGGTAATACTGTGTGTGAATAATCCTGTGGCCTGTGGATGGTCAATACTATGTGTGAGTAATCCTGTGGCCTGTGCATGGTTAATATTGTTTGTAAATAAGCCTTTGGTCTGAGGATGACCAATACTGTGTGTGAATAATCCTGTGGCCTGAGGATGATCAATATTGTGTAGGAATAACCCTTTGGCCTGTGAATGGTTCAGACTGTGTGTGAGTAATCCTGTGGCCTGTGTACTGTCAATACTGTGTAAAACTAATCCTGTGGCCTGAGGATGATCAATAATGTGTGTGAAAAATCCTTTGGCCTGAGATGGACAATACTGTGTCGGAATAATCCTGTGTTCTGTGGATAGTCAGTACTGTGTGTGAATATTATTCTGGCCTGAGGTTGTTTAATACTGTGTGTGATTAATCTTGAGGCCTGAGGCTGGTCAATAATGTGTGCGTATACTCCTGTGGCCTGAGGATGTTCAATACTGTGTGTGTATAATCCTGTGGCCTGAGGTTTGTCAATACTGTGTGTGAACAATCCTGTGGATTGAGGATGGTCAATACTGTGTGTGAACAATCCTGTGACCTGTAAATGGTCAATACAGCGTGTTCATTAATGCTGTAGCCATAGGCTGGTCAATACTGTGTGAAAATAATCCTGTTGGTTGAGAATGTTGAATACTGTGTGTGAAGACTCCTGTAGCTTGAGGTTGGTCAGTACAGTGAATGAATGATCCTGTGGTATGAGGATGGTCAATTCTGTGTGTGAATAATCCTCTGCAGTGTGAATGGTAATACAGTGTGTAAAAAAAAAATACTCTTGGCCTGAGGATAGACAATACTATGTGTGAACAATCCTGTGGCCTGACGATGGTCAGAACTGTATGTAATTAATCCTGTTGCCTGAGGTTGTTCAATACTGGGTGTGAATAATCCTGTGCCCCATGAATGGTCAATGGTGTGTGTGCATATTGCTGTGGACTGTGAATGGTCATTACTCTGTGTGAATAATCCTATGGTTTTAGGATGGTATATACTGTGTATGAGCAATCCTGTGGACGGAGGATGGTTGATACTGTGTGGGAATAATCCTTTGGACTGTGCATGGTCAATGCATTGTGTGAATAATCCTGTACGCTGTGAATGTTCAGTACGTGTGTATGCTCAATACCATGTGTGAGTAATCCTGTGGACTGAGGCCAGTCAATACTGTGTGTCACTAATCCTGTGGCCTGTGAATCGTAAATACTGTGTAAATAAGTCTTTGCATAAGGATGGGCAATACTGTGTGTGAATAATAATGTGGACTGTGGATTGTCAATGCTGTGTGATAATCATCCTGTGAGACGTGGATGGTCAATATTGTGTGTTAATATTCCAGTGGCCTGAGGGTAGTCAATGCTGTGTGCGAATAATCATGTAGATTGAGAATGGCCAATACTGTGTTGGAATAACCTTTTGGCCTAAGAAGTCAATACTGTGTGAGAATAATCCAGTGGACTGAGGATTGTGAATACTGTATGAGTAATCCTGTGACCTGTGTACTGCCAACACTGTGTAAATAGTTCTGTGGCCAGAGGATGATCAATACTGTGTTGAATAATCCTCTGGCCTGATGCTGATCAATACTGTGCGGGAATAATCCTCTGGCCTGAGGATGGTGAATACAGAGTGTGAAAAATATTGTTGCCTGAGAATGGTCAATAAAGTGTGCGAATAATCCTGTGGCCGAAGGTTGGACAATACTGTGTGTGAACAATCCTGTGGCTTGAGGATAGTCAATACTGTGTGGGAATAATCATGTGCCCTGTGAATGGTCAAGACAGTGTGTTCGTTAATCCTGTGTCCATATGCTGGTCAATACTCTGTGTGAATAATCCTGCTGGCTGAGAATATTGAATATTTTGTGTATATACTCCTGTGGCTTGAGGTTTGTCAATACAGTGTGTGAATGATACTGTGGCCTGATCATGATCAATATAGTGTATGGTAATCCTCTGGCCTGTGAATGGTCAATACTGTGTGTGAATAACCCTTGACCTGAGGATGATCAATACTGTGTGAGTAATCCTGTGGACGGAGGATGGTCAATACTGTGTGGGAATAATCCTGTGGCCTGATGATGTTCAATACTTTGTGAATACCCCTGTGGCCTGAGGATGGATAAAACTGCGTGGTAATAATCTTGTGACCTGTTAATGATCAAGACAGTGTGTGCATTAATCCTGTGGCCGTAGGCTGGTCTATACTTTGTGAATAATCCTGGGCTGAGAATATTGAATATTGTGTGTGAATACTCCTGTGGCCTAAGGTTGGTCAATACTGTGTGTGAATAATACTCTGGCATGTGAATGGTCATTACTATGTGTGACTATACCTTGGCCTGAGTATGATCAATACTATGTGTGAATGATCCTGTGGCCTGAGCATGGTTAATAGAGTGTCAGAATAATCCTGTGGCTTGAGGATGTTTAATACAGTGTGTGCATAATCCTCTGGGCTGCGAAAGGTCAATAATGTGTATGAATAATCCTGTGGCCTGAGGATGTTCAATACTGTGTGTGAAAAGTCCTGTTGCAAGAGGATGGTCAAAACAGGGTGGGAATAATCCAGTGGCCTGTGAATGGAAAATACTGTGTGGGAATAATCCTGTACTCCGTGGATGTTCAATACTGTATGTGAATAATCCTATGGCCTGAGAATGGTCAATACTGCGTGGGAATAATCCTCTGACCTGTAAATGGTCAAGACAGTGTGTTCATTCATCCTGTGGCCATAAGCTAGTCAATGCTGTGTGTGAATAATCCTGTTGGCTGAGAATGTTGAATATTGTGTGTGAATAATTCTGTGGCCTGTGGTTGGGCAAGACAGTGTGCGAATGATCCTGTGACCTAAGGATTATCAATACTTTGTGTGAACAATTCTGTGGCCTGAGTGTGGTCATAATCTGTGTGTGAAAAATCCTGTGGACAGAGGACGGTCAATATTGTGTGTGAATAATCCTTTGGACAGTGAATTGTCAATACCATGTATGCATAATGCTCTGGCCTCTAAATCATCAGTACTGTGTGTGAGTAATCCTGTCGACTGACCATCCTCAGTACTGTGTTTGAATAATCCTGAGGCCTCAGGATGTAGAATACTGTGTGTGAATAATCCTCTAGCCCGTGAATGGTCAATGCTGTGGACTGTAAATGGTCAATACCATGTGTGAAGAATCCTATGGTTTTAGGATGATCCATACTGCGTGTGAGTAATCCTGTGGATTGAGGATGGTCTATATAGTGTGTGAATATTCCTGTGCACTGTGAATGCTGAATACTGTGTGTGATTAACCATTTGCCTAATGATTGTCAATACTGTGTGTGAATGATAATGTGGCCGGTGGATGGTCAATACTGTTTGTTAATAATCCAGTGGCCTGTGGATGGTCAATTCTGTGTGGGAGTAATCCTGTGGCCTGAAGATAATCAATAATGTGTGTGAAAACTCATGTGGTCTGAGGATGATCAATACTGTGTTGAAAAATGCTGTGAACTGTGAACGGTCAATACTGTGTGAGAGTAATCCTGTGGACGGAGGATTGTCAATACACTGTGTGAATAATCCTGTGGACGGAGGATTGTCAATACAGTGTGTGAATAACCCTTTGCCAAAGAATGGTCAATACTGTGTGTGAATAATCCTTTGAACTGTGAATGGCAAATACACTGTATGAATAATCCTGCGGCCTGAGGATGGTAAATACACTGTGTGAATAATCCTGTGGCCTGTGAATTGTCAAGACTGTGTCTGAATAGTCCTTTGCCGAAGGATGGACAATACTGTGTGTGAATAATAATATGGCCAGTGAATGTTCAATGCTGTGTGATCATAAACCTGTGGGCTATGGATGGTCAATACTATGTGTGAATAATCTTTGCCTGAGAATGGTCAATACTGTGTGTGAATAATCCTGTGGCCTGCAAATGGTCAAGACATTTTGTTCATTAATCCTGTGTCTGTATGCGAGTCAATACTATGTGGGAATAATCCTGTCCGCTGAGAATGTTGAATATTGTGTGTGAATACTTGTGTGGCCTGAGGATGTTCAATACTGTGTAGGAATAATCCTGTGGCTTGAGGGTTGTCAATACTGTGTGGGAATAATCCATGGCCTGAGGATGGTCAATACTGTGTGGGAATAATCCTGTGACCTGTAAATGGTCAAGACAGTGTGTTCATTAATCCTGTGGCCATAGGCTGGTCAATACTGTGTGTGAATAATCCTGTTGGCTGAGAATATTGAATATCGTGTATGTATACTCCTGTGGCCTGAGGTTGGTCAATACAGTGTGTGAATGATCTTATGGCCTTAGGGTGGTCAATACTGTGTGAATCATCCTCTGGCCTGTGAATGGTCAATACTGTGTGTGAATAACTCTTGACCTGAGGATGATCAATACTGTGTGTGAGTAATCCTGTGGATGGAGGATGTTCAATACTATGTGTCAATAATAATGTGGCCTGAGGGCAGTCAGTACTGTGTGTGAATAATGCTATGGGCTGTGAAACGTCAGTACTGTGTGTGTATAACCCTTTGTCTAAGGATGGACAATGCTGTGAGTGAATATTAATGTGGGCTGTGGATGGCCAATGCTGTGTGATAATAATCCTGTGGCCTGTGGTTGGTTAATGCTGTGTGATAATAATCCTTTGTGATGTGGATGGTCAATACTGTGAATCAATAATCTGTGGCCTGTGCATGTTCAGTACTGTTTGTTAATAAAACTGTGGCCTGTGGATGGTCAATACTGGGTGTGAATGAACTGTGGCCTGTGCATGTTCAGTACTGTTTGTACTGAATGGTCAAGGAAATGTGTTTATTAATCCTGTGGCCGTATGTTCGTCAATACTGTGTGTGAATAATCCTGTGGCCTGACAATTGTCAATACTATGTGTGAATAATCCTGTGGCCTGAGAATAGTCAATACTGTGTGGGAATAATCCTGTTGCCTGAGGATGATCCGTACTGTGTAGGAATAATCCTGTGGTTTTAGGGTTATCAATACTGTGTATGAATAATCCATGGCCTGAGGATGGTCAATCCTGTGTTGGAATAATCCTGTGACCTGTAAATGGTCAAGACAAAGTGTTCATTAATCCTGTACCGTGTGCTAGTCAATACAGTGTGTGAATAATCCTGTGCCCTGTGAATGGTCAATATTGGGTGTGAATATTCCTGTGCTCTGAGACTCGTCAATACTGCGTGGAAATAATCCTGTGACATGTAAATGATCAAGACAGTGCGTTCATTAATGATGTGGCCGAATGGTGGTCAATACTGTGTGTGAATAATCCTGTGCCCTGTGGTTTGTCAGTACTGTGTGGGAATATTCCTGTGACCTGTTAATTGGTAAAGAGAATGTGTTCATTTATCCTGTGGCCTCAGGTTGGTCAATACAGTGTGTGAATGATCTAATGGCCTTAGGATGGTCAATATTGTGTGTGAATAACCATTGATCTGAGGATGATCAATACTGTATGTGAGTAATCCTGTGGACGGAGGATGGTCCATACTGTGCGTGAATAATAATGTGACCTGAGGGCAGTCAATAATGCTATGGGCTGTGAATTATCAGTACTGTGTGTGTATAACCCTTGGCCTGCAGATGGTCAATACTTGAGTGAACAATCGTGTTGCCTGAGGTCGTTCAATACCGTGTGTGAATAATCCTGTGGCCTGAGAATGGTCAATACAGTGTGAGAATAATCCTGTTGCCTGTGGATGGTCAATACCGTGTAGGAAAAATCCTGTGGCTTCAGGATTGTCAATACTGTGTGTGAATGATCCATGGCCTGAGGATGGACATACTTTGTGTAAATATTCCTGTTCCTTGAGGATGGTCAATACTGTGCGGGAATAATCCTGTGACCTGAAAATGATCAAAACAGTGTGTTCATTAATCCTGTGGCCGTCGGCTGGTCAATACCGTGTGTGAATAATCATGTAGCCTGAGGATTGTCAATTCTATGTTGGAACAATCCTGTGACCAGCAAAAGTTGAAGACCGAGTGTTCATTAATCCTGTGGCCGTGTGCTAGTCAATACTGTATGTGAATAATCCTGTGCCCAGTGAATGGTCAATACTATGTGTGAATATTCCTGTGGCCTGAGAATCGTCAATACTGCGTGAAAATAATCCTGTGACGTGCAAATGATCAAGACAATGCGTTCATTAATCCTGTGGCCTTATAGTGGTCAATACTGTGTGTGAATAATCCTGTGGACTGAGAATGTTCAATACTGTGTGGGAATAACCGTTGGGCCGAAGGATAGTCAATACTGTGTGTGTTAAATATCCTGCTGCCCGTGGATGTTCAATACAGTGAGTGAATAATCTTGTGGCCTGAGAATGGTCCATACATTGTGTGTGAAAGATTATGTTGCCTGAGGACAGCCATACTGTGTGAATAATCCTGTGGCCTTAGAATAGTCAATAGTGTATGGGAATAATCCTGTGGCCTGTGAATCGTCAGTACTGTGTGTGAATAACCTTTGGCCTGAGAATGGTCAATACTGTGTGTGAATAATCCTTTGGGCAGTGAATGGTCAATACCATGTATGCATAATGCTCTGGCCTGTGAATCGTCAATACTGTGTGTGAACAATCCTGTAATTTGAGAATTGTCAATATTGTGAGTGAATATTCCTGTAGCCTGATGATGGTCAATACCATGTAAATATAATCATGTGCCCTGAGGATGGTCAATACTGTGTGTGACTAATCTTGTGGTCTGAGGATGGTCAATACTGTGTGAGAGTAATCCTGTGGCCTGAGGATAGTCAATACTGGGTGCGAATATTTCTGTGACCTGTAATTGTCAAGACAGTATGTTCATTAATCCTGTGGTCGTATGATGCTCAATACTCTGTGTGAACAATCCTGTGGCCTGAGGATGTTCAATAGAGTGTGTGAATAATCCTGCAGTGTGAAGATGGTCAATACTGTGTGTAAATAATCCTGTGGTCTCAGAATGTTCAATACTGTGTGTGAACAATCCTGTGGCTTGAAGATAGTCAATATTGTGTGAAAGTAATTCTGTGACCATGTAAATGGTTAAGACAGTGTGTTCATTAATCCTGTGGCCGTGTTCCAATCAAGACTGTGTGTGAATAATGCTGTGGGATGGGAATATTGAGTATTGTGTGTGAATACTAGTGTGTCCTGCGGATGGTCAATACTGTTTGAATAATCCTGTGGTCTGAGGATGGTCAATACTGTGTGAGAGTAATCCTGTGGCCTGAGGATTGTGAATATAGTGTGTGAATAATCCTGTGGCCTGGATACTGTCAATATTGTGTGTGAATAATCCTGTGGTCTGAGGATGATCAATACAGTGTGTGAATAATCCTGTGGCCTGAGGATTGTCAATACTGTGTGTGAACAATCCCGTGGCTTGATGATGGTCAATACTATGTGGGAATAATCTTGTGACATGTAAATGGTCAAGACAGTGTGTTCATTAATCCTGTGGCCGTGTGCTAGTCAATGCTGTGTGTGAATAATCCTGTGTCCTGTGAATGGTCAATCCTGTGTGTGAATATTGCTGTGGCCTGAGAATAGTCAATACTGCGTGGTAATAATCCTGTGACGTGTAAATGACCAAGACAGTGTGTTCATTAATACTCTGGCCGTATGGGGGTCAATACTGTGTGCGAATAATCCTGTGAACTGAGAACGTTCAATATACTGTGTGAATAATCTAATAGCCTGAGGATTGTCAATACTGTGTGTGAATAATCCTGTGGCCTGAGGACGGTCCGTACTGTGTGTGAATAATCCTGTGGCTTTAGAATGGTCAATAATGTATAGGAATAATCCTGTTGGCCTGAGAATGGTCAATGCTGTGTGGGAATAATCCCGTGGCCAGAGGATGGTCAATACTGTGATTTAATAATCATGTGGACAGAGAATGGTCAGTACTGTGTGTGAATAATCCTGTGGCCTGATAATGGTCACTACTATGGGAGAATAATCTTGTGACCTGAGAATGTTCAGTACAGTGTGTGAACTATCCTGTGCACTGAATACTGTGTGTGAACAATCCTTGGACTAAGGATGGTCACTACTGTGTGTGAACAATCCTATGGCCTGAGGGTAGTGAGTATTATCTGTTGTCAAAAGCTGCCGATGGGTAACTTTCATTGGAACAGGAGGAGGCCATTCAGCCCCTCAACTCTGCTTTGGCATTCATGATGATCATAGCTGATGTGTGACCGAACGTACAACTTTCAAAACCGTCTAATTTCATCAATAAACTCCTCTGAAACACACAAGATGAGTGTTGGAAAACTAAACATCTGCAAACTCTGGGACATCAGAAACAAAATCAGAAATTGCTGGAAAAATTCAGTAGGTCTGGCAGCATCTGTGGAGAGTGAACCGTTCGTGTCCAGTGATCAGTCAGGTGACCAGCTGTAGCTGACAATTCTGTTGTTTCCGTAACACTGGAACAGGCTCTGGTGCGAGGGGAATGTGATTGTCAATAACAAATGAGAAAACAGGAGGATGTACTCAATCAGAATTAGGAATTTACTTACCCCTCCCAGTGGGACACCAACCGACACAGTCACACTGCGGAGAGGCTGTTCACCTGCCCCATGTATGGGAAGGGATTTACTCAATCTTACAATCTGCTGAGGCACCAGAGATGACACAGTGGATTTAGGCCCTTCACCTGCTCCATGTGTGAGAAAGGATTCATTCAAATCTCTCACCAGTGGAGACATTAGTGCATTCCCACCGGGGAGAGGCCAGTCACCTGCTCAGAGTGTGGGAAAGGAATCACTCAGTCCTCTGACCTGCTGAAACACCAGCGAGCTCACTCTGGGGAAAGGTCATTCACTTGTTCCCAGTGTGGGGGCAGATTCACTCAAATGCAGCACCTGCGGAGTCCCCAGTGAGCCCACACAGGGGGAGAGGCCATTCAGATGGTCAGTGTGGGAGAAGGGATTCAGTGATTCATCCCTCCTGCTGAGACCTCAAGGAGCCCACCAGAGGAGAGGACATTCAGATGCTTAGTGTGGGAGAAGGGATTCAGTGATTCATCCTCCCCCCGAGACCCCAATGGGTTCACTCAGGGTAGGAGCAGTTCACCCCTCTGTGTGACAAGGGATTTGCTGCGTCTTCAACACGATTGAGAGCCCAGTGAGTGCTCACAGGGAAGTGGTCATCCCCCTGCTCCATGTGGACTGCAGGACTCTGATTCTGATGTTACTGTCCATCAGAGTCAGGAGTGGACCTTGTACATGATGACACTGTTGGAGGATTGATGTTGTTAACCACATTAACTGGGCTGGAGGTGACTGAACTTACATTGCCACTTTCTGAACCTCAGAATGTCTCTCTGGGCAGTAAGTCTCCACAAACAGCAATGTGACAATGCGAGGGATCATCTGTTTTGATTTAAATTGTGATTGTAGCACGGCTGCTTCACAGCACCAGGTACAAGGTTGGAGTCCAGCCTTGTGCAACGCCCTGCTTGAAGTTCTCACATTCTCCCCATTATAGTATGGGTGCCCTGCAGGTGCTCTGGTTTCCTCCCACAGTCCAAAGATGTGCAGGTTAGGTGGATCAGTCGTGCTAAATTGTCCACAGTATCCAGGATTGTGCAGACTAGGTGGATTAGCCATGGGAAATGCAGTGTTACAGTGATGGAGTGCTCTGGGAGTGATGTTCTTCGGATGGTCACTGGGGTTTGATGGGCTAATGCTCTCCTTCCACACTGTAGGGATTTTATTCTATGATTGAGGATAAAGGCTACACAGCAGGGTGTCCTTGGAGAAGGAGCATGTAGTGTGGATCAATGCTCTCGATGCCTTTAGATAGAGGTGGGCACTGGAGGGGATACAGTGCTTTATCTCCACCGCTGACCCCCTCCCTACAACTCTACTTTGATTTAGTTCCTTCTCACTCTGTCACTTGTAATGGTTTGCTTGGCCCGTAATAGGCTTTGTTTGGAAATATTCAATTGGTTACACAAATGGTTTACTGCTGGTGATGATATGTCTAGATTAGAGTGGTGCTGGAAAAGCACAGCAGGTCAGGCAGGATCCGAGGAGCTGGAAAATCAACGTTTTGGCGAGAGGCCTTTTCCAGCACCACCCAAATCTAGGCTCTGGTTTCCAGCATCTGCGGTCCTCACTTTTGCACTGCTGGAGATTATAGGTTAACCAAAAGCAAAATGGCATAATGATAATTTTGATGGTGGGAAGGTTGCTGTGCTCACATTTCTGGGTCAGAGAAATGGGGAAAAAGAACGCTTCACACCTCACAGAATGACAACTGAAAAGCAGTTAAGTCAAACCAAAGGTTCAGTCAAGGAGGGAATATTTCGCTGGAGTTTGAGTAGCTGGAAAGTGATGGTGTCTGGGAATAGACAGGATTTTGTTTTACAGGAGGTTGAAAGGTTTAAAACTGTTATATTCAGACAGTTTACATTATTTTCTTTAATTTTATTTGCTGTGCAAAAAGCTTTTGCAACATTTTAAAGACAAAATTTAGAAACCTTGTGTTAAAGATAAATGTTAAATAAAATCCATCAAACCATCCCTCACTGAAAACTGTTGTGGAAGTGCAATCTCCTGGAGAATCCCTGCCCCCTTCTTCCTACCCGGGCTCCATGGTTATATACATACCTGGGAGATAGCAGCAGGCGGAGACCATTCAGTCTTTCAATCCTGCTCTACCATTCAATGGGAAACAGCTGACCATCCAGCTCAGTCTCCTGTTCCTGCTGTGTTCCAATCCCCTTTCATGACTTTACCTCGAAGAACTATATCTAAGTCCTCATTTAGCTTCACTGCCTTTTGTTCCAGTGGCGTTGCTGTGTTACTGTGTGGGTGTAGGCAGGAGTAATGTGATGGTGCTGCCTCCTGGAGGATACACTCATTGTCCCTCTTCATTCTGCAGTTACATGAACTGGGTTTCAGCAACCAGAGATAGAACCCATTTCCAGGTTATGGGCATCTCTGGCTCAGCCAGCATTTATTCCCCATCTCTCGTTACCCTTGGGAAGATGGTAGTGAGCTGCTGTCTTGAACCATTCACAGTCCATTTGTCACAGATAGACTGACAATGCTGGGAGAGAGTGTTGCAGGATTTTGGCCCAGTGATTCTCCATCTTTGGTTCTTCAAATGCTGGTCAACTTAATCACAATCTGCACGTGATTTTGAGATTTCAGTCTGCAAATCTTCACTATCTAGCAACCTGTATAAAGGAATATGTACAGATTAGAAATTCAGAGCAGACAATTCTAGTTTCTCTGGAATATCTTTTTCCCCTTTCTTCCCCCAAAGCTGTAACCCTCCAGCCCACTTACTCTCTCCCACCATTCTGATTCTACTACCCCTAATGTACACCCTCCCCATTCTCATGGAGTAACTGATAAACAGATCCATGCCACCACTTCCCGTTCCTGGTTAAAGTTTGCACCCTTTCTGGGTTCACTTCCTTTCCCTTCAGTTGCTGCAAGTCAATAATGTAACAGCAGAATGAAACAAAAGGAAAGAGAAAGGGAGGTGGCATATCCTGGACAGAAGAGGAACCTTCAGTCTGGGAGAATGGGTCAGATTCTTCCTTGTTTCCCATTGGTCAATTCCCAGTGTTATGACAAGTTGCGAATGGAACTTGGTCCCATCTGGGCGTAGTGATACTTTGCACCCCCCCCCCCCAACTGATCAATACTATAGGCAGATGCATCCCTTCTCCAGCCAATCACAGTGTGAAATGCTTTCCGCTAGTTACCCCAAAGAACTTGCTCCAAAACCCGCCCACATTCTGTACATGTACAGTGCTGGGTTTCCCCACACACATGTGGTCCCTGCCTCAGGGCTTGTCAGAGTTGTAGTCCCCATGAAGCCTCTGGAGACCTGTCCCTGGAAAGTGAAAGAAAGTGTGGGCTGGAGGGTGTTGTGTATAGGATATCTATTCAGACACACAGGACATGTGGGCTGTCACGGGGATTTACTGAGACATCTGCTTAGACACCTCGATTTCTGACATAAGGAATATACATTCAGCCAATTGCGGGGTGGGGAGGTTAATTACGGGCAGCAGATTTTAAGCAGAGGTGGCTCAGTGGCTAGCACTGCTGCCTCACAGCGTCAGGGACCCGGGTTTGATTCCAGCGTTAGGCAACTGTGTGGAGTTTACACATTCTCCCCATGTCTGCATGGTTTTGTTCGGTGCTCCAGTTTCCTCCCACAGTCCAAAGATGTGCAGGTTAGGTGGATTGGTCATGCCAAATTGCTCACAGGGTCCATGTGTGTGCTGGTTAGGCAATTATCCACGGGAGATGCAGGGTTACAGGGAATGGGTGGGTCTGAATGGGATGCTCATCATAGGGTTGGTGTGGATTAGATGGATGAATACTCTGTTTCTGCACTATAGGGACTCTATTCTATTCTCATGAGGAAGAATGTACCTATCTCAATGTGTTGTGAATCTGTGGAATTTCAAAATAAAGTGGATGCCAAGACATGAGCCAATTTAATGAAGAGATACAGATTTTTAATTTGCAATGAGTTGAAGTGAGAGAGAGAGAGCAGGCGGGGAAATCCAGCTGAGACCGAGGTGAGCTTAATCATCACCGTATTAAATGGTGGAGCAGTTTCGAAGGGCTGCATTCCCTCTCCTGTGCCCAGGGCTTATCTTCTTACGGTAATAACTGGAAAGCTGAATCCAAAACTCACCACCTTCACCAAAGGAGATTTTCAGCAACAGCAGGATAGTCAGGTGGATTAGCGTTCCAAACTTAGGGAGTGAGGAAGTGTGTAGGAGACAATAGTTTTGCAATTTTAAACGGAGGGGTGACAGTGATTTATGGTTTTAGACTGTGTAGTACATTCACACCGTCCAGAATACTCTGTGAATATCTATCCTGTACTTTGTTACAAAGCCAAGGTCACTGACAATGAAACCAAAACACCCAGGGAACATCGCCTCCCCTCGTAATCTGATAAAAAGACTTGTCATTAATCTGGGTGAATTTAGAACACAGAAGGAAAGCGGGAAGATTAAATCCAATCCCAAGATCCTGTGCTTAAACAAAGGAGACTACAATAGGATGAGGCAGGAGTTGGCTAATGCAGACTGGAAGCAAAGACTTTACTGTGGGACAGTTGATGGACAGTGGAGGAATATCAAAGTAATTTTTCAAATTTCTCAGCAAAAGTATATATCAGTGAAAAGGAAGGACTGTATGAAAAGGAGTAATCTGCCATGTCTAAGGCAATAAGGGAGTCTATGAAATTGAAGTAGAAGGCATACAAATTTGCAAAGACCAAGGATAAATTCGGAGTTTGGAAAAACTTCCAAGCTCAACAGAAAGCATGATGGAATTGGGGATAAAAAGTGATGAGTAGCTATCCCCAGGGACAGAATAGCAGTTTACTCTGCTAGAGGGGAACCTATTGTGTGGGGAACATATGGCCTCTGTAATTGTTGAAGCACGTAACTGTTACCATAGAGATAATCCTGATCAAGTTAAAAATCACAGCACACTCCAAAAGCTTGTACTTCCAAATAAACCTGTTGGACTATAACCTGGTGATGTGTGGTTTTTAACTTTGTCCACCCCACCCCAACCCCAGTTCCTCCACATCAGCATCCCGATAGACAGCCCCACTGAAACTGAAGGGCCTGTTAGATACTTGAGGGAGCCACGGGGGCGTGGGGGAGGGGTGTGTGGTTTAACCACAAAGTGCTGAACTGAACTGGACTTTCTAACTGCTGTTGCCCTGGAGATAATACTGAGAGACAGTCTGTATTCAAAGTCACAAACCACTAAAGGTATAAGAAGGGGAGCCATACATCGGACAGGCGGGGAGTTACCTGATGCTGCCTGAAGGCGTTTTGTATGTACACTATCCAGGGAGCTGCCGTGTCACATCAATAAAGACTCAAAGAAGGCCTCTCAGAGTTCTGTGCCTAGTTATTCCTATCCAGCAGGGTTCAGGAATATGAGTACACAGCAGTCAGTCTTCACAGTGGAGTTTACGAAGGACATGCCAGTAATTGATAAGGAGACTGAGGAAGGTGAAGACCAAGAAACAACCATTATCACGAAAGAGTTAGAGCTGGGCAAGCTAATGGAGCTAAAGGTAGACAAGTCTCCTTGCCCCGATGGAATACATCCCATGATACCAACAGATTTAGGGGGAGAAATAGCAAATGCACTTAGAGTTATAGAATCCGACAGCAGAGACAGGCCCTTTGGCCCATACTGGCCCATGCTGATCAGATTGTCCATCCACACTAACCCCATTTCGCTGCACTTGGCTCATCTGCTTCTAAAACTTTCCTATCCATGTATTTGTCCAAATGTCTTTTACTTGTTGTTAATATACCCACCTCAACCACTTCCACTGGCAGCTCATTCCATATATATACCACCTTTGTGTAGAACAGTTGCCCCTCAGTTTCCCATGTGTTCTTTCTCCTCTAACTTTAACCTGATGCCCTCCAATCCTCGAGTCCCTGCGAAAAGACCGAGTGCATTCACCTGACCCATGCCCCTCATGGTCTTATACACTTCTATAAAATATTCCCCCACAGTTTCCTCTGCTCTAAACAAAAAAGTCTTTGCTTGTCCAACCTCTCCCTGTACCTCAGACCCCTGACATCATCCTTGTAAATTTCTTCTTCATCTTTCCAGTTGAAAAACAAACCTACACTGCACTCATCAAATTTCCTGTGTTTCCCTACGGCACTGGAACCATGAGACAACACCAATGGATTACAATCAATGATCGATAACTCACTCCATTACAACAATCCCATTTTCATAGCTTTTTCCATGATGCAGGAATCCTTTTGTCTTTCTGGTTTCATGGTTAAATGTCCTCATACAAAACCAATCTGTGTCTTACCTGTTCGAGGGAAATGTTCCATGATTGTTTAGACTTTCAAAAACCAATGAAATCTCTCTCCACAGTCCCCACGCTAACATGGACTTCGCTGTCTCAGTACTTTTCCAGTCACACTGACATTTGAAATATTGGCCCACGGACAGAATGCAAACCTTTCCTTCCAGATGAGAAGGCCAATGATATTCAGATCGGCACGGATCAAGTAACACGAAGTTCAATTTGAATTTCTCAACTGCAAATCCCCCTTTCTGTACTCTACAACAGAGAAAACAGATAGTGCTGGAGATCCTCAGCAGGTCTGGCAGCATCTGAAATGGTGACAGATGCAGGAAACATTGCAGCCTTGAAGAAGTGTTTAGATGATCACACCAGGCATGTGTGCTTGATGACCATTATGGATAAGATGGGGACAGGGATCCCTTTCTGGAAGGGCCTTGGTGAGACCACACCTGGAGTACTGTATACACCTTTGTTCCCCTTTTCCAAGGAAGGCTCTCCTGGTTATTGAGAGAGTGTAAAGGAGGATCACCAGATGAGTCCTGGGATGTGAAGATAGTTAAGGACTGCAGATGCTGCAAGTCAGAGTCTGTACAATGTGGACCTGGGGAGGTGCAGCAGGTCAGGCAGCATCAGAGGAGCAGGAAGGTTGATGTTTTGGGTCAGGACCCTTTTTTCAGTCTTGATAAATAGCGCTGACCTGAAACGTCAACTTGCCAGCCCCATCGTATTCATGCTGGTCATCAAGCACCTATTTATTCTAGTCCCACGTTCTGGCACTCAGCGTGTAATCAATATTGTAGTGCTTGGTGTGATCATCTAAACACTTCTTCAAGGCTGCAATGTTTCCTGCATCTGTTACCATTTCAGATGCTGACAGACTTGCTGAGGATCTCCAGCGCTTTTTGTTTTTATTGCTAATTTCCACCATTTTGCTGAAGCACAGAGTCATAGACATATAAACAGCTCCATATTTTGTTGACTCACCTTCCTGGGATGTCAGGACTGATGGATGAAGAGGGACGCAATCTTCGTTTAATCCTCCTTTCCTTTGGCTTTCTGAGCTGCTATCTACATCACTAATATTCTACCTCCCATTCCCTGTCCTGAATCTGACCCATCTAAGCCGACACTTTAGTTCCCATCCCCCTGCCAGACTAGTTACAAATTCACCAATAGAACTGGCAAAAGCCCCCACCAGATTTGTCTCAGCTCTGCGCGGGGGCAACCGGTCAGGCTGGTACAGGTCCCACCCAGAAACGGTCCCAGTGCCTGAAGAATCAAAACCCTTCTCTGGTACACCATTTCCCCAGCCACACATCCAGCTGATCCACCTTCTCATTCCTGCTCTCATTAGCACATGGCACTGGGAGTAAGTCTGACATTATTACATTTCAGGAGCAACATTTTAATGCATCTCTGCTCTTCCTATGTCCAGCTTTCAGGCCCTCATCCCTCTGTTTAGTGATGTTGTTGGTATCTGTGTGTTGCACGACCACGGGCTGTTTACCCTCCAGCTCCAGAATGTCCTGCAGCCACTCCATGATATCATGGATCTTGGCACCAGGGAGATTACATACCATCCTGGATTCATGTGTGGGCACAGAAGTGCCTGGCTGTACCCCTGATTATTGAATCCCCTGTCACTATAGCCCTGCCACTCTCAGTCCTCATGTTCTGATCAGCAGAGCTCTCTGTGGTGTCATTAACCTGGCTGATGCTGATTTCCCGAGAAGCCACCCCACCCATTCCCGCCCTTACAGAATCCCAAGTGGTATACAGTGTCTGTATGAGAAGGGGATAACAACGGGGGACTCCTGTACTCACTTCCTGAGCCTTTTACTAGATCTGATGGTCACCCATTCCCTTTCTGCCTGTGTAACCCTCACCTGCAGGGTGACTAACTCACTAAACGTGCTGTCCATAACATTCTCAGTATTGCAGATGCTCCACAGTGAGTCCAATCTCAGCTCCAGCTCTGAAAGGCAGTTTCCCAGTAGCTGCAGATGGGAACCCTTCCTGCACCAATAGCCGTCAGGGACCCTGGAAGCGGCCCTTATTTCCTACATTGTGCAAGAGGAGCACACCACGGCTCTGAGGGCTCCTGTCACAACGTCTCTCTACATTCATCTAGTTACTCCCATTAAGAAAATTTAAATGAGTGAGTAACCTTCCTTCACTTCAAACATGTCCATCATAATAACAAAAAAATCTTTACTTAAGCTGATATGTCATACTTTAAAAACTTAAATACTCCACAGGGATCACTGACAAATTGGCTATTCCCATTGGGACTGTGAATTTCTGAAAGGCCTGAACTAAAACAGAGTTTCAGCTTCACCTTCTCCCTGTCTCACCTCACTATTTACACCCAACTCCAAAACACTCTCATTGAGCCAAGCAGCCCTCACAGTGCAGCCCTGTCATTTTCATTGTCTGCTCACACCTACACTGCCCTCATCCTCCTGTACTGTTCCAATGCACCTCAATGGGAGCTCAGACCAGCATTGCATCTTTCAATTCATCCCTTTGTAACCTCAGAGTCAAAATGGACTTTAGCAGTTTCTGAATGAACAGACAGTTGTCAGAATCTGGAACATTCCACCTGAAATGGTGCTGGAATTTGAGTCCACGAAAAATTAGCAGAGAATTGGAAGTAGGGAGTTTACAGATTAACATTATAAAGTGGATGATTGAGACTAAATCTGACAGTTCCTGTAAGAAGACGAGGTGTAATTTGGATAAATCTGTGCTCTCTCTCAGGCCAATACCTCCTTCCACATCTGCAGGGCCAAGAATTGAACACATACCCCAAGGGTGATCCATCCATGAACTTGAACATCTTTCTGCTTTTGGCTTGACAAAAATATTGAAGATATTTTCCCACAGAGAGAACAGACAAACCTTTCTCATTCCACAGTTAAATGCCAATGATATTCAGATCCTGAGGACTCCGCTGACTGTAGAACCTTGTTTTTTGAGATCCCAGTCTCAACTATTCTCAATTAATATCCTATAAAATGAATTCACAAAACAAAGCTCAATCAGTGCAAGATGAATAGTGAAGGCAAACACTTCTCTTGGTGTGTGTTTGATGTGTAAATGCTCCTCTTCAAATCGCCCCGTCCCCCACCCAGGAAGAGGACACCTGCATGCTCCTTGCTGTACCTTGCCCCAAATAACGATGGCGGCTATAACCCAGGACCTCTCACTGCCTGAGGCCCAAGCCATCTTCCCCTTTGCTGCAAATGTGGGACCAAGAGTTTCTCATTCAGACTAACGACCTGCCCAGAGTGTAACTAAACCCTCCAAGTCTACACTGATACATTTCATCTGGTTCCTGCTGCCACTCTCCCCTTTCCCCTTTCTGTCTCCTGTACACACCATGGGTTATCGTGGGTCCAGTGATCCTTCCTCAGAACCGATGACAGCTGGGAAAATTAGAATCCCTTCAGGAAACAGGCCCTTTGGCCCAACAATTCCACACCCACCCTCCGAAGTTTATCCCACCCAGACCCATTCTCCTACTCTATTACTCTCCATTTCCCCGAACTAATGCACATCCCTGAACACTACGGGAACCTTAGCTGGGCCAATTCACCGAACCTACAGATCTTTGGACTGCAGGAGATAGGGGTTAAAGAGTAAATAATAGGTGGGGACAGAGCCCAAAGAGACACAGGAACATTTGGAAAGATAAAGGAGTGGGAAGGTGGAAAGCGGTTAATGGAGGAGACAGGAACCTTCTAGCATCTCAGTGGCGGTGGTGGAAATGGTGGCTGATGATCTACATTGTGCCTGCAAAAAAGACCCTGAGCTTCCAGTTGCCTGCTCTTTAACACACAAGACTGTTCCCTGTCCAACATCTCTGTCTCATGCTTACTGCAGTGTTCCAGTGAAGTTTGATGTAAGCTGGAAGAACACTTCAGAACATACCAAATGGCTTCCTATTTCAAGGACTGCAATTTCCCCTCACATGTGGTCAACAATGCCCTCCAGTGTATCTCCTCCACTTCCCACACCACTGCCCTTGAACCACACCCCTCCAAATGCAACAAAGATGGAATCCCACCATCCTCAACTTCCACCCAGATACAACCCATCATCCTCTGCTCTTTCCACCATCAGATCCAACCACCTGAGATATATTTCCCTCCCCACCCCTTTCAGCATTCCACAGAGACCATACCTTCTGTGACTTCCACGTTAGATCCACGGTCCCCACCAACCCACCCTCCACTCCAAGCACCTTCGCTTGCCACTGCAAGATGTGGAAAACCTGTTCCCACACCTTCCCTTTAACTCCATCCAAGGCACCACTGGATCCTCCCACATCCAGCAGAGATTTCCCTGCCCACCCAAACACCTCACCTATTGTGTCCCTTACTCTCAGGATGCCAAATTGTGGAATATTTCAGGGAACATTTCTAGGACACATGCACCAACCAACCCCACCGCCCTGTGATTGACCATTTCGCCTACCCCCCACCCCATCCGCCACCACGCTGACAAGGGCATGCAAGTCCTCCATCCCCAAATCCGAGCCACCCAACATCTGGAGGAAGAACACCTCATCTTCCACTTTGGGAACTTTCAAACACACGGCATCAAGGTTTCCTCATCTCCCACTCCGCAACTTATCTCAGATTCAACCCTCCAACTCGGCACTGGCCTCTTGAACAGTCCCTCCTGCCCATCTTCCTTACCAATTATTCATTCCACCCTCTCACCACGGCCCTCCATCTACAACCACCTATTGCCTCCCTAGCTCCCTTCCCTCCAACCTCAAACACCCCTCCCTATTTATCTCTCAGCCATATTCCACCACCCACATTTCTGATGAAGTGCTGACATTCCCAATACGTCAATTCTCCTGCTCCTTGGATGCTGCCTGACCTGCTGTGCTTTTCCAGAGCCACACTTTAACACAAGCTGGAAGAACGACACCTCATCTCCCACTCGGGGACCCTGCAACCCTCTGGCTTCAACATCAAATTCAATAATTTTAGGTCCTGAACTCTCCCACGTCCTAGTGTCTTTGCCCCCCTACCCCACATACCAGGCCTTGTTATTATGTAGCTTACCATTACACACTACCTATGGTGAGCCACTAACAGTCCCCGTAAACAGCTATTCACCCTCCGCCCCCCCCCCCCGTCCGATCGTTATTCACTCCTTTGTCCAACTGCTCTTATCTCTCTCTTTGGACTCTATCCCCACCTATCATTTACTCCTTAACCCCTACCTTCTGCATAAAAACAGACTTTTTTTTTCCTCAGTAACATCAGTTCCTGAGGAAGCGTCACTGGATCGAAAATGCGAACTGATTTCTTTTCACTGATGCTGCCAGACCTGCTGAGCATTTCCAGTACCTTGTGGTTGTTGTGTGTGATTTACAGCATCCGAAGTTCTTTTGGTTCTAATTTACCCAGAGTATCTAATTCAGGTCCAGCAGACTGAAACAGTGTTTATCAACCTTCCCAGTCCACACTAACTCCATCTCTCTCCCAGTATCTGCTGTCTCTCCCACTCCTTCACATTCAGTCCCCCCTCACAGTGACACTGCGCCTGCAAAGCTGATGGTCATGTGTTGGCCTGCTGGACCCACCCCTCATTCACTCCCATTGGCTGGAGGATCATGCCAACTCCCCTATTGGTCTGAAGCTGTGTCAATCAGCCAGGCCCCATTGTGACCTGAGTGGTGGGATCCTCCCAGGTGCATCAAAGGCTGAGGGGTGACCTCATAGAGGTTTATAAAATCATGAGGGGCCTGGCTGATAAATAGACAAATAGGATAAATAGACAAGGTCATTTCCCTGGGGTCGGGAAGCCCAGAATGAGAGGGCATAGGTTTAAGATGAGGGGGGAAGGATTTTAAATGGATCTGAGGGGCAAGTTTTTTTCCCACTGAGGTTGGTGCAGGTATGGAATCTTCTGTCGAGAAGTGGAGGATGTTGGTACAATTAAACCATTTGGCATCTGGATGGGTATATGAATAGGAAGGGTGTAGAGTGATATGTGCCAAGTGTTGGCAAATGGGTCGAGATTAGGTTGGGATATCTGGTCAGCATGGACCAGTTTAACCAAAGGGTTTATTTTCATGCTGTACATCTCTACGGCTCTGCCCTGTGATGAGCTTCATCATTCGCAGTGAATGGGGCAGTATCACAGAGCACAGGGGCTGGAGGCTATTCAGCCCATCGGGGCTGTACTCTCTCCCTCTGGAGATGGTGCCAGTCAGTCCCAACTCACCTCCCATTTGGACATAGCCCTCCAAATCCTTCGTTAAAAATGTTACATTTCAAATTTGTTTTGACAATAACTACTGTATCTGCATCCAGCTGTTGGTCAAACTGTTCCAGATGCTAAGAACTTAGTGAGTAAAATAATCTTCACATTTTCCTCTGCATTATTTGCCAGTTTCCTGAAAATAGTTACTAAAAATTGTGACGTTAAAAATTTCTCACTCTGTCTCTCTGTAAATGAAATACCCTGGAAACAAATCAACTCCTGGTCGAAATCACTGCTTAACCTTCTCAGCTTCAAGGAGAATTGTCTGACCTTCTGCTAACTCTCCATAAAAGAGAAACCTATCTTAATTTTAATTTATTAGTGCCATAGAGATGTACAGCACAGAAACAGACCCTTCAGTCCAACTTGTCCATGCCGACCAGATATCCTAAATTAATCTCGTCCCACATGCCAGCCCTTGGCCCATAGCCTTGGAAACCTTTCCCAATCACATATCCAGTGAGATGGATTTTAAATGTTGTAACTGTACCAGCCTCCACACTTTCTCTGGCAGCTCATTCCATACACGTGCCACGTTCAGCTTGAAACTTTGCCCCTAATATCCCTTTTCAATCTTTTCCCTCACGCCTGTGCTTTCTAGTTTTGGACTCACCTAAACAGGAATAAGACCCTGGCTGTTTGCCCTTAACGATTTTATCAACCTCTATGGTCACTTCTCAGCGTTCAATTCTCCAGTGAAAACAGCCTCAGTCTATTCAGCCTCTCCCTATAGCTCAATCCCTCAACCCTGGCAACACCTTTGCATCTTTTCTGAATCCTTTCAAGTTTCACAATATCATTCCATTAGCGGGGAGACCAGGACTGAAAGCAGAATTCCAGAAGTGGCTGAATGAATGTCCTGTACAGCCGCAAAATGACGTCACAACACCTGTACTCAATGCACAGACCAATAAAGGCAAGTACACCAAACACTTTCTTCACTACCCTGCCTGTCTATGGTTCCACTTTCAAGGAATTATGAACCTGCACTCCAAGATCTCTTACTTCAGCAACACTCCCCAGGGCCTTCCCATTAAGTGTAGAAGTCCTACCCTGATTTGCTTTTCCAAAATGCAGAACCTCACATTTATCTAAATTAAACTGCGTCTGCCATTCCTCAGCCCATTTGATCGGAGTCTCATTGTACTCTCGGGTAACCTTGCTGTGCACTGCACCTCCAATTTTGGTGTCTATTGTAACTGTAGCTCCAGTATTCACATAGAAATCATTTATATAAATGGCAAAAAGCAGTGGACCCAGCACCCAGCCTGACAGCATATTGCTCATCACAGGCTTCCAGTCCAAAAAGCACCCTCCACTATGATACTGACTGCTCAGCAAGGTTAGAGCTCATGGAATACAGGGAGAACTAACCATTTGGATACAGAACTGGCTCAAAGGCAGAAGACAGAGGGTGGTGATGGAAGGTTGCTTTTCAGACTGGAGGCCTGTGACTAGTGGAGTGTTACATGGATCACTGCTGGATCTACTACCTTTCGTCATTTATATCAATGACTTGGATGTGAACATAGGAGGTATAGTTAGTGAGATGACACCAAAACTGGAGGTGTAGTGGACAGTGAAAAAGATGACCTCAGAGTACAATGGGATCTTGATCAGATGGGTGAATGGGCTGAGGAGTGGCATTTTGGGAAAGCAAATCTTAGCAGGACATACACACTTAATGGTAAGGTCTTGAGGCGTGTTACTGAACAAAGAGACCTTGGAGTGCCGGTAGATAGGATAGTGAAGGCAGCATTTGGTATGCTTGCCTTTATCGGACAATGTATTGAGTACAGGAGTTATGAGATCATGTTGTAGCTGTACAGGACATTGGTTAGGCCACTTTTGGAACGTTGCGTACAAATCTGGTCTCCCTCCTATTGGAAGGATGTTGTGAAACTTGAAAGGGTTCAGAAAAGATTTACAAGAACGTTGCCAGGATTGGAGGATTTGAGCTTGGCTGGGGGGTTGAATAGAGGTTGAATAGACTGGGGCTGTTTCCCTGCAGCGTCGGAGGCTGAGAGGTGATCTTATCTATGTATATAAAAACCTGAGGTGCATGGATAGGATAAATAGACAAAGTCTTTTCCCTGGCGTGGGGGATCCCAGCACTAGAGGGCATAGGTTTATGGTATGAGGGGAAAGACTTTAAAGAGACTTGAGAGGCAACGTTTTCACACAGAGGGTGGTACGTGTATGGAATGAGCTGCCAGAGGAAGTGGTGGAGGCCATTACGATTGCAACATTTAAAAGGCAGCTTCATGTGTATATGAACAGGAAGGATATGGGCCGGGTGCTGACAGGTGGGACTAGATTGCATTGGGATATCTGATCAGCATGTACTGGTTGGACTGACGGGTCTCTGTTTCTGTGCTGTCCATCTATGACTGTTTGACCTTCCAGCCAATTCCGTATTCAAACAGCTAGTTCCACCAGAATTCTATGGTACTGAACCTGCTAACCAGTGTGTTATGTGAAACCTTGTGTCTTTCTCAAGTCCAAGTTAATGATTTCAATGCACAAAGCCATGCTGACTCTCCCTAATTATTTCTTGCTTTTCCAATGACATGTAAATCCTGTCCCTGAGAATCCCTTCCAACAACTTCTCTGTCACTGACTTCAGGCTCACCGGTCTATAGTTCCCTGGCTTTTCCTTACCACCTTTCTCAAATAATGGCGCCCATCTTCCAGCACCTCACCTGTGGTGATCGATGATACAAATATCGCAGCGAGGGGCCCAGCAAAAGCTTCCCTAATTGCCCACAAAGTTCTGGGATACATCTGATCAGATTCCAGGGATTTATCCACCTTTATGCATTTTAAGACATCCAGTACCTCCTCCTCTATAATATGGACACTTGCCAAGTTATCACTATTTATTTCTTCAACTTCTCTAACTTCAATACCCCCTTTCAGTAAAAACTGACATGAAATACTTACAGAATCTCTCCCATCTCCTGCTGTTCCATAGACAGTCTTGTTGATCTTTGAGGGTCGCTATTCTCTGCCTAGTTATTCTTTTGTCTTTAGGGTATTTGTAGAATCTCTTTGGATTCTCCTTAAACCTATTTCCCAAAGCTATCTCATGTCCCCTTTTTTGCCTCCTGGTTTCCCGCGAGTATACTCATACTGCCCTTATAGTGCCCTAGGGACTCACTCAAACCCAGTGCTCTGTACCTGTACCTATATCTTCTCTTCACTTTCTTGACCAGAGCCCCAATTTCTCAGGTCATGCAGCATTCTCCGCACCTCCCAGCCTTGGCCTTAACAGGAACATAAAATCTGCGTACTCTCATTGTCGCAGGCCTGTGGAGGCAATGACAGATGAGGACAGAGAAACAATCATTATCAGTAAAGAGGTAGTGTTGGGAAAGGGAACAACTCACCCTTATCTCTATAATTCCTCTCGAGCCTCAGAACGATCACTATCTCTGCATCAAAGACATCTCAATCTCTGCAACATTCTCCAATCTCTAATCTCCTCCAGTCTCAACACCCTCTCTATCTTTAATCTTGTCCACCCTCACAAATCTCTGTGATGTGCCTTTCTTTAATTCCAGCCTTCAAGATAACCCATTTTTATTTCAGATTCCTGCACCCAGAGCTCCACAATGTCCCGCTTAACCTCGGTCACATTTTCCTCCAAAAAACATTAATTAATCACGTATCATCTGTTCTAATATCACCTTCTCTGACCTGGTTTCTATTGTGGATTGTCATATTCCTATATTACGCGTCTGTGGTCTACATGACGGAAAACGGTTTTGTGGTCCATTGGGTTTATGCTGTAAAGAAATCTCCCAGCTAACTATTTTAATCCCATTTTCCAGCACAGAGCCCATAGACCTGTCAGCCTTGGCCTTGCAAGTGTGTCCCTAAATAGATTTTAAATGCCTTCAGGATTTCTGTCTCTCACTCTCTTCCAGACAGTGAGGTTTAGTGCAACTGTTGCTCTATGCTATCACCCACAGGGTTCAGAGCAGCTGGGTCTGTGTGAACCACAGATCGCCCACACATTGTGAAGGATGGCAGGGTCCCTGAGAGGGGGCACAGGAGATTTACCAGGATGGTTCAAGGAATGAGGGATTTTGTTGCAGAATTTGTGGGGCTTTTTAACATTAATTGTTCACGTGACATGTGTGTTGCTAATACACATCAAGAATGACCATCCACAATTAATGGACTCTCCTTTTCAACCTCTCCCCTTGCCTGTGCTGTGGTAATATTCAGGTTAACCACTACCAGACATCTCTCTCTAATGAGAGAGCAGTCCTATGGTCGGGTAGGACAATGCTGACTTGATCTTTTACACAGTGATGCCACTGTGCCTCGAGGTTCGGGAGAGGGAATCCTGAAGGCGGTGGATGGGAAACCACTCGGGTACAGTACTTTACCCTGGAGGATGTTCACTTTCTTTAATATTGTTGGGGTGGGGGGTGGAGGGGCACTGATGCAGGCAAGTGGTGAATGTTCCAACACAACCCTGATGTGTAACTTATAGAGAGCAAACAGACATTGGGGAATCAGGGGTATGGAAAAACTGAGATTGTTCTCCTTGTACCAAAGGAAACTTGGGGAGCTGTGACAAAGCGGTTTACAAAAGTTACACGTTATAATAATAAACCTTACACCCATCAGCTCATTATACAAGGGTTACAGGACACATGTTGAAGATTTGGGAAGATCTATTGAGAGGATGGTTTGATTCAAAGGAGAACTTTTATTCAGCAAATGGTATTAATCTGGAACACAATACTCTCACACAATATGAATATCCAGGTCCTGATGAATGGAGTAATTCTGTCAGAGTTTGGCGTTAGAGTGACTGAGATTACCATCTGAATATCTGCCTGTAATACAAGCTTATAAAATCTGTCACTGTCAGTTCAAGTTTGAAACTCATACAATCCCCTCCTCCTGGCCCAGGAGGACTGTACACATTATCCCTGGTGGAGGTCAGCAGGCACTTCAAGGGCAAATCTATGTGGGTTTCTATGAGTTTCCACCTTGGAACTTCATGTGACTGAATATGGGACAGAATGTCCCAAGATTCAGTGAGATATGGAGAGCAGGATTTGCTTCCTTTTCTTTCCTTCCATTCTGCCGTTGTGCCTCCTCAATAAGACGTGGGGTGTGAAAGGCTCATGCAGCTTGATGGGCAAGATGTCTCCATTCTGACCAATGGGCAGCAAGCTCCTCCCAGTCATGAAACAGAGTATCCCTGAAAGATAGCAACTGAGCATGCTTCCCACTGCCCAGTGCTCACAGTCCATGTTTCGAATAATGAGGGGGGAAATCTCCTAGAAAAGGCATAACAGGAAAGCTCCAAAAGGATTATAAACAGTTTACAGAGAGATATTCACAGGAAACGTGGGCAACAAGTTGGCAAATAGAGTATAACTTGGGATAAACTGTAGAAAGCTGCACCACAAAGGGACCGGGGTGGGGAGAAAATGAGCAGGAAACACAGAAAGCGAGCACACAGTTACAACGTGGAATCAGGAAAGGGAATGGAATGTTCTCCCTTATTTCAAAGAGTTTGCAATATAAAGTTTGGAGTATATACCTTAGGGCAACTAAACAAATGGCGAGTGAGACCACATCTGGAGTAACGTGAACAGATTTGGTCACTTTAGTTAACAAAATAGAGTAGTTTATTGGAGGCATTTCAGAGAAGATCCATTGGGATGATCCCTGTTTTGAAGGGATTATCCTGTTAGCAAAGGCTGAACAAGTTGGGAATCTACTCACTGGACTTTGGAAGAATCAGAGGTGATCTCTTTGAAACATATAGGATTCTGTCGAGGTTTGACTGGGTAAATATGGAGAGGATGTGTCCCATTACGGGTGAGTTTTGAACCAGATTCTGGGTCAGTCACGAAATCAAGGGTTCTGTTTCAGATTTGTCAAGTTAAAGGCAACACTGACACAGGTTAGGGTTTCAGTAGCAATGGAGCTGGGGTGAAAAGGAGATAAGCAACGTTTTAGAGATTGGAATTCCTGGTGTTTGTGATTGTGTCGATGTCTGATCAGAAGGTCACCTTGGGGTCAGATATGACAGCAATGTTGTGAAGAACGTAGTTCTACCTCAGACACTTCAGACAGTGAGAGGGAGGGACACAGCAGTAAGGGAAATGAATTTGGAATAGCAACTGAAGGCAATGGGTTTAACAATTGCAGTGTTTCATTGGAGTGAATTGCAGCTAATCGAAGCATGGTAAGCACTTTGATAACTGAGTAACAGTGGAGTCATGGAGATGGATGATGGGTAGGGAGAGCTGGATATTGCCCAAAAGCACTGTTTCACATGCACACTGACAATGTTACCTCCTGGCAGTATGTAGGTGAGAAACAGAACGGACCAAGGATAGATCCTGGAGGGACGCCAAATACAAGGAATTCAGAAAGGAAAGGGAGAGTGGAGATGGAGCAGGATTTTCCAATGACGGTGAGGTCATATATCAGTTTTTAACAGAATGGGAGAATGGGAGAGAAGAACATAACCAAAAAAGACAGACAGGCAGATCATGGAACAATATCTGTGAATTGCAAGGTGGTGGTGGGGGGTGGGGGAGCGGGTGGCACTGACAAGCAGGAGAACGAGACAGAGATTTAGAATTTAGAGATTTAGCTACACGACGGTAAATGGTCAAGATGACCACTAATACGGCTAGACAAGAGACTCTAGGAAATGCAAGTTTAGGACCAAAATGAGGAGCACCCTTATGAGGCAGTTTGGCTCGGTGGGCGAGTGGAGAGGGAGGATAGAAGCAGAGGCAGCTGATCGGATTGTCTCAATGTTATGGACAGAGAAACTCCATGTGCTCCTCACTCTTGTTGTAGGAGGGGAGGATGGAGGAGACAGGATAATGTACAGTGTTTTGGAAATAAAAAAATAAACAAAACCTGTGATAGTGATTCTGAAAATAAGTGAACAAACCTGTCGTATTTATCATTTATCAAGAATATTAAAATATACAACTAAAGTTTTGGTTTGAATCCCAAATCGGTAGAGGGTGGCTCTGAATTAAAAAAAAACTCGAATGAAGAATCTACTGTTTGCCATGGAACCAGTGGAGATGTTTTTCTGCCATTGACAATGTCCTTGAGGGAAGAAACCCATCAGTGGCCCATCAAATCACTTATTGTATTAATCACTGCACAGTCTCAACAAAGGAATGAAACTGGATGGACCACATTACATCTACCAATGCACTAGCAAATACAACAAAATCAGCCCTCTTGACCCTGCAACTTCCACCTCACTGTGGGCCAACAGCAGCAGCAGAACTGTACTCCAGCCCAATCTGAAATCTCATGGCCTGATATCCCCGACTCAACTAATAACATCATACCAGGGGAATCATCCCTGGTTCAATGGTGAATGCAGGAAGGCATGCCAGCAGTACCAGGCGTACCTAAAATTGAGGTGCCAACCTTGTGCAGCTACCAAACCTGCATGCCAAACAGCACAAGCAACACCAAATAGAACTAAGTGATCCCATAACCAACAGATTAGATCGGAGTTCTGCAGTTCTGCCACACGTAGTCAAGAATAGTGATGGACAATTAAACAACTCACTGGAGGAAGCATCACAGATATCCCCACCCTTACTAATGGAGGGGCCTCACACATCCATGCAACAGATAAGAGGACAGCATTAGCAGCGATTTTCAGCCAGCAGTGCCAAGTGGATGAGCCTTCTCCATTTGTCCCGACATCCCAGATATCAATCGACTTGGTTGAAAACTCATTTCAAATCAGATCAAGAAATGGATAAGTAGTATAAAGGCTAGGGGCCCTGCCAATATTCTGGTAATAGTACTGATTGCTGTGCTCCAGAACTTGTTGCCCACCAAGGCAAGTACTGCTCCAGCACTGGCACCTACCGACTTTGTAGAACATTGCTCAGGGATGTTCCAACACAACAACACAAGTCAGATCCAACTCAGCCAATTCCCCTCTATCAGTCCACACTCGCTCAGCAGTGAAGTGATGGAAGGTGTCATCAACAGTGCTGTCAAGCAACTGCTCAGCGATGCCCAGTTTGGGTTCTGCCAGGGCCACTCAGTTCCTGAGATAGTTACAGACTTGATTCACAAACTGACAAATAGCTGAATCCCAGAGATGAGGTGAGGATGACAGGCCAGACCTCCTCCAAGACCATGACTTCGACTTCAGTGATATTACCTGACCTCACCATAGTCTCGGCTCATTTGCTGAAACTCTTATTCAGTCCTTTTGTTAACTCTAGGTTTTATTATCTAAACCCACTATCACCCTCCCGATAATCTCAAGAATATTGAAAGCTCTCCTGCCAAAGTGCTCACTTGTACCAAAACTTGCTGATCAATCAAAAGACTCCTATTTATATGCAACAACAATTTACTTTCGCATCTTTGAGTTAATTCCTGGCTGTAATCATTCCTATCTCCCTGCACCACACATCCTTTCATATCTCAATAACTCATTTTAGTTCAGACTCTCAATGATGTTTTTATTTTTGAGTTCACCTGTGTGACTGTTTCTATAGACTCCAAGGGAACATGGTCTGGAATCCCCACTCTAAGCCTCTAAGATCTACTTTCTTCCATTAAGGCATCCTTGAAAAACTTCTTATTTGGCAATGGTTGTGGTCACTGGACACAATATTCTCCATCTGTAGTCTTATGTCAAAAGTTCTCAATAATATTTTTCTGAAATTAAAACCATGATGATTTGTACCGATATCTTCTACTCTTCGATATCGCTGAGTGAATAATCTGTAATGTCTCTTACCCAACCACATTGTGGGAGCACCTTCACCATACAAACTGCAGCAGTACAAGGAAGTCAAACATCACCCTCTCCACAGGCAACAAGGCTTTGGCATTGATCACTGGTTTCGGTGGGAGAAGAAATACACAGTTGATGTTTCAGGGAATGCAATATGAATTACAGGGAATGAAAATGGTGCAGACTTTGACTGTCAAATTGAAGGAAAATGCACTCGCTTATTGAAAAAAAGAATTCTTGACTGTCAAAGATATTGTGGGAAAAAAATAACCTGATAATGGAGCAGCATATAGTCAGGAGCCAGGCAGCAGTGGACAATTCCTTTACATTCCTGAAGAAGGGCTTATGCCCGAAACGTCGATTCTCTTGCTCCTCGGATGCTGCCTGGCGTCCTGTGTTTTTCCAGCAATACATTTTTCAATACCAAATTTTTCAATACATTTTTCAATACAAAACATTTGTAAAGTAATAGTAAAATACTATACAGAGCAGAAATACACCCATGAGACACTGAGGAAACTACACAACGAACAAGTGGACATTAGAGAGCCCAGAGGTGAACCAGAGCAGAGTTCACTTTTATGATCCCACAGTCAAAGATGTCTAGCACAAAACAGACTTTTTCGGTCCAACCTATGACTATCTAACCTACTCTACCTAAATTAAATCCTTTTTGGCACTCCTCAGCCCATTGGCCCATCTGATCAATATCCCACTGTACTCTGAGATAACCTTCTTCATTCTCCACAATACCTCCAATTTTGGCGTCACCTGCAAACTTACTAACTATACGGCCTGTATTCATATCCAAATCATTTTAATGAATGACGAAACAAATAAAAAAACTCAATTTCTCTGGGTTTGAATGTGCTCTGTGTAAATCCTGCCCTATGACTCTTTTTACCAGGGAAGGCTGTACATACATCCCTCTGAACTTTGCCCCCTACAAAGCTGGCGGCCGCGCACGTGTCCAGTGAATCATTGCCCCGAATAAAGATGGCGGCGCTCGCTCGGACCAATTACTCAACGAGGCATATTCCCGTTTGCTGCAAAACCTGGACTGTAAGTTTCAAATTTGTATCTTCCAATGTGTACCAAATGATTGTAAAACCTCTCAGACCATACCAACACCATTTCCCTCCCGCTTCCTGCTGTTTATTTCTTTCATTACCGACAGCTCTCCCCGTAGACATTCCGAACATCCGCGCCCACCACGAGGATGATCACGTGGTATAGTCTAGTCCCGCCCTCATTCACTGATTGACCGGAGGACCAACTGCCCCGCCAGGTCCTCCAGCTCCTCCCCTGCCTCTGCATTGGTCCGCCGCTGACATCAATCACTTCAACCTGTCTATGACAACAAGATACACACCTAATCTGTCTATATTAAATCCTATCTGCCTGTCCTCAGCCCACTGGCCCATCTGATCAATATCCCATTGTATTCTGAGATAACCTTCTTCACTGTCCACAATACCAACTGTTGGCTGGAGCTTGCGCACTGCTTCGTGGCTTTTGTTGCTATTTCTCAGTTGGAAGAGTGAGGGACAAAGTTAAAAATCACACAACCACCTGATGAAGAACCAGGAAAGTAGTGCTTCCAAATAAACCTGTTGGACTATAACCTGGTGTTCTGTGAATTTTAATATTGTCCATCCTAATCCAACACCAGCACCTCCAAGTCACAAGTGAGGGAGGAATGCATAACATAAGAACAAAAGATCTAGGAAAAGGAGAAGGCCATCCTGCCCTTCGAGCCTGCTCTACCATTAGATAAGATCATGGCTGATCATTTTGTGGGTGCACAACCATTTACCCACGTTCTCTCCGTATTCCTTAATTAATTATTTCTTTTTTAAAAAAACTAACTTAGGTTTAAAAACTTTTATTGAACTAGCATCAACTACTTCCCTGGGCAATGCATTCCATCGAGGTCAAGATGTTCCTTCTCAATTCACTCCTAAATTTGCTGCCTCTAACCTTGTGGTGATGCCCTCTTGTCCTGGCTTCATCTGTCAGTGGAAACATCCTCTCTACTACTATTTTATTCATTCCATTCATTATTTTATATATTTCCCATTCTTCTGAATTCCAATGAATATAATCCCAATCTACTCAGTCTCTGTTAAGCCAAACCCCTCACCTCCGGAATCAACATAGTTAACCTCCTCTGCACCCCCTCTAGTGCCAGTACATCCTTGAGAAAGTAAGGAGATAAAAACTGCATGCAGTACTCCAGGTGTGGCCTCACCAGCACCCAATACAGCTGGAACATAACCTCTGCTTTTAAACATAATCCCTTCAGCAATGAAGGACAAAATTCCATTGCCTTCTGAATTGATTGTTATACCTGGTGACTAACCCTCCTGTAGATGGATGTTCAGGTGCCTCTGCATCGCAAATAACGTAACTTTCTTAAAATTCAAGTAATAATCTTTTTATTAATGTTACTCCAACCAAAGAGTATGACTTTACATTTATGAACATAATCTTCCACTTGCCAAACCATTGCCCACTCACTCAATGTATTTATGTTCCCCTGCAAAGTTTCCCAGTCATCTTAGTCTAATATGCAAACTTTGACACCCTACATGTGGTCCCCAACTCCAAATCATCTGTATCAATTCTAAATAATTGCAGTCCCAACACTGATCCGAGAGGCACGCTACTAGTTACTGATTGCCAGCCAGAATAAGGCTTATTTATCCCCACTCTTTGCTTCCTGTTTGTCAACCAATCTTCTATCCATGCTAATACTCTATCCCATGCACCCTTATATAATGCAACAGCCACTTGCGTGGCACCTTGTTGAAGGCCTTTTGGAAATGCAGGTACACCGCATCCACTGGGTGCCCATTGTCCACCTTGTTCGAAATGTCTTCATAGAATTCCAAATGATTTGGCAAGCATGACCTGCCCTTCATGAATCCATGCTCTGTCTGCCCAATGGGACAATTTGTATCGGGATTCCCTATTTCTTCCTTGATAATAGACCCAAACATCTTTCCAACTACAGAGAATAAACTAACTGGTGTAGAATTCCCTATCTTTTGTCCACCGCCTTTTCTTACAGTCCTTCCTTTTCACTGGAATATGCCTTTGCTGAGCACTTCCTAAAATGTATTTGAAAATCTTTCACTGCTCATCAACTGTCCCACCATAAAATCTTTGTTTCCAGTCTACTTTATCCAGGTTCTCCCTCATTCTATTTTAGTTCCCCGTGTTCAAGCACAGGACCAAGGTATTGGATTTTATCTTCGCACTGGAGGAGAAAGTGAGGACTGCAGATGCTGGACATCAGAGCTGAAAATGTGTTGCCGGAAAAGCGCAGCAGGTCAGGCAGCATCCAAGGAACAGGAGAATCGACGTTTTGGGCATAAGCCCTTCTTCAGGAATGAGGAAAGTGTGTCCAGCAGGCTAAGATAAAAGGTAGGGAGGAGTGATTTGGGGGAGGGACGTTGGAAATGCGATAGGTGGAAGGAGGTCAAACTGTGGGTGATAGACTGGAGTGGGGGTGGGGCGGAGAGGTCAGGAAGAAGATTGCAGGTTAGGAAGGCGGAGCTGACTTCGCTGGATTTGACTGAGACAAGGTAGGGGGAGGGGAAATGAGGAAACTGGAGAAATCTGAATTCATCCCTTGTGGTTGGAGGGTTTCTAGGCGGAAGATGGGGTGCTCTTCCTCCAACTGTCATGTTGCTATGGTCTGACGATGGAGGAGTCCAAGGACCTGCATGTCCTTGGTTGAGTGGGAGGGGGAAGTTGAAGTGTTGAGCCACGGGGTGGTTGGGTTGGTTGGTCCAGGTTTCCCAGAGGTGTTTTCTGAAACGTTCCGCAAATAGGCAGCCTGTCTCCCCAATTTTGAGGAGGCCACATCGGGTGCAGCGGATGCAATAAATGATGTGTGTGGAGGTGCAGGTGAATTTGTGGTGGGTATGGAAGTATCCCTTGGGGCATTGGAGGGAAGTAAGGGGGGAGGTGTGGCCGCAAGTTTTGCATTTCTTGTGGTTGCAGGGGATGGTGCCGGGAGTGGAGGTTGGGTTGGTGGGGAGGTGTGGACTTGACAAGGAAGTCACGGAGGGAGTGGTCTTTTCGGAATGCTGATAGGGGAGAGGAGGGAAATATATCCCTGGTGGTGGGATCCATTTGGATGTGGCTGAAATGACGACGGATGATACGCTGTATATGGTGTTTAGTGGGGTGGTAGGTGAGGACCAGTGGGGTTCTGTCCTGGTGGCGGTTGGAGGGGCGGGGCTCAAGGGCGGAGGAGTGGGAAGTGGAGGAGATGCGTGGACGGCATCGTCGACCACGTCTGGGGGGAAATTGCAGTCTTTGAAGAAGGAGGCCATTTAGGTTGTACAGTATTGGAACTGGTCGTCCTGGGAGCAGATGTGCGGAGACGAAGGAATTGGGAATATGGGATGACGTTTTTTACAGGGGGCAGGGTGGGAGGAGGTGTAGTCTAGGTAGCTGTGGGAGCCGGTCTGTTTATAGTAAATGTCCGTGTTGAGTCGGTCGCCCGAGATAGAAATGGAAAGGTCTAGGAAGGGGAGGGAGGAGTCTGAGATGCTCCAGGTGAATTTGAGGTCGGGGTGGAAAGTGTTGGTGAAGTGGATGAACTGTTCAACCTCCTCGTGGGAGCATGAGGCAGCGCCGATACAGTCATCGATGTAGCGGAGGAAAAGGTGGGGGTGGTGCCAGTGTAGTTGCGGAAGATGTTCCACATATCCTACAAAGAGGCAGGCACAGCTGGGGCCCATGTGGGTGCCCTTGGCTACTCCTTTGGTTTGGAGGAAATGGGAGGATTGGAAAGAGAAATTGTTTAGGGTGAGGACCAGTTCAGTCAGTCGGAGGAGGGTGTCAGTGGAAGGATACTAGTTGGTACAGTGGGAAAGGAAGAAGCGGAGGGCTTTGAGTTCTTCATGATGGGGGATGGAGGTGTATAGGGACTGGTGAAGATAAGGCGTTGGGGGCCAGGGAAATGAAAATCATGGAGGAGGTGGAGGGCGTGGGTGGTGTCCCGAACGTAGGTGGAGAGTTCTTGGACTAAGGGGGACAGGACCGTGTCAAGGTATGCAGAGATGAGTTTGGTGGTGCAGGATCAGGCTGAGACAATGAGTCGGCCGGGGCAGTCACGTTTGTGGATTTTGGGCAGGAGGTAGAAACTGGCGGTGCGGGGTTGAGGGACTATGAGGTTGGAGGCGGTGGATGGGAGATCCCCTGAGGTGATGAGGTTATGGATGGTCTGGGAGATGATGGTTTGGTGGTGGGAGGTGGGGTCATGGTCAAGGGGGCAGTAGGAAGAGGTGTCCACGAGCTGGCGTTTAGCCTCAGCGGTGTAAAGGTCGGTGTGCCAAACTACTACCGGGCCTCCCTTGTCTGCCAGTTTGATAGTGAGGTTGGGGTTGGAATGGATGGAGTGGAGGACTGCACATCCCGAGGGTGAGAGGTTGGAGTGGGTGAGAGGGGTGGAGAAGTTGAGGCGGTTAATGTCACAGCGGCAGTTGGCTATGAAGAGATCGAGGGCAGGTAATTTATCTTCACACTCTCCATATGTATTCTAACTTCAACTATACAGTGATCACTTCTTCCAAGAGGATCCCTAACTCTGAGGTCATTAATTATTCCTGTCTCATTGCACAGGGGCCAGATTTTTGATAGCTTGCTCCTTGTCGTTTACATTTCATACTGTTCAAAAAAACTATCATGGATACACTTAATGAACTCCTCAAGGCTACCCTGACTGAGCTGGTTCGACCAATCTACATGTAGATTCAAATCACCCATGGTAATAGACATGTCATTTTTACAGGCATTAGTTATTTCTTTGTTTATTGCCCATCCCAATGTGATGTTATTATTTGGCCTATACACTGCACCTATCAGTGACTTTCTTGTTAGAATTTTGAAAGCATCATTCCTGTTTCTCCTAATGTAGAGCAATAACAACAACTACTTGCTTTATATGGAATCTTTCATAATGGCAAATCTCCTAAGGTGTTTCATGGATGATCAAAACATTGATTAAGGAGAATGATTTTAAAATACATCTTAAAAGAGGAGAGAGAAGGTTAGGGAGGGTTTTCCACAGACTTCTGCCCTTGACAGCTCCAATTGTGGAGTAATGCAGGTGGGGTGGGGTGGGTTGGAAAGGGAACGTGCAAAGGGGAAATGGAGGAGTGTAGGCAGTGCATAAGGTCTTAAGGATAGAGGAGGTTCCAGACTGAGTCTGTCTGTCATAGACAGTATGGCTGCCTCATGGAATTTGAAGCACCGCAATGGGCCCATGGATGTCATGTTAGTCAAGGATAGTATAACGGTGGCTGAGAGAACATTTGATGAGGACTTGTCTACTGAAGTAGTGTGGGCTGAGGTTAGAAACAGGAGAGGGGAGGTCACACTGCTTGGATTTTTTTATAGGCCGCCACAGAGTTCCAGGGAGGGGGAAGAGAGGATTAGAAAAAAAACTCTGGGTAGGAGTGAAAGTAACATGGTGGTCATTATGGGGGACTTTAATATCCACAACATTGACTGGAAATGCTATAACTCTAGTATGTCGGATGGATCAGTTTTTGTCCAATGTGTACAGGAGGATTTCCTGATACAGTATGTCGAAGGGTCGATAAGAGGGGAGGCCACATTGGATCTGGTCCTTGGTCATGAACCGGACTAGGTGTTTGATTTAGTTGTTGGTGAGCACTTTGGATAGAGTGATCATAATTCAGTTATGTTTAGTTTAGCGATGAAAAGTGATAGGTACATGCCACAGGTGAAGACTTATCGATGGGGCAGTGGCAATTATAATGCAATTCAGCAAGAGTTAGGATGCATCGGATGGGGTACCGAAATGTATGGATGCAGACAATGGAAATGTGGAGCTGGTTTAAGGAACAGATATTGTGTGTCCTTGATAGGTATGTCCCTGTCAGGCAGGGAGGAAGTGATAAGGTAAGGGAACCGTGGTTTACAGAAATTGCATCTCTTGTTAAGAAGAAGTAGGAGGCTTATGTGTTGATGAGACAAATGGTACGAATGAGGCGATGGAGACTTACAGATCAGCTGGGAAGGATTTAAAGAGAGTTAAGAAGAGCAAAGAGAGGACACGAGCAGTCTTTAGCGAATAGAATAAAGGAGAACCCTAAAGCTTTCTACAGGTATGTAAGGACTAAACGATAGGGTAAGAATAGGGCCAATCAAAGACAGAAGTAGGAAGTTGAGTGTGGATACTGTGGAAATCGGAGAGGTGCTAACCAAACATTTCTCATTGGTTTTCACTCAGGAAAATTAGAATATTGTAGATAATAATGAGGTAGAAGATGTTAGACTAGAAAGGATCGAGGTTAGTTATGAACAGCTGTTATCAATTCTAGAAGGATTGAAAGTAGACAAGTCCCCTGGGCTAGATGGAATTTATCCGTAGATTGTCTGGGAAGCGAGCGAGAAGTTAGCAAAGACTTCAGCTTTGATATTGAGTTGTCAATGCCTACAAGTTCAGTACCAGTGGACTGGATGATTGCAAATGTTATGCCGTTGATCAAGAAGGGCAGTAGAGATGACCCAGGTAATTATATACCAGTGAGCCTTACTTCTGTTGTAGGAATGGTTTTGGAAAGGATTATAAGAGACACTATTTGTAATCATCTGGCAAACAACAATTTGATTTCAGATCGTCAATATGGTTTTGTCAAGGGCAGGTCGTGTCTCACAAATCTCATTGAGTTTTTTGAGATGGTGACCAAGCATATAGATGAGGGTAGGGCTGTTGACGTGGTATACATGGACTTCAGTAAAGCCTTTGATAAGGTTCCAAATGGTAGACTGTTATAGAAAATGCAGCAACATGGAATTGAGTGTGATTTAGCAGTTTGGATTAGAAACTGGCTTTCTGAAAAAAGGCAGCAAGTGGTGGATGATAGAAAATAATCAGCCTCCAGTACGGTTATTAGTGGTGTGCCACAAGGATCTGTTTTGGGATCACTGCTGTTTGTCATTTTTATAAAAGTCTTAGACGCAGGCATAGGTGGATGGATTAGTAAATTTGCAGACAATACGAAAGTCAGTGGAGTAGTGGACAGTGTGGAAGAATGTTACAGGTTGCAGGGGGACTTGGATAAACTGTAGAATTGGGCTGAATGGTGGCAAATGGAGTTCAATGCAGCTAAATGTAAGGTGATGCACTTTGTGAAGAATAACAGGAAGGCAGAGTACTGGGTCAATGGAAAGATTCTTGGTAGTGTAGATGTGCAGAAGGATTTTGGAGGCCATTGCATAGATGCCTGAAAGTTGCCACCCAGGTGTACAGTACTGTTAAGGCAGCATACGGTGTGTTAGGTTTCATTCGTAGATGGACTGAGTTCTGGAGCCGCAATATCATGCTGCAACTATCCAAAACACTGGTGCGGCCATATTTGGAATATTGTGTGCAGTTCTGGTGCCTATGTTTCTGGAAGGATGTGGAAGCATTGGAAAAGGCACAGAGGATATTTGCCAGGATGTTGTGTGGTCTGGAGGGAAGGTCTTATGAGGAAAGGTTGAGAGACTTGAACGTGTTCTCATTGGCAAGAAGAAGGCTAAGAGAGGATTTGATAGAGTCATACAAGATGATCAGTGGCTTAGATAGGATAGACAGTGAAAGTCTTTTTCCTAGGATTATGACATTAGTGTGTATGAGGGGGTATATCTACAAATTGAGGGGTGATAGATTTAAGACAGATGTCAGAGGCAGGTTCTTTACTCAGAGTGGTTAGGGCATGGAATCCAATACCTACTAATGTAGTTAACTCAGCCACATTAGTGAGATTTAAACAAGCTTTTAGATAAGCACATGGTGATTTCAGGATAGTGTAGGGGGACGAGCTGAGAATAGTTCACAGGTTGGCACAACTTCAAGGATCGAAGGGCCTGTTCTGCTGCATTGTTCTCTGACTATTGTGCTACAAGAGATTTTTATGGCTTAAATAGAGTGATGGATCTTGTATTGTGGGCTTACAAAGTGTCACTGATCTCTACCAAACATGTACGAGGTAGAGAATGCTGCCTGACCTGCTGCGTTTTTCCAGCAACACATTTTTCAGCTCTGATCTCCAGCATCTGCAGTCCTCACTTTCTCCATGTATGAGGTAGAGTCAGGGCAATAATAAGAGACTGCAACCGGAGGGGGACAGTTAACTCCATACAAAACCCGAATCCTTCTCAACTGTTTTCACCACAAAAACCGAGCGCCTTCCAGAAAAGCACCTCTATATCCCACCACTTTGCCCCGCTATCGTAGTATCTGGCTGTGCACTAAGAGGAGTGGAACAGTCTGGACCGGGACCCTGAAACGCTTGGTAAAGAGTCAAATCATCTGAGCATTGAAAGCCCCACCACATTTCATGCATTTTCTCTTGTTTTCACTCTGTTCCTGCCTTCCCTTGGTTTTCCTAATGAACCTGCTAAAAGTTGTTATTACACACATCTGCACAAGCTGTGAATTGAACCCAGGCCTCTCGGTCCAAGATTCGGGATATTTTCACCGCGTCAGAGAACATCGACTCGAACTTCCTTTGTCCCTTGCCTGCTAAGTCACGCCTGAATCAACTCTGCAATTGGGAGGAAGGGTCGGAACAGGAGGACCGAGTAGCGGCTGGTCCTCCAACCAGAGTGAGTGAGGAGAGGGGCCAAAGCATTCTCGGGGAGTGATCGCTTCAAGATTGGTCAGAGAGCAAACTATTTTGCAGGATTTTTACATAGCTGGCCGGTATGGTTGATTTGGACCAGACAATTTACATGTTAGACATCTCTATGACTATAACTCGACAAAGTAATTGTTAATGACTATTATTTTACCCATCAGTCTGTGCAGTTATGAATATTCTCTATGAACTCAATGATAACCTCAGACGCACGCGCAGTTTGGTTTCTATGCAGAGCATGCGCAGTGTCACATTGGTCAGGGCACAGAGAGACATGGAGCTACTTTCTCCGGCAGCGGCTGCGATCGGCTTCAGACAGCGGCACGTGGGAGCTTTGACGGGAGAAAGGAGCGGAGAGAATTCACAAGTCCCGGGTAAAGGTTAAAAATAACTCGAAAAAGACCCTCCAGGCCCGGGTAAGGAGGTGGCCGTCTCTGATCAGGGAAGTGGTCCAGGGTCACTGCCGCCATTTGTTTGAGGGAAGAGTGAGGATGGTCAGGGCCGCCATCTTGAGAAGGTCAAGGTGCAGGAGGGCGGGGCTCTCGGGGTCTGTAGAACAATCCGAGGAAAGGGAAGACCCATTGTTATTGATTAATTCCACGAACACAGCTTCACTGGGCGATCCTGCAGGAATATCCTCTCTCAGTCCTGCTGGGATGTTTCACCCAATCAGAACCAGCAGCTCTCCTCCTCTCTCAGCTCCCCTTCTGTCCTTCCTGCAGCTCTGTCCCCTGGAACATTGAGCTGCCTGTCCTGTCCCTCCCTCAGCTGTTGTTTCTGTAATACCTGTGATATCCCAGTCCCATCTTAGATTACTTCACTAAAGACAGGAATGCACCCGATGGATTTTTCTTAACATCAGCAATTGTTTAATACTCATTTACAGGTTTTTAATTACATTGTTTTTGAAGCGTTTACTTCACATTCAATCATTTGCAATGGTGGGATTTGAACCTATGTCCAGAGAACACTTGCTGAGTTTCTGGATAAATTGTCACCCAATAATGCCTCTAGGCCATCACTCCGCCTGCTCACAGTTTTTATATCCCAGTACAACATGAATCAAAACTCTTTCTCCCAGCACAATTGTTTGATCCGGCACTCTGATGATGTGACTCGGTACCTCTCCATGTGGTATCCCTCACTGTGTGGGTCTAATTGCTGCCTCTGTCAGCGTCTCTCACTGTTGAAGCTACTCCAGATCATGAGCCAACAGAATTCTCCACTCCAGAGAGATGAGGCAACACAGGTCAGGATTTTCCAGATCTCTGTGGGCTCAGTGCCATTCTATATGTGTAACCCTCAAAGCATTAGTCTAATTGCCCATTCTGCCTATTTCTGTGTCTTCTACAGGTACTCATGGAGTTCCAGACTCAATAGACTTGCCAACTGCTGGTTGGGATGATGGTTGGTCAGCCAGAAAGATAAAGTCAGGGAGGTCGGGAGTCTTCAATAAATCCTGCTGCCAGGTAAGATCATTCCAGTGCACAGAGCAGAAAGTAATAAGGGGGATCCAAACATCAGTTAAAGACATGACATAGAGAAAGTGCTGGAGGGGGAGCACAGTCCAGACACACCCCAGGCTCAATCTCCACGCCTGCTGCAGGTTTTGTTGTAATGAGACAGCATCGGGAGTTCCCAGTTATCAGTCCAGGCCTGTGCTTTCTTAGGGAGCATCAGAACAACTGAGGGGAAAGCAGGCCTCCCCCGAGAGGGTGGGAATGCTGCCTGGGATCTTTCTGTTCCCTATTCCCTCTCCAACACTGTATCTATGGCTTGTTTTGAGGACCAGTGCCTTCAATCATTCTAACTCCTATAACAGTTCCTATCTCTGCCATCTCCTCCCCTCTCACCAATTATTTCACATATTTGAAACCTCCAGTCCAGATGACCATCCGTATCGCTGTAACTTGCTTCAGTCTCTACAACATGCCTTGTCTTGATCGTCTCCTCCTCCAATAACTGGAGACATAGGGTCTGTTTCTGTGCGGCATGACTCTTCGGCCGAGGTTTCCTGAACGGAATGAGTCAGAATTGCCTGTGTTTGGCTCATATCCCTTCGAACCTTCTCCTCTCCATGTACCTGCCCAAGTATCTTTTCCATGTTGTAATTGTACTTGTTTTTACCATTTCCTCTGGCTGTCCATTCCGTCTATGCACCGTCCTCTGTGGAAAATGATGTCCCTCAGCTCCCTCTTTAAATCGTTTCTCTCACACCTCACGTTTATGCCTCTAGCTTTGGACTCACCTACCCTTGGCAATTCACCTTACTTAGACCATACATAGTTTCATAAACTTGTATAAGGTCACCCCGTGGCCTCCTCTGCCCAGGAGAAATATTGGCGACAGTGTTACCAATATCTCCAACTCATGTACTCAATGCTCTGACCAATGAAGACAAGTGTGCCAATTGCCGCTTTCAACACCCTGTCGCCCTGTGATGCCAGGGTGTGTAACTGCACCCCTTGGTCTCTCTCTTTTCTACAACACTGTTCAGGGCCCAACCATTACCCGTGTTAGTCCTCCTTGGTTTGTCTGAACTAAATCCAACAACTGAATTAAACTCCATCTTTCATTCCTTGGCCCCTTCGTCTATCATTTTGGTCACATCTGGAGCAAACTCCAGTCAAGTTTGTGAGACATGTTTTCCCACGCACAAAGCCATGCTGGCTGTTCGTAATCAGGCCTTATCTTTCCAAATACATGGACAGCCTACCTCTCTGAATGACCCCCAACAACTGACCCACCCTGATGTCTCGCTCATCAGTCTGTAGTTCCCTGGCTTTCTCTTGCAGCCTTTCTTAATTAATGACACAACATTATAATCATAGTCAGAGAATCAGACCGCACTGTTCAGTTAACGCTAACCAGACTCTAAAACTGATCTCATCCCACCTGCCTGTTTCTGGATCATATCCCTTCAAACCGTTCCTATTCCTGTACTAATCTAAATGTCTGTTAAACATTGTAATTGTCCCCATGTTCTTGGGAAGTTCATTTCACACACAACCCATCCTCTGTGTAACAATGTGCCTCTCAAGTCTTTTTTTTTAAATGTCTCTCCTCTAAACTTAAAAATGTAGTGCCTTGTCTTGAAACTCCCCTGTCCATTGGAAAAGACAACTCCCATTAACTCTATCGATCCCCCTCATGATTTTATAAACTTCTTTGAGGTCATCTGTCAACATTCAGGTTTCAGTGTAAAATACCAACCTATTCAGCCTTTCTTTATACTGAAGCCTTTCGTACCCAGCCACATCCCAGTAAATCTCCTCCCAACCCTTTCCAACTTAATAATATCCTTCCTATAACTGGGCAGCCAGAACTGGACACAGTATTCCAGAAGAGGACTCACCAATGGCCTGTATAATCTCAATGCGATGTCCCAACTCCTATATCCAAAGGACTGAGCAATGAAAGCAAGTGAGGCAAGCACCTTTTTTTAAACTATCCTGTCTCTCCATGTTGCAAACTTCAAAGAATTATATAGCTGAGTCCTGAGGTCCCTCTGTTCTACAACACTACTGAAGGTCTTGCCATTAATTGTATAAGCCCTGCCCGTGTTTGTTGTTCCAAATGCATTCCCTCGCATTTATTCAGATTGAACTCCATCGACAGTTTTTCAGCCATTCACACCTTTCATCAGGATCCCTTTGTAATCTCAGAAAACCTTCTTCACTGTCCACAATGCCACCCTCCAGTCTAACAGCCTATCACACATAGCTCTCTATGGTACAAATATCTCTGCTAGGGGCCCTACAATTTCTTCACCAGCTTCCCACAATGTCCTGAGATCCATTTGATCAGGTCCTGGGGATGTATCTACCTTTGTGTTTTAAAACCTCCAGCACCTCCTTTTCTATAATGTGGACTCATTTCAAGACATTGAGTCATAGAGATGTTCAGCACGGAAACAGGCCCTTCAGACCAACTCCTGCATGACGTTTCTGGTCACATTTGCCACAATTTTCCCAATATCCCTCTGAACCTTTGCTATTCATACACCCATCCACATGCCTTTGAAATGTATTTCTATCAGCCTCCACTATTTGCTCTGGCAGCTTATTCCATCCACTCTGCGGGAGCGAGTTGTCCTTTAGATCCCTTTGAAAAGTTTCCCTCGCCTGGGGAAATGACCTTGTCTATTGACCCTATCGATGCCCACCATGATTTAAACCCCTTTTATCGGTTAACTCCTCAGCCTCCCATGTTCAAGTGAAAACAGCCCCAGCCTATTCAGGCTTTTCCCTGAAGCGCAAACCCTCCAACCCTGGCAACATCTTTGGTCATTTCTTCTGAACCCTTTCATGTTCCACGACATCCTTCCGATGGCATTGAGACCAGAATTACACACAGTATTCCAATAGTGGTCAGGCCAAACACTGTTTAGTTCCCTGAGCGCCCCAGTCTTTATCCACAGTAAGTTCCAAAGTGAAATATTTGTTTCGGAACTTGTGGTTTCACACATTGTTGCCTTCATTGATCATGAAGGAGACCAGGTTTGTCCCGAGCTCTTCTTTTGCTCTTAATACACTTGTAGAGTCTCTTTGTATTCTCCTTAACTTTCTCTGCCAAAGTGATCTCGTGTCCCCTTTTTACATTCCTGATTTCCATCCTAAGTGTATTTCTACAGCCCCGATGCTCCTGAAGGGATTCCCTTGAGTCAGCCAGTTATATCTGACATGTGCCCCCTTTTTTTCTTGACCACAGCCTCGAAACTCAGCCAGTATTTCCTAATTCAGTCAGCATTGAGCTGCACACTAACAGGAACACACTGGCGCTGAACGCTCCTTTTATCTCGGTTTTAAAATATTCCGACTTGCCAGACTTCCCTTTATCTGCAAATAGCCTCCCCAGATCTACTTTAAAAATTCCTGTCTAATACTATCTTGCTCCATTGAATAACTTTAACTTGTGGACTAGGCCTGTCCTTTTCCATCGCTATTTTCAAACTAATACAATTGCGGTGACTTTCCAAAGTGCTCCCCCACTAAAACCTCAGTCCCGTTCCCGACCTTGTTTCCCAAGGGGAGGTCAGGTTTAGCCCCATTCTCCAGTTGGGCCACTTACATAATGACTGGGAGTTTTCGGAACACACTTAACAAATTCCTTCCATCCAAATGCTTAACTTGGTAGCAATCCTAGTCCAGGTTTGGAATGGTTCAGATCCCCTATCATTCCAACCCTATTATTCTAAGAGATATCTGAAATCTCCTGACATATTTGCTCCTTCATCTCCCATTGCCTATCGCTGTAGTCCGACCGTAGAAAACTAATGACCAATTCTTATTTCTGAGTTCCACTAATGTCGCTTAACTGGGCGACCCTACATGAATTTTCCCTCGAGGTACTGCTGGGAGTAGCAGCTCAAACCCACCAGCTCTCCTCCTGTTTTCCCTCCTTTTCTATCCTTCCTGTAGTATCTGTCTCTGGAACATTGAGCTGCTGGTCCCGTTGCTCCCTCAGCTGTGTTTCTGTAATATCTATGGGATCCCAATCCCATGTTCCCATCCATGCTCTGGGTTCATCTGCCTTATCTGTTTGGCCCTTTGCATTGAAATAACTGCAGTTTAATCCACCAGTTTTCCCTAATTGTCTGCTATGTTCTTGCCTGCCTTGTCTACTAACATTGCTCTCTTGAACATTTGTACCAGCCTCAACTTTCTTTCTGGCCTTACGACTCTTTGGGGTCACACAGCCCTGCTAGACGAGTTTAAATCCTCTCGAGCAGCTCCAGAAACGCTCCCCACCAGGATGTGGGTCTCCCTCCTGCTCCCAGTTCAGGTGTATCCCCCACCCTGTCTACCTGTGCTGACACCTTCAGACATCCAGGGACTTTCACACCAAGGTCCCTGTATTCCTCAGTACACCAGGAGGACCTACCCTTCATGATGTATATCATTCATTTATTAGACTTCCCACAGTGCATTACCTCACAGTGATCAGAAGTAAACTCTGTCTGACATTACTCTGCTCAGTTTATCAACTGATCGATATCAGACTGCAGCCTGAGTCCATCCCCCTCACTGTGGACAACACCCTCACCTTTCATGTTATCTGCAAACCTACTAATGTTACCTTCTGCTTTCACATCCGAGTGATTAATGTCCATAATGAACAGCAATGGTTCCTGCACAGATCCCTGTGGTACACCCGCTGGACAAAGGATTTCAATCACAAAACCAACCCTCCACCAATTGTGGTGCCAATTTACCAACTTACCTTGGATCCCATGGGATCTTCCCTTTTGGACCAGCCTTCCGTGTGGGACCTTGTCAAAGACCTTAATGAACTCCATATAAACCACATCATCTGCACTGCCCTCATCAATATCAGAGGACAGTTGTCGAGCAAATCCATACAGACAATCCCTAATGAAATTGTGGGGGTATCTGTTTTTTGCGGATACATTGTATAGGTGTTCTTCTTCCTCTTTTTGCAGTTCTGGTGTACTGCAGTGTGTTGTGGCCCTTTTGAACGGTGTCTTGATGCAAATTCTTTTGTGTGTGTTCGGGTGGTTGCTTTCGTAGTTCAGGACTTGGTCTGTGTGTGTGGCTTTCCTGTAAACCTTTGTGGTGAATTCTCCGTTCGGTGTTCTCTGTACCATCACATCTAGGAATGGGAGTTGGATGTCCTTTTCTTCCCCTCGAGTGAATCGGATTCCTGAGTGTGGCGTTGATGATCTGGTGTGTGTTCTCTATTTCTGTGTTTTTAATGATTACAAAGGTGTCATCCACATATCTGACCCAGAGTTTGTGTTGAATTTGCGGTACGACTGTTTGTTCTAATCTTTGCATTACCGCTTCTGCTATGAGTCCAGAGATGGGTGAGCCCATGGAGGTGCCGTTGATTTGTTCAGATATTTGGTTGTTGAATGTGAAGTGTGTTGTGAGGCACAGGTCCAGTCGTTTGAGTATGCCGTCTTTGTTGATAGGTTCAACGTCCTGTTGTCTGTTCTGTATGTCCAGCAGGTTGGCTATTGTTTCTCTTGCTAAGGTTTTGTCTATAGAGGTGAACAGTGCCATTACATCAAATGAGACCATAGTTTCTTCCTTGTCTATGTGTATATTTCTGATGATGTCCAAGAATTCCTGTGTTGACTGTACAGAGTGTCTGGATCCGCTGGTCAGGTGTTTCAGTTTCTGCTGTAGTTCTTTAGCCAGTTTGTGCGATGGTGTCCCTGGTAGTGATACTATGGGTCTGAGTGTGATGTCTGGTTTGTGCACTTTAGGTAGTCCATAGAATCTGAGGGTGTTGTTGCTTTCAGTTTTCATTCTCCCTAGTTCAAACCTGGTTATCTGTCCGTTTTTTTTGTAGGTTTCTCAATGTGTTGTTTATCCTATTGGTGAGCTGAGGGGTGGGGTCAAACTCCACACAATTTCATCCACAGATGCCTCAGGGAAAGACAATGGAATGAAGACATGCCACGACCCAAAGGACTAGCCACACTATCATACATCAAGAACATTTCGGAACTGACAGCCAGACTACTGCAACCACTAGGACTCATAACAGCCCACAAACCAACAACTCACCAGGATGAAGGACCTGATACCCAGCATGAGCAAAACCAATGTAGTGTACAAAATCCCATGCAAGGACTACACAAAACACTACATAGGACAAACAGGAAGACAGCTAACGATCCGCATCCATGAACACCAACTAGCCACGAAACGACACGACCAGCTATCCTTAGTAGCCACACACGCAGATGACAAGCAACCTGAGTTCGACTGGGACAACACTGCTATTATAGGACAAGCCAAACAGAGAACATCGAGGGAATTCCTAGAGGCATGGCACTCATCCACAGATTCAATCAATAAGCACATCGACCTGGACCCAATATACCGGCCACTGCAGCGGACAGCTGGAACTGACAACCGGAAGCGGCAGATACAATTCACAATAAATGCCAGAGGAAACATCACAGAAGCGCTTCACAGGAGGCTCCCTGAGGATGTCACCTCGACAGGGGAGGAAACGTCTGCAACATAAATTCCCAGCTCGACGAACAGAACCAGAACAACAAGCACCCGTGCTACAAATCTTCTCCCAAACTTTGAAGCCCTTTCGACTCTACAAAGCTCCGTCACGAACAATCCACCATCTCTCTATTTCCTTTGCTTTCTTCAGTGTCTGCAACTCTCGCTGTATCTTCCAGTAACGTTCTTTAGTTACTGCAGGTCTGCCGAGCTCCCCAGATAACCTGTTTCATTCCCTACAGCTCCCTCAATCACTGTAACACCCTCTGCTCTGTCTAATCCTCCTCTTTCCCACTGTCTTCCAGGCACAACGGTGATCCTGTAAGAGAGCAGTGCGGAATGGGATGTTATAAATCTCAGCTGAGGCTTGAGGCCTACCATTACCTGGGAATCACAAGGGGAGAGAACCTGAGAGAGAGCAGCACAGAGCGGGAGAATATAAATCAGCAGAGAGGGTCAAGGCCGACTGGGACTTGGATTTGGATAAAAAGCAGAGCAGGAGGCTCGAAATCAGCACCGAGTCACAGAGGGAGTGACCGTGTGAGGGAGTAACTTGGAGCAGGAGCTTGAGGCTGACTCACACCTGGGAGAAGAGAAATCAGCTCTGAGGATCGAGGCCTAGTTGTACCTGGGAGTCACAGAGACGGTGACCCTGTGAGGGAGCAGACTGGAGTGAGAGCTGGACGATTACACGTCCGAGGAGACAATCACTGTGTGTGCACGTGTCCCTCCATTGTTCTGTGTTTGTGTGTGTGTGTGTCTGCGTGTTTCCCTCCCTCACTTTGTGTGTGTATGACCCCTCGCTGTGTTTGTGTGGTGCCCTCTCTCGCTTTCTGAGCACATGTCTCACGCTCGCTGTGTCTGTTTGTCTCAACTTCGCTATGTGTGTGCGAGTCCCTCTTGCTGTGAGTGTGTGTGCCCCTCTTGCAGTAGACAATAGACAATAGACAATAGACAATAGACAATAGATGCAGGAGTAGGCCATTCTGCCCTTCGAGCCTGCACCGCCATTCAATATGATCATGGCTGATCATTCCTAATCAGTATCCTGTTCCAGCCTTATCTCCATACCCCTTGACGCCACTATCTTTAAGAGCTCTATCCAATTCTTTCTTAAAAGAATCCAGAGACTGGGCCTCCACTGCCCTCTGGGGCAGAGCATTCCACACAGCCACCACTCTCTGGGTGAAGTAGTTTCTCCTCATCTCTGTCCTAAATGGTCTACCCCGTATTTTTAAGTTGTGTCCTCTGGTTCGGCACTCCCCCATCAACGGAAATATGTTCCCTCCTGCCAGAGTGTCCAGTCCTTTCATAAGCCTATACGTTTCAATCAGATCCCCTCTCAGTCTTCTAAACTCAAGGGTATACAAGCCCAGTCGCTTCAGTCTTTCCGTGTAAGGCAATCCTGCCATTCCAGGAATTGACCTCGTGAACCTACGCTGCACTCCCTCAATAGCCAGAATGTCTTTCCTCAAATTTGGAGACCAGAACTGTACACAGTACTCCAGGTGTGGTCTCACCAGGGCCCTGTTAAGCTGCAGAAGCACCTCTTTGCTTCTATACTCAATCCCTCTTGTTATGAAGGCCAGCATGCTATTTGCCTTCTTCACGACCTGCTGTACCTGCATGCTTGCCTTCATTGACTGGTGGACAAGAACACCCAGATCTCTCTGAACAGCCCCTTTACCTAATTTGATACCATTGAGGTAGTAATCTGCCTTCCTGTTCTTGCCACCAAAGTGGATAACCAGACATTTATCCACATTAAACTGCATCTGCCATGCATCTGCTCACTCACCTAACTTGTCCAGGTCACCCTGTAATCCCCTAACATCCTCATCACATTTCACCCTACCACCTAGCTTTGTGTCATCAGCAAATTTGCTAATGTTATTGCTGATACCATCTTCTATATCATTTACATATATTGTAAAAAGCTGCGGTCCCAGCACGGATCCCTGCGGTACCCCATTGGTCACGGCCTGCCATTTCGAAATGGAGCCGTTAATCACTACCCTTTGTTTCCTATTAGCCAACCAA